>NC_141110.1:27676247-27983747 GCF_041138505.1 Cibotium barometz
AATCGGAACGATGTTTTCCAAATTACTATACAATTAGATTCAGATAAATTAGATGAACATATTATGCTCAAGAAAACCTGGGCTTGATTGAAATAGACTATAATGTCTATGGTGATAAAGATCAAGCAAAATAAGTATTTGATGAGGTCATCAAAGCATAATCTTCTTCGAAAATAAACATGGTTGTGTTATTATTTAGGAACCATTGGTGGTAGATTGTATAAGTATTTTTTATTGTTTCTTATTATCTCTATGATTGTTATTAATATATAGCTTGATTATGTTTCATGCAGAGAAATGTCATTGAATATCTTGAAGTTGATCTATGACAATAAAAACCTGGGCTGCTTGATTGATCGCTATGAAATAGACTATAATGTCCATGGTGATAAAGATCAAGCAAAATAAGTATTTGATGAAGTCATCAAATGTGTCCCAAAGCATAAGCTTCTTCGAAAATAAACATGATTATTCAAGAAAACCTGGGCTTGATTGATCGCTATGAAATAGACTATAATGTCCATGGTGATAAAGATCAAGCAAAATAAGTATTTGATGAGGTCATCAAATGCGTCCCAAAGCATAAGCTTCTTTGAAAATAAACATGGTTGTGTTATTATTTAGTAACCATTGGTGGTAGATTGTATAAGTATTTTTTATTGTTTCTTATTATCTCTATGATTGTTATTAATATATAGCTTGATTATGTTTCATGCAGAGAAATGTCATCAAATATCTTGAACTTGATCTATGACAATAAAAACCTGGGCTTGATTGATCGCTCTATGAAATAGACTATAATGTCCATGGTGATAAAGATCAAGCAAAATAAGTATTTGATGAGGTCATCAAATCTGTCCCAAAGCATAAGCTTCCTCAAAAATAAACATGATTATTCAAGAAAACCTGGGCTTGATTGATCGCTATGAAATAGACTATAATGTCCATGGTGATAAAGATCAAGCAAAATAAGTATTTGATGAGGTCATCAAATGTGTCCCAAAGCATAAGCTTCTTCGAAAATAAACATGGTTGTGTTATTATTTAGTAACCATTGGTGGTAGATTGTATAAGTATTTTTTATTGTTTCTTATTATCTCTATGATTGTTATTAATATATAGCTTGATTATGTTTCATGCAGAGAAATGTCATTAAATATCTTGAAGTTGATCTATGACAATAAAAACCTGGGCTTGATTGATCGCTATGAAATAGACTATAATGTCCATGGTGATAAAGATCAAGCAAAATAAGTATTTGATGAGGTCATAAAATGTGTCCCAAAGCATAGGCTTCTTCAAAAAAAAACATGATTATTCAAGAAAACCTGGGCTTGATTGATCGCTATGAAATAGACTATAATGTCCATGGTGATAAATATCAAGCAAAATAAGTATTTGATGAGGTCATCAAATGCGTCCCAAAGCATAAGCTTCTTCGAAAATAAACATGGTTGTGTTATTATTTAGTAACCATTGGTGGTAGATTGTATAAGTATTTTTTATTGTTTCTTATTATCTCTACGATTGTTATTAATATATAGCTTGATTATGTTTCATGCAGAGAAATGTCATTAAATATCTTGAAGTTGATCTATGACAATAAAAACCTGGGCTTGATTGATCGCTATGAAATAGAATGTCCATGGTGATAAAGATCAAGCAAAATAAGTATTTGATGAGGTCATCAAATGTGTCTCGAAGCATAAGCTTCTTCAAAAATAAACATGATTATTCAAGAAAACTTGAGCTTGATTAATCGCTATGAAATAGACTATAATATCCATGGTGATAATTATCAAGCAAAATAAGTATTTGATTAGGTCATCAAATGTGTCCCAAAGCATAAGCTTCTTCGAAAATAAACATGATTGTGTCATTATTTAGTAACCATTGGTGGTAGATTGTATAAGTATTTTTTATTGTTTCTTATTATCTCTATGATTGTTATTAATATATAGCTTGATTATGTTTCATGCAGACAAATGTCATTAAATATCTTGAAGTTGATCTATGACAATAAAAATTGTTGGATACGATCTTCTTTGAGGAGATGCCACAATTGGGCTTTTTGGATATCATTGTAGCCCGAAATGGGAAATTCTTGGCTTTGATGGTGTAAGATTCCTCCCCACCCGCTCACGATCTCCAGTTTCTTCCCCTGTAAAATCAATCCCTTTTTCGGAATAATAAAAGATCTTGTTTCTACTTGTTTTGGCCTAGAGAGAGAAAAAATTCTAGAGAGAGATAACTCAATTTTAAGATATCTTTGGATGGAAAAATATCCTTTTTTATTAAACTAAATTTTTTCGAAACAAAAGTTTAAAAAGAATTTCCTAAGGTACATTGAAAAAAAAATTATAATCTACTCACAAAAAGCCTTAGCCTAAGGGTCCAGATTTTCTGAAAATTTTGGATTAAGGTTCTGAGGGACAAATTAGATTAATCCAAATGTAGGGAGGAGATAAATTGAAGAAATAAAGAAAAATCCCCCAAAAATGAGTACATACTCACATAAGATGAAGAGTGGACTAAGGACCAAGGAAAATAGTCAAAAAACTGATTTTTGACACCTCAAAATGAGGATTCCCCCTCATGAAGGAGGCACCTTTTTTCTCATCATTACTCTCCCTTTTAAATAAATAAAATGAGATATTTCATCTCTCCTCTCTCCTATTTCAAGTCTAGTTCCAAAAACTAAGCACTGAACTGACCCAAAAATGGTCAGAAATTGACCAAGCAGATATGGAAAATTCTAGAATCAGTTTGTTTGGTTTGAGGCTCACTTTTTCCTATAAATAGAAGCCTCCCCCTTTGTAAAATCTTAATAAGTGTTTATGCACTGTTACTCTACTCCTCCCTAGAGCCAAAAACATTGAATTCACTTGATAATTCACTTGTTTTTGACTAATTCCTCTACAAAGAATTGGTGGCCACTCTTGATCCAAATAAGAGTAGAACCCTCAATCCCTTAAGCTAAAGGAAAGTTCACAAAACTCCATGTAAGATATTAATTTTACTTTTTTTAATTCTAATCTATGGTTTTCTGAATTCTTTGCTTTTTAATGTGATTATGGATTATAAGCCTTGATGAAAAGGCTTCTCCCTTCTCTTCATTAAGAATTTCAGCCTTTCTTTATCCTAAAATGAGTAATTAAATTGAGTTAAACTTTTCCTATCAATTACTCTTTAGAAAGGAAAATTTGATTAGATTAGAGTGCTTTATTTCATCTTGGGATAAATTTTAAAGTAAATTTAGAATGTAAAAATTGAGAAATGGCCAGCCATACAAAGGAGGTTATGGCAAAATTTTCTTAAATTTTGTGGAAATAAGTTTTATCTTTATGTTATTCAAAAAGAATAATCCCCACCGTTTGTGCATTCTAAAAGAAATTCTTTTTTTTAAGTGTTATTCCTATTTTATGCATAAATAGATACATATTGGATATTTTTTGATTATAAAAGTGTTATTTTGATTAGATTCAATTTTTATGCATAGAAAGATGCATATTGGATATTTTCTTATTAGAAAAGCGTTATTTTCATTAGATTCAACTTCTATGCATAGAAAGATGCATATTGGGTATTTTTTTAATTATAAAAGTGTTATTTTCATTAGATTCAAAAGATGCATATTGGATATTTTTTGATTATAAAAGTGTTATTTTCATTAGATTCAATTTCTATGCATAGAAAGATGCATATTGGATATTTTTTAATTATAAAAGTGTTATTTTCATTAGATTCAATTTCTATGCATAGAAAGATGCTTATTGGATATTTTTTTATTATAAAAGTGTTATTTTCATTAGATTCAATTTCTATGCATAGAAAGATGAATATTGGATTTTATATATATATATAAAAGTGTTATTTTCATTAGATTCAATTTTTATGCATAGAAAGATGCATATTGGATATTTTTTAATTATAAAAGTGTTATTTTCATTAGATTCAATTTCTATGCATAGAAAGATGCATGTTGGATATTTTTTTATTATAAAGTGTTATTTTCATTAGATTCAATTTTTATGCATAGAAAGATGCATATTGGATATTTTTTTTAATTATAAAAGTGTTATTTTCATTAGATTCAATTTCTATGCATAGAAAGATGCACATTGGATATTGTTTTTAATATAAAAGTTTTATTTTCATTAGATTTAATTTCTATGCATAGAAAGATGCATATTGAAAATCTTTTTATTTTAAAAGTGTTATTCCTATTAAATTGATTTTATGCATAAATAGATGCATAAAGAATTTTTATATCAAAATTAGATTCTCTTTAATTCTATGTTTAGTTTTCATGAATATTTGATAAATGAATAAGTAAATACTCTGAGAGGGAATATTCTATCGTTTCATATTCACTTGGTTTGTAAAGAGAAAATTCAAGAAATCTATCGAAGTCAAAATATTGAGTTAAATGATTAATTTATTCCTCATCGAAATTCGTGATTAATATAGAAATCAGTTAAGTGAATATTCAATGAATGGAATTCACTAAATTAGTAATTGAAATATCACCCCCTTTTTGAGAAAGATAATTCCGGAAGAAAAAGAGATGTGAGGTAAATAGATGTGAAGAGATGTGTGATGAGAATCAGATAGATGTGAATGAAGGGATGTGATGTGAATAGAGATGATGAGATGTGCGGTAAATAGATGTGAAGAGATGTGTGATGAGAATAGATGAGAATGAAGGGATGAATAGATGTGATGTGAATAGAGGTGATGAGATGTGAGGTAAACAGATGTGAAGAGATGTGTGATGAGAATCAGATAGATGTGAATGAAGGGATGAATAGATGTGATGTGAATAGAGGTGATGAGATGTGAGGTAAATAGATGTGAAGAGATGTGTGATGTGAATGAAGGGATGCATAGATGTGATGTGAATAGAGGTGAAGAGATGTGAGGTGAATAGATGTGATGTGAATAGAGGTGATGAAATGTGAGGTGAATAGATGTGATGAATTGTGTGATGTGAATAGGGGTGAAGAGATGTGAGGAGAATAGATGTGATGAGATGTGATGTCATGTGAATCAGGATGTAAATGAATGATATGGGATGTGAATCAGGATGTAAATGAATGATATGGGATGTGAGTGAATGTATGTAAAAGAATGTGATGTGGATGTGTATGCGAAGGAATGTGATGTGATGAAAAATAATGTGATGTGACATGAATATATGTGGATGTGAAGTGATAGATATGAATGTATGAATAGATGTGGGTAGTCGTACAGGTAAACGATTGGATGGATGTGTATGAGATATGGTGAGAACATAAGTGATGTGATATAATGTGGATAGAATGTATGTGATGGGATGGTTAATGAAAATGTATGAGGTTGTATGAATGAACCAATGTGATGGATATGAATGAATGAGATGTGATGGGTGTAAATGGATGTGATGTAATTGAATGTGATGGACGAGAATTGATGTGGTGTCATGTGAAATTGTGATGTGATGTGAGAAAGGGAATATACATGAAATAAATGAGGAATGATGTGGAACAATGTGGAAAGACGAGAGTTTGCTCTATAGAAACTGTATTTATGACCTTTTTTTAAAATGACTGTTTTTTGTCAAGAATGCTGGGGACGCATTTTTGACCGTCTTGTGAATGAGGTCGTGGAGACCTAATCTGATAAAATTGCAACAGCTGACATAGAGTCAATGGAGGACGTCTCGCATAGCAAGGTCGGCCGAGGTCTTGACCAGCCTCGGTTCGATTAAAATGGTGAGCTTCCGGTACGGTGGATGAGGGACCAAGGAAGCGGCCTATGAGTGAAGCGCTAGGTGACCTACGAAGGATCCTAGAGGGTGCTGACCATACGGTGCTCGGGCTCTGGGTCACCGAAGATACCCACACGTGCGTCATGGAAGATATTGGAACAAGGAGTAAGAGTTGTTTTCTGAATTCGGGCATGGATTTGGTTGATTGACCTTGCTAGTCCTCAACGGATGAGTCCATGGTTCTTTTATATGGATCTGTTGGTTGACCTTGCTGATCTTCAACAAAGATTCCATTTTGATATGTGATTATTGTCGAGTACTTTGAACTAGGAACCATTGAAAAGACCCCTGAGTGGATAGGTGGTGAGCGTTCTGGTTGCCAATGATGCCATAGGTACACTGAGGAAGGAATGATTGAAAATTAGAGTTCAACCAAAATTTTTTGGAGGATTATGATCAGTGACTATGATTTCATTAAATGATTGTTTTAAAGATAGCTGAATCTATGAAAAAGGCAATTTCATATTGGGTGTGTAAGTGGTGTGACTAGTTTTAAGTTTGCATGAATATCCGGTTAAGCGTTAGAGAAAGATTATCCTGGGAATTGCCCGTGCTTGCCGGGCAATGGGAAGTTTTTTGGGGTTTGGTTTCGAAAGAACCGATGGATTAGTCTCTTGTCTGGATATCCGTGGGTGAGGCCCCGAGTGAGGGACCCTGGCCCGCACAAGAAGTGCTACTTTCACTGCTGCTAGCGGCTCCGAATTCATTGCATGGTGGGGACAGGGACCTTATAGGTGGTATCAGAGCCAATTTGGCTAAAGTGGATCAACTGAGAAGCCAAAAATATCAAAAATTGATGAAGCAGCAGTAAAAGGTTGAAATCGTATGATAAATTCATACAATTTTTTATTCAGACTGAAATTTATAAATTGGTAATTGGGTCTTCAGATGGAAGTACCGCAATTATATGGAATCCTTGACTTGCTTGAGGCCTAGACATGATGGTATTTACCTTATAATTCCAAGGACCGTGACTACCCGTATATACCGAGGGTATAACTGCAGCTCTTTACCAGCAGTATATATGAGTAAATCTAAGATCTTGAAATTATAAGCAAAAATGCTATCCAGATGATGAATTCGAATGTGGTTGATATGATTTTAAAATTCTGGTTGAGAACTGATGAGTTGATTTGGATTCTGATTGAAAATTGATGATTCTTGAATTTTGGTTGAAATGTAATAAGCTGAACAAAACCACAATGAGGATGAATGGGACGAGTCCCTGTGATGATATTCATAACTGGAATGACGATAATGACTTCAACAAATCACTATGAGATTAGTGGATTATGCTGATAAATTGCTACTGTTAACACTTGACCCAGTGGATCAAGTTAAGGGATGACAAATAAAAAAATCTATATAATTGAAATCCCTATGGAGGACTGTTTAGATAGAAATTTCGGTCTAATGGACCATTATTATGTTAAAGATATGAATGAGATGTTCTGAATGAATTGTTATCCAATAATGAGTTCTATATGAATATCTTTATCCCATGATTTTGTGAGGAACTGACCAATCTAAAGAACCCCAAAATCAGTTGAATCTAAAATCGGATTTGAATCATAAATAAAGAGACTTAACAAGAATTTTCGTATTGATAGGAGCATTGATCGAGGTCATCGTGGTAGAAATGATAACCCCCAACTCAACGAGGAAGATCTTGACTTGGATGTTCGTAAAACTCTTCATAGATCGCAGCTTGGACCTTTCAAGGGTGAAGGGGAAAACTTGGGTGAGGCTGTGGAAAAGTGGATCGAAGCAATGGAAGAGTACTTCGATGTCATCGGGTATAATGAGAAGAGCAAAATAGCTCTTGCAAGACTGAAGATAGTAGAAATAGCAAGAGTGGCATGGAGAAACCACTACGAGACAAACCGTCTCGATCGGAATACCTAGACATGGAATGATCTAAAAAATTACCTAAGGACGAGGTTGTCCTCCCGGCTTCTTGGAGACAAAGATGAATGAATTCTTAGAGTTAACCCAGGGGAGCAGAACTATTGAATTATATCACCAAGTGTTCGCTCTCCTCCTCAAATTCTTGCCACCATTGGATGAAGAATAGCTGATGGCCAAGTTCATTTCGGGACTGAACGAACCTTTGAATATCTCGGTGAAGAATGCCAAGCCAGTTTCCATGGCTAAAGCAGTGCGGATGGCAAAGGATTTCACCAAGGCCTTTGATGTCAAAGTCCCATCAAAGCCAGCACCATCACCTTTCAAAAGGTTTTTAATTCCAGAAGGTGATTCCAGCCTTTCGTCGCCTAAAAGATATCAAGGTCAAGCCCAGGACATGGAAAGTTCCAAAATGGAAGAAATGTCCTTTTCCCGAAACTCAATCCCTTGGAATTCAACTTCAGAAGTTCCACCCTTGAATAAGGGAGTGAAATGCTATAACTGTTAAGGATTTGGACATCACAGTATGGATTGCCCAACACCTTTTAGATCAAGGTTTTCAGGGCAGGGAAATCAGGGATCAAGATTCCAGACTCTAACTCCTTCCTTCCAGAGTAATCAGGTTTCTTTCCGCTAAAATCAAGAAAATCCCAGAGGTAGACTCTCTAACCAACCCGCAGTCTCAATCCAAAGTAATGCAGGACCTCCGCCTCAGAATAGGGAAAGGCAAAGAGATATTTCCAAATCGGCCGTCCACTTCCAAGGCAGTAACGTTGGAAGTAATTGAAGAAGAAGAAGAAGATGAAAGAGATCATACTCCACCTGCGAGATGAGGACATCTCGCATTTTTCAAGTGGGAGAGAATGTAAGATTCCTCCCCAGCCCCCTCAAGATGTCCAGTTTCTTCCCCTATAATCAATTCTCTTTTTAGAATAAGAAAAGATCTTATTTTTACCTGTTTTTTGGCCTAGAGAGAGAAAATATTCTAGAGAGAGGTAACTCGGTTTTTAGATATCTTTGGACGGAAAAATATCCTTTCTTATTAAACAAAATTCTCCCAAAACAGAAGCTTAAAAAGAATTTCCTAAGGTACATTAGAGATAAATTATAATCTTCTCAAAAGGCCTTAGCCTAAGGGTCTAGATTTTCTAAAAATTTTGGATTAAAGTCCTGAGCGACCTATTAGATTAATCCAAATGTAGGGAGGAGATAAATTGAAGAAATAAAGAAAAACCCCCCAAAAATGAGTACATACTTACATAAGATGAAGAGTGGACTAAGGACCAAGGAAAATAGTTAAAAAACTAATTTTTGACACCTCAAAATGGGGATTCCCCCTCATGAAGGAGGCACCTTTTTTCTCATCATTACTCCCCATTTTACATTAATAAAATGAGATATTTCATCTCTCCTCTCTCCTATTTCAAGTCTAGTTCCAAAAAGTAAGCAGAACTGACCGAAAAATGGTTAAAAATTGACCAAACTGATATGAAAAATTCTAGAACCAGTTTGCTTGGTTTGAGGCTCACTTTTTCCTATAAATAGAAGCCTCCCCCTTTGTAAAAGCTTAATAAGTGTTTATGCACTGTTACTCTACTCCTCCCAAGAGCCAAAAACATTGAATTCACTTGTTTTTGACTAATTCCTTTACAAAGAATTGGTGGCCACTCTTGATCCAAACAAGAGTAGAACCCTCAATCCCTCGAGCCAAAGGAAAGCTCACAAAACTCTATGTAAGTTATTAATTCTACTTTTTTTAATTCTAATCTATGGTTTTCTGAATTCTTTGCTTTTTAATGTGATTATGGATTATAAGCCTTGATGAAAAGGCTTTCCCCTTCTCTTTATTAACAATTTCAGCCTTTCTTTATCCTAAAATGAGTAACAATTAAATTGAGTTAAACTTTTCCTATCGATTACTCTTTAGAAGTGAAAAATTGATTATATTAGAGTGCTTTATTTCATCTTGGGATAAATTTTAAAGTAAATTTAGAATGTAAAAAATGAGAAATGGTCAGCCATACTCAGCCATACAAAGGAGGTTATGGCAAAATTTTCTTAAATTTTGTGGAAATAAGTTTTATCTTTATGTTATTTCAAAAATAATAATCCCCACCGTTTGTGCATTCTAAAAGAAAATCTTTTTTTTAAGTGTTATTCCTATTTTATGCATAAATAGATACATATTATATATTTTTTTATTATAAAAGTGTTATTTTGATTAGATTCAATTTCTATGCATAGAAAGATGCATATTAGATATTTTTTTATTATAAAAGTGTTATTTTCATTAGATTCAATTTCTATGCATAGAAAGATGCATACTGGATATTTTTATTATTATAAAAGTGTTATTTTCATTAGATTCAATTTCTATGCATAGAAAGATGCATACTGGATATTTTTTTATTTATAAAAGTGTTATTTTCATTATATTCAATTTCTATGCATAGAAAGATGCATATTGGATATTTTTTTAATTATAAAAGTGTTATTTTCATTAGATTCAATTTCTATGCATAGAAAGATGCATATTGGATATTTTTTAATTATAAAAGTGTTATTTTCATTATATTCAATTTCTATGCATAGAAAATTGCATATTGGATATTTTTTTATATAAAAGTGTTATTTTCATTAAATTCAATTTTTATACATAGAAAGATGCATATTGGATATTTTTTTATTAATAAAAGTGTTATTTTCATTAGATTTAAATTCTATGCATAGAAAGATGCATATTGAAAATCTTTTTATTTTAAAAAATTTATTCCTATTAAATTGATTTTATGCATAAATAGATGCATAAAGAATTTTTATATCAAAATTAGATTCTCTTTAATTCTATGTTTAATTTCCATGAATATTTGATAAATGAATAAGTAAATACTCTGAAAGAGAGAGAAAATTCAAGAAATCTATAGAAGTCAAAATATTCAGATAAATGATTAATTTATTCCTCATCAGAATTCGTGATTAATATAGAAATCAGTTAAGTGAATATTCAATGAATGAAATTCACTAAATTAGTAATTGAAATATCACCCCCTTTTCGAGAAAGATAATTCAGGAAGAAAAAGAGATGTGAGGTAAATAGATGTAAAGAGATGTGTGATGAGAATCAGATAGATATGAATGAAGGGATGTGATGTGAATAGAGATGATGAGATGTGAGGTAAATAGATGTGAAGAGATGTGTGATGAGAATCAGATAGATGTGAATGAAGGGATGAATAGATGTGATGTGAATAGAGGTGATGAGATATGAGGTAAATAGATATGAAGAGATGTGTGATGAGAATGAGATAGATGTGAATGAAGGGATGAATAGATGTGATGTGAATAGAGGTGATGAGATGTGAGGGAAATAGATGTGAAGAGATGTGTGATGTGAATCAGATAGATGTGAATGAAGGGATGCATAGATGTGATGTGAATAGAGGTGAAGAGATGTGAGGTGAATAGATGTGATGAGATGTGTGATGTGAATAGGGGTGAAGAGATGTGATGAGATGTGAATCAGGATGTAACTGAATGATATGGGATGTGAGTGAATGTATGTAAAAGAATGTGATGTGGATGTGTATGCGAAGGAATGTGATGTGATGAAAAATGATGTAATGTGACATGAATATATGTGGATGTGAAGTGATAGATATGAATGTATGAATAGATGTGGGTAGTCGTACAAGTGAACGATTGGATGGATGTGTATGAATAAGATATGGTGTGGAGAGAAGTGATGTGATATAATGTGGATAGAATGTATGTGATGGGATGGTTATGAAAATGTATGAGGTGGTATGAATGAACGAATGTGATGGATATGAATGAATGAGATGTGATGGGTGTAAATGGATGTGATGTAATTGAATGTGATGGACGAGAATCGATGTGGTGTCATGTGAAATTGTGATGTGAATGATTATGATGAGATGAGAAAGGGAATATAGATGAAATAAATGAGGAATAATGTGGAACAATGTGGAAAGACGAGAGTTTGCTATATAAACTGTATTTATGACCTGTTTTTTTTAATGATTGTTTTATGTCAAGAATGCTGGGGAATCATTTTGACCGTCTTGTGAATGAGGTCGTGGAGACCTAATTTGATAAAATTGCAACAGCTGACGGAGAGTCAATGGAGGATGTCTCGCGTAGCAAGATCGGCCGAGGTCTTGACCAGCCTCGGTTCGATTAAAATGGTGAGCTTCCGGTACGGTGGATGAGGGACCAAGGAAGCGGCCTATGAGTGAAGCGCTAGGTGACCTGCGAGAAGGATGCTAGAGGGTGCTGACCATACGGTGCTCGGGATCTGGGTCGCCGAAGATACCACACGTGCATCGTGGAAGATATTGGAACAAGGAGTAAGAGTTGTTTTCTGAATTCAGGCATGGATCTGGTTGATTGACCCTAATGGTCCTCAACGGATGAGTCCATGGTTCTTTTATATGGATCTGTTAGTTGACCTTGCTGATCTTCAACAAAGATTCCATTTTTAACACAAGTCCGTGAGGTCCGTTCTCTGATGGGGTCCCAGATCCTCAACCTCTAATTGTTCGAATCCGGGTTCTCGAAAAAAATGCACGAGCGTGCCAAATGGCAAAAATTTTCAACCGTGGCCCAAACGGCACCGAAGAGACATGAAAATTGAGTCATGCATGGACAATTGTCTGGCAAGCAACCCGGATCTTTCTTGTTGTGTTCAAATGCGATTCGGGCTCATTTAGGAGCCAAAACTCTGTTATGGCGATTTTGCACTATCTTCGCCGGAACCCAACTTTGACGCGGTGGGAGAAGTGATTGCGATGCCCAAATCCATGCACGAAGTGCTGTGGACATAGAGCAACTTCCCTAACAGAGTTTTGGTTGAAAAGCAAACAGGGAAATATGTAAAGTGCCTATGGTCAGATGGAGGGAGAGAGTACTTCTCCAATGAGTTCTCTGAATTTTTGAAGAAGAATGGTATTCGGAGACAGTTTACATGCAGATACACTCCGCAGCAAAATGGAGTTGCTGAGCAGAAAAACATGCACATTGCTGAGATTGCGCGAGCATTGATGGAAGAGAAAAATATGCCGCATAGCTATTGGGCTCAGGGTGTTTCTACAGCAATATACATCATGAACAGGACTCCAACTGCAGCCATACATGATGTAACTCCAGAGGAGAGGTTTACTGGCAGAAAACCTGATTTGTCTCATCTGAAAGTTTTTGGATGCATTGCATATGTGCATGTGCCAGATGAGCTGAGAACTAAGCTAGATCTGAAAGCTGAAAAATGTGTGTTTATTGGATATTTCCTTGAGCAAAAGGGATACAAGTGTTATAACCCTGCTACACGTGATTTAAGGGTCAGCAGGGATGTTGTCTTTGATGAGATGAGTAGCTGGTATGCTACTGAAAAAGAAGCTGTTGGGGCTGATGTGAGTGGAAGTGTGGTTGCACAGAATGCAGGTCAGCAATCACAATCTTTGAGTGGACCAGGAGAGTCCTCATCTAGTGGGTCTGTTGATAGACCATGGAGTGGCAGGCTGCGTCATAATACCAGTCCTGCAAATGTGATTAGTACATCACGTAAAGGAAAAGAGAAAGTGGTTGAGCCCCTTGGTGTGCCTGACATTTCTGCAGGGCATTCTCATGTTGATGGAGAGTCTAGTGGCTCAGATATGAGCCTTGATGTGAGGAGCTTGGGATCCCAGCTATGAGAAGGCCTGGTGTAAAGAAGGCTATGGAAGCCATGAATGAAAAGCTGCAAAGATCTGGGAGAGTGAAAAATCCTGTGCAGAGATTTACCTATGATGGTTATGTGGCACATCACTATGCATATATGGCAAAGGTTGTGTAGGTTGTTGAGCCCACATGCATTGATGAGGCTGTTGGAAATGTGTGTTGGGAGAAAGCTATGGATGAGGAGATGAATGCGCTATATGGAAATGAAACTTGGGACTTAGTGCAATTGCCTGAAGGCAAGAAAGCCATTGGATGCAAGTGGGTGTACAAAGTAAAACATAATAGTGATGGAAGCATAAACAGGTACAAGGCTAGATTGGTAGCCAAAGGATATGCGCAGACATATGGCATTGATTATGAGGAAACTTTCAGCCCAGTTGCCAAGATGGCAACAGTGAGAGTTGTGATAGCAGTGGGACGTCAAAGCAATGGTCTTTACATTCTTGCATGGGGATTTGCAAGAAGAGGTGTATATGCTGCAGCCACCTGGTTATGAGGATGTGAGTCATCCCGAGCATGTTTGCAGGTTGAAGAAAGCCTTGTATGGCTTAAAGCAAGCACCAAGAACATGGTTTGACAAGATTTCTGAATATCTTGTCACTATTGGCTTTCATGTAGCCGATGCAGATTTCTCGCTGTATGTGAGACATGGTGATAGAGGAGTTGTGCTTGTTGTCATCTATGTAGATGACTTGATCCTTACGGGGGACCATGATGCAGAGATCTTTGATGTAAAGATCTTGCTTAGACAAAAGTTTGAGATGAAGGATCTGGGGGAGCTCAGATATTTCTTAGGCATTGAGGTGATTAGGTCACCACATGGTATTGGATTACTGCAGAGACAGTGTGGCTTGGACATGTTGTCCAAGTATGGTATGACAGGCTGTAAGCCTATCTCAGTGCCATTGGATTAGAATGGCAAGTTGAGTGCAGATTCAGGAGAGATTTTGGAGGATCCTACTATGTATAGGCACATAGTAGGAAGCTTGATCTATATGACGATCACCAGACTAGATTTGAGCTATGCTGTTGGGTTGGTGAGTCAGTCCACGGAAACTGCATTTGGATGCATTGAGACGCATACTGAGGTATGTCAGGTCTACTTTGCATTGTGGACTATTCTATGAGACTGGGACAGAGATATGTGTACATGGGTACACAAATGCTGATTGGGCTGGTAGTATCTCAGATAGAAGATCTACCAGTGGATTCATGTTTTCTTTGGGGAGTGCTACTATGACTTGGAGCAGCAAGAAGTAGCCTACGGTTGCTCTATCCAGTACAGAGGCCGAGTACAGAGGAGCTGCTATGGCAGCATGTGAGGTAGCTTGGTTGAGAAAGCTACTTGCAGATTTGGGTCTATCAGTGGATAGACAAGTCATTTTCTGTGACAACATTAGCAGTATACAGTTGGCCAGGAACCCAGTTTTTCATGCTCGTACGAAGCATATAGAGGTCCACTACCACTTCGTCAGAGGGAAGGTCTTGGCAAGAGACGTTGACCTTGTTTATGTCAGCACAGAGGATCAGGTAGCTGACATCTTCACCAAAGCATTGGGTACAGAGAAGCTCCGCAGATTCAGGGCTTCGCTTGGTGTACATGAGATGGAGTTAAGCTCGAGGGGGAGTGTTGAGATATCGAGCTCATCCAGTGAGGCGGTGGACACTGATGACCTGCCTGGGGGATAGGCCCCACACTTACACCACTAGCATGGTTGGTGAGATCATGAGTGATATGCGGCTAGTGGGATGACAGGCTGTGTGACAGCCATCCTAGAGACTGGTATAGTTATAGCGCCAGCTCATTTAGTTGGGTTCACACTATAGAGAACCTGTGTATGTATTGGTTGAGTACCTTTCATATTATGTATACTCTTATATTGTATATGGTGTGTTGAGTGTTGAGTGAAGAAGAAGAAGATTTTCAGCCTCTCACCTTGTGTGTTCTCTATTAGGGTTTTGTGAGTGTGTGTGTGTGCTTGCAAGAGCTCAAGCTCTCTTCCCCCCTGCATCCTTTCAGCAGCTATCATGCCGAGTCAAGGAGATGATTTTCATGTGGGGCATAGAGACATTCAAATAATGTCACACACAGGTGCTATAAAAAAATATCTAACTTGCATTGCTCATATATGCCTCTATTATATGTTCTTCTATTTGCTCAAGGAGAGGATGGTTGGCATGTTGGAATTCCACTCAATAGAGAAGGCTCAAATGAGGATACAAAGACCATAACTCCACGACAATATTATGCTTATAGACTACATATTAGGGAAGATACAAATGCATGCCTTCTACGCGGTGGTCGTCTTTTGCAAAAGTACATTGTTGATGCATTTAGTAGCATGGAAGAATCTAGATTAGTATGGATCCGCAATAACTAGAAAGCATTGCATGCAGAAGTATACCTGGGTCTTGCAGATATGGTTAATTTAAGTGATGGAGTTGATAGAGTCTCTGCAGGCATTGCTGGACGTAGGGTGGTGCTGCCATCTACGTATACTGGTGGGGGCCTAGATATATGCATGAATTGTACCAAGATTCAATGGCTATTGTTAGAAAGATGGGTAAACCTAACCTATTTTATCACCTTTACTTGCAATCCTAAGTGGGATGAAATAACCAATGTTTTATTGCCGGGTCAGGTTGCCCAAGATCGACCCGACTTAACTGCACGGGTCTTTTATGAGAAGCATAAGGACATGATGTACTTATTGGTTAAAAAATCAATATTTGGAATGGTATTGGGATTTGTTTTTGTTATTGAATTTCAAAAAAGAGGATTGCCACATGCACATATATTATTGATTTTGGAAAGTGGATGTAAACCGATCGAGATCCCTCACTATGATATGTTGGTGTGTGCTGAACTTCCTAAGGTGATGTTTCCAGAGTTGCACAACATAATTAGTCATTGCAATGTCCATGGACCATCCAAAGCTAATAGGCCATTGGCTGAGGTGTTGAAGCTTGCAAGGTTAATCATTTCGTACGAGGCTCCAATGATGCATAGGTACGCATATGAAGCACTAGACAGGACATTGAGGGACATTATGCAAAGTGATACAGTGTTTAGTGGTGACTTTAGGCAAATCTTACCAGTTGTGCCAAAGGGATCATGCGAAGACATTGTTGATGCAACGTTATGCCGGTCACATATTTGGAGATATGTGAGTGTTTTAAAGCTCACCCAAAACATGCGGGTTAGACATAATGCTTACTATAGTATAGAACATGAATTTGTCAAATGGACATTATAAATTGGGGATGGCACTATAGGTCAGCCAAACAATGAAGGTAGAGTAGTAATTCCATCGCAAATGTTGATCCGTGGTAACTCTGTTTTGAGTTTGGTAGAATGGGTATACAAAGATCTTCATAGAGTTGAGGATTATGCATGCTTCTTCAAAGACCGTGCTATTCTTGCACCACAAAATTTAGAGGTTGATGAGATCAATGAACTAGCCTTGAGTTTGTTTCTTGGTCTTGAAAGAGAATACCTTAGTGCAGATTCTATTGTTTCTTGCGAGAATGATGCAATACTGTATCCAATTGAGTTCTTGAATAGTTTGAACTTAGGTGGTGGGTACCCTCCTCATCGCTTACTTCTAAAGATTAATGCGCCCATCATTTTGCTCTGCAATTTGGACCCTCGACGAGGACTTTATAATGGTACCAGATTGATGTTTGCTATAATTTAGGTATTATTGTTTTCCAAGATTTATTTAATATTCATGGCTCAATTGTAGAGTCTCCATTTTGGGATGGCCAAGCAAGAGCTTCTCTAATTATCGAACTATTAGAGAGCACTAGTATTTTACGGTATATATACAAACTTTCTTTTTATGTAGCTTTTGTGTTTTGTTTGACTGATTTATATTTTTATTGAAACATTCATTTGCAACAGGGAATATCTTCACTTTTTAGAACCCAGATTATTGTTGGGTTTGTATGGTCGAGATAGTTTACGGACGAGAGCTTTGGGCTCCTAGGAATTTACAATCTACGATTGTGAAAGGTTGCAGATTAGTTTCATGTACGTGTAATGTTTGTGGATTATGAAAAGCCTAATAAGTTAGATTTTCGGTGCATAGGCACTGGACAATACAGATTTTTTTGATTTGCTGTTTATTACAAGCCTGTTCAAATGCCGTTCGCCTCAAATATTGATCCACCAAATGAGTTTTGTAAGCTTTTATCTTTATCCAACTTTTTTCTACGAGAGTTATATTTTCAATGCTAATATTTTTTATGGCATACATTTTGCCAGATGGAGGTGTGGGATATAGGCTACCAAGGAGAGAGAATCCTATTGTCCAAAGATTATTTTGAGGTTGTATTCATGTCAGTTAAGATACTCATCATTTTATGGGTTTGTAATGCTAGGAGCTTCTATATGGATATATATGGCAATCACGATGTTTTTATATATTAGTTTGGCAGGTTGAGGGCGATGTATACATATATGTATGAGTGTGACTAGTATCTATGGATATTATGGATGCGTGCGCATACACAGACACATATCTACATGTGTGTATGTGACATGCACACATGCATTCATAGGCGCACACACACTTACACATATCTTTGAGTTGTGGCATGTATGGTTTCAATGGATTTCACGTACACGTACTCATATGTACATACGTACATCTTTATATGTGTTTGTGTGTAGCTCGATGTGCCTAGCTTCTAAAAGGAAAGGAAGAGTGATTTTACACATATATCTTTTGCATGTACCTAAATGCAAAATGCTTCTTGCCCGTCGGAGATGGGTCACGACACTAGTATAATATAACAGGGCTTTGTTTCCCTCACAACACGTGGCAGTTTTTTTTAGTCGCCTTAGGCTCTCATCACCTGTTTTTTTTAGTTGCCTTGGGCCCTCATCACCTGCAATGCCTATAATGCCAGTCACAACTTGCAAGAGGGTCACTTTATTTCAAATTTTAAACTCCAAAAGCCAGTAATAACACATTCCACCTCATTTTCTTGAGAGAGAGAGAGCCACTTTGAGAGAGAGAGAGAGAGAGAGAGAATATTCATGCAAAAATAAAACTAGTCACACCACTTACACACCCAATATGAAATTGCCTTTTTCACAGATTCAATCAGTTTTAAAACAATCCTTTAATGAAACCATAATATCACTGATCACAATCTTCCAAATTATCCGGTTGATTCTTAATTTCCCATCATTCCTTCATCAGAGTATCTATGGCATCATTGGCAACTAGAACGCTCCACCTGTCCACTCAGGGGCGAGAGAAAGAGAGAGAGAGAGAGAGAGAGAGACATATTGTTGTAGTTCTCTATCACATTTTATATCTTCTTCCTATAACAACATAATTCTCATGCGATGGCAATTGCTTTGCAAGTTGGGTGGCACGGCCCTAGTTCCTGCAGTAGCAGTGCTGCAAGGGCCTCTCCACGTCCTATCATTGCCTTCATAGCGGTGGAAGGTTGAAGAGGAACTCATGATGGGCCAATTTGAGACAAAAAAAGAGACATTGGATTTGCTTGGTGGCTCCTCCCACTCCTCCTCCTCTCCTTTCGCTGGTCCCCTCGAGCTACTCGAGTCGAAGCCACACATTTTCAATTAATTCTAATTGCACATTGGAAAGTTCTTTTTGAATTTCTACTTTTCTTCTATTAATGCATTTTTGTAGTTTAATCAGGAATTGTGATTGTCTAGCCCTTCATAGCACTCCACCAGCACCACACCCCCACCCTTATGGTTTTGCTCCAACCCCTCCAGCCGCACACCCACACCCACACACATGGGCTCAACTTGGGTACTGCTTTTTCTAAATCCGTATCTCTACTCACACCACACACACACCCCCACACACACGAACCTCTCTCTCTCTCTCTCTCTCTCTCTCTCTCTCTCTCTCTCTCTCTCTCTCTCTCTCTCTCTCTCTCTCTCTCTCTCTCTCTCTCTCTCTCTCTCTCTCACTCACTCACACACACACACACACACATGCTGCTCCCATTCACTCTCACTCAGATATTTCCCTCCTATCCTCTACAGGCACCAACATGCATAGCTCAGCCCACTCTCAAGGCATTGTGGCTATTTGATAGAGCCAACATGACTCAGCACTGACCAGTAGTAGAGAGAGAGAGAGAGAGAGAGAGAGAGAGAGAGAGAGAGAAGAGAGGCAGATATAGAGAGCCGAGGGAGAGAGAGAGAGCTAAGGGAGCTAGAGAGAAGGTGAGAGGCAGCTAGAGAGCTAAGGGAGAGAGAGAGAGAGGGGTATTAACATCGGTAGAATGCAACACGAGGGCATATATGACCAACAGTGGGACTTGAACTCAGCTACTAGAGAGGAGAGAGAGAGAGAGAGAGAGAGAGGGCGTAGGCTGTCTCCACCAATGGACACCATATCTTCTCTCTAGCTAAAGTCCCTCTCTCCACCAGTTGCACACATCTTCTTGACCCTGCCATCTGCTACCAGCCCTTCCCAGCAGTCCACCAACCCCACACCCCCACCCTTGTTGTTCTGCTCCAAGCCTCCAGCCGCACACCCACACCGATAAACTTGCGTCTTGCTTTTTCTAAATCTTTCTCTCTTCTAAGACCACACACACGTCTTTCTCTTTCTCTCTCTCTCTCTCTCTCTCTCTCTCTCTCTCTCTCTCACACACACACACACACACACAACTGCCATTCAGTCTCACTCTCACTCAGAGATTTCTCTCCTGCCCTCTCCAGGCACCAGTATACATAGCTCATCCCACTCTCAAGGCATTGTGGTGTTTGATAAAGATAACATAACTTAGCACCATAGACCAGTAGAAAGAGAGAGAGGATAATCTCAATTAATTAGAAGGGGGGAGAGAGAGAGAGAGAGAGAGAGAGAGAGAGAGAGAGAGAGAGAGAGAGAGCTCAGGGAGAGAGAGAAGGTGAGAGGTAGCTAGAGAGAAGGTGAGAGGCGGCTAAAGAGCTAAGGGGGAGAGAGAGGCTATAGGATTCCAAGGGAGAGCGAGCGTGCATAGGGGGAGACAGAGAGAGCACCCGACTCATTTTTAGGTTTCTACGGAGAGAGAGAGAGAGAGAGAGAGAGAGAGAGAGAGAGAGAGAAGGTAATGTCTGTTATTCGAGACTCAGCACCAACCAGCAGAGAGAGAGGGGGTTATTGGAGGGGGAAGAGAGAGAGGAGAGAGAGAGAGAGAGCTGAGGGAGCTAGAGAGAAGGCGAGAGGAAGCTAGAGAGAGAGGGGGTTATTTAGAGGGGGAAGAGAGAGAGGAGAGAGGGAGAGAGAGAGAGCTCAGGGAGCTAGAGAGAAGGCGAGAGAGGTAAGGGAGAGAGAGGTAAGGGAGAGAGAGAGAGAGAGGGGGGGGGTATTAACGTCGGTAGAATGCAACACGAGGGCATATACAACCAGAGAGGAAGAGGGAGACACGAGGGCATATATGACCAGAGAGGAAGAGGGAGAGAGGGTGTAGGATTCCAGGGGAGAGAATTTAGATGTGTTTTAGAAAAATAAATAGGTTGTTTATATATAAGATGATTTATTGTGTTGCACATGTAGACATATGCCTTCCATGTCTTTATTATGTAAAAACTCTCTACTACTCTGCTACACTTCCAATATTGTCTTTGCTAAGCTCTATTGTCACCCTTGCCTTATTTCTCTCAACCCTAGATATCTCGTGTCTCAAAAGATGGTGGAAATTGAGTATCTCTTGTCCACCCTATACAAGGAGATAGATAAGCATGCAGAATGGTTGGAAAACATGGGCCTGAAGCAATTCACAAAGTTTCCTAGGAGGAGCTGTAACGCAATTTTAGAGCCGGGGAGAATATTATTACACTACCCTTAGGAGAGAAGAGGGAATTCAGTCCTTTGTATGTAACAGAGGTGTTCCAATTGCCGATAGAGGGAGAAGTGGAAATTAAGCTAGGATTTGATCAAAGAATTTGGCCCGTTGGAGGGAAGAGCCAATGAGTACAAAATAACGGGCACAACATCATATTAAGACAGGCAAAAACAATTGTGGTTTGTGGTGGAGATGATAAATTTCACCCACAAGTTGTATTGCATGTCCAAGAAAACCTTCAGAATGGTGAAGGCAGCGGTGGCTGAAGCTGGCACGAGAGTGGCCTAGGCAAAATTTCTTTATCTCAACCTAAAGGAACAGATTGGAAATTTCACCAAGCCTACTACAAAGAAAAATATTGGGCCATATCTATATGCTTTGTTTAAAGGAAAGGCCTAACTAGGAGCTAAAAAGTATAAGGAGGAGGGCCCCAAGGAGAATGCACCAAGGAAGCCAAAAAGCTCAAAGCCCTCTAGAAAGCCTTATTGTTACAAGTGCGATGATAAGGAGGAAGAAGAACACACATACATACATGGGACTGCATCCTATTAGAGGAAGTAGCCATAAAGGAAAAGAAGGAAGAACAGGAGGAGGGAGCCATAGATGAGGATGCTCTTCTGGTTGGAGGTGAGGGAGTTGGTGCCCAGCCTGAACTTCTAGTTCTTAGCAAAACCAACCACCTCCACACTCTTTCTGGAGAAGTAGGACTTGGCGGTGCCACAAGTTGGGCACCGCTAGTCATTCGACAGGCTGACGAAAATCAATTCCAGAAGCAATTGGTATGACGTCTCTCTTGTCGCGATTAATCGTAGGTGTGCCCTCGTTTGGTGCACCAAAAATATGGTAGTGTTTTATCATCATATTGTGGTGGGCTCCCCTATCATCTCATTAAACTTAGTGCCACATGGGGAAAGCTAATGAATTTTCCCACACTCCTATTCATTACACCCTTTTGAAGGGGGAGAGGAGAGGGGCTAAGATGAAAACTTTGCCATATTCAAATTTTCAAACTTTAAAAGTGAACTTGAAAGAGGCACATTCCAAATTCAAATCCACCGTGGCATGTCACTTGCAAGTAAAGATAATAGGTTTAGAGAGGCAACGAGATGTTTGGCCATAAGGCTTCCTTGATATGTTTGCCAAATGTAAAAGCACGAGTGCTTGAGGATTCAAAACAAGGCCACTTGGTCTACACAAATAATAAGATATGCCCTACAAGCCCACAATGAGGAAGTACAAAATAGCCAAATGCAAGGGCCTTTTGCCAAATCTAAGGGCCTTTTGCCAAATACAAGGAACTTAACTTTGGTATTCAAAGCCTATAGCTTCATAGGAGTGAGGCACAAGGAAAAGAAAGCTTATGAAGGGATTTTTTGCGTACAAGTAAAATTGTGCATGGCAATGCTTTGGCAAATAATAGCAACTAACAAGGGAGAACAAATCCATGATGGCATTGCTATATAAGGCAATTCATATTGTGCTTGTATAGGAAATGGGGTGCTTCTCCTAATTCGCCAATAAGTGCTCAGGGAGCTGCCATCTATTAATCATACAATCTTTTTATAGCAAGATACGAATCATATCATGGGGGGAGGAAGAGAGAGAGAGAGAGAGAGAGAGAGAGAGAGAGAGAGAGAGAGAGCGCTGATCTAGCTCTAAACAACGCTTTTATGGTCATTTTTTGTAGCATTCAGATTTTTCTTTTTTCTAAGCATAAAATATCATAAATAGTTGATTGAAGGCCAGAGAAAGTTTTATGTAAAGCCGAGATTTCTATTGAAGAGATGGAAGCCAATGAGCCACGCAAGCCTACTTTGAGGGTATAAATATGGCACCCTTGTATTTTAACAACAAATCATGCTAAACATCATTGCACAAAATACAAAGAAAGTGTGCAGGTTGCCATCTCTAAAGACGATGTGGAACAATAAAATTATTCCCCTCTTGGCATGTTGGTAGACTCTAAACTCAAAGAAAAGTTCATGCATTACATGTTAAGCCACATAATCTTTTATTAAGAAAAGTAAGCACATAATCTTATCTTTGCGAATTTCATTTGTTAGAGTTAAAATTGGTGGTTTGATAAACTATATTCTTTGAGCAAATATTAAGGAATTTTTGTTGCACACATTCTGCAACTATTTTAAGAATTGTTAAGACTTGGGAAGAACAAGGGCAAAAGATAGGCATAAAGAAGGTCTAGGACCATTTGAATGTAATTAAATGTAGGATTATTCCTCATTTTCAGGGTTACCCACATATATAATTAAGCTTAATAAAACGAGAAAATGCAGACCTCGAGCAATGCATGCAACCAAAATATAGAAACTAAAGAGAAACACCAGATTGGGTCCCAACTTCCCCCCCAAGCGTGTGCCAAAAGCATCGCCACTTGAGTATTTTTATAGTATTTTATTCCATCAAAAATAGATTACATGGCTATTTTAGCCCAAGCTTGCTCTACAAGCTTTCTTTTTACAAAAGTTGGATAGTAAAATATTTCAAAAATCTCACTCCTGTGAAAGTCCTCTCGGTTTAGGAGACAACCGTCCCCGAATGTAACTTTGAGCACACACGAGTGATCAAACACATTGATCGTTCCCACATTGGATTCACTCATAATGTCCTTTACATAATCGATTGAATTCACTCCCAATGTCATCCCACGCATCCCATGTGTGTGCTCATAGTTACAACTGTCCTTGGTTGTAACTATGAGCACACATGAGTGATCAGACACATTAATCGTTCCCACATTAGATTCACTCACAATGGCATTTACATAATCAATTGGATTCACTCCCAATGTCATCACATGCATTCCACGTGTCTTGAGTTGATTGGATTCACTCCCAATGTCATCACATGCATTCCACGTGTCTTGAGTTAATGGATTCACTCATAATCAAACTAACATAACCTTTACACGCATCACACATGCCTTAAAGTTGATCGGATTCACTCATAATTAAAATCCTACATTTGATTCACTCACAATGTTTTCATACGTGTCGCACGTATTCACAGAGTATACCACTCGTCTCACATGTGTCACAGCTAGTTGGATTCACATCACAACCAACGAGGGTCACCCTCTAAAAAATCAGATTCACTCTCGATTCTTATACCACACTGGGTTACCCTCATCAAGAATTAATTCAAAAGAGTTGATCGGATTCACTCACAATCAAACTCATATAACCTTTACACGTGTCACACATGTCTTAGAGTTTATCGTATTCACTCATAATCAAACTCCCATAATATTTACATGTGTCACACGTCTTAGAGTTGATCAGATTCACTCACAGTCAAACTCCTACATTGGATTCACTCACAGTCAAACTCCTACATTGAATTCACTCACAATGTTTTCATACGCGTCACACATATTCATAGAATATACCACACATCTCACACGTGTCACAGCAGCAAGTAGTTGGATTCACTCACAACCAACACTCAATTTATGATAAGTTATCCATCACATATAAATATCACCAAGTATTCATCATAGACATGTAAAAGAGACATTGTATCAAGGACTTCTATGTGTAATAAATTCTAGTGTCCCTTACCACTAGAAATTATCCCACACAAATCTAGAGATAAGCATGCATCAAAATAATTCGCACAAGATTAATCTCGTGTCCCATACTACAAACTAATTCATAATGAAAATTTCATAAGGTATAGTTCAAGTTGGAAGGGCCAAGTTCTACTTTTGATGCATAAGAACTCTCCTTGAAATTTGCAAAAGTCTTAAATAAAATTCGTTGTAGAGATAATCAAACGAATATGTTATCCTAAGAGTCGAAGTAATCATCGTGGTAGTCTTGTTCTTCATCATCATCGATCATAAGTGACATAAAAAATATTAAATAAAACTTGATAACGTAAAAAAATAAAATACAAAGGTAAGAGAGGCTTACCTTGATGTATTGTTGGCTACAAAATGAAAAGGTTAAGAGAAGTAGAAACTTGATGACATAAAAATAAAATCCAAAAGTAAGAGAGTCTTACCTTGATGTATTATTGGCTACAAAATGAGAAGGTTAAGAGAAATAGAGAATTTAAAACAATTCATGAATAACTGAAAATGTAATTATTGGGTAAAGATGAAGACTTATCGTGTGTAAGTCAAGATGATAATCATCAAAAACTCAACATGATCTCATGGTAGAGATCATAGCTTAAGTCGAGAGTTCTTGCAAAGCCGAGAAAATGTCTAAAACAATTAAGTCTAAACAACGTAAGTATAACAATAATCGTCCTTTTATAATAATAAAAATTTATCTCTTTAATATATTTCTTTCTTTTCTTCTTCTTCTTCTTTTTCTTTCTCTCTCCTCGTCTTCTTCTTTTTCTTCTCTCTCTCCTCTTCTTCTTCTTCTCCTCCTTCTCTCTCTTTTCTTCTTCTTCTTTTTCTTTCTCTCTCCTCTTCTTCTTGTTTTTTTCTCTCTTCCTCCTCTTCTTCTTCTTCTCTTCCTTCTCTCTCTCGTCTTCTTCTCCTCTTCTCTTTCTTTCTCTCTCCTCTTCTTTCTTCTTCTTCTTCTCTCCTCCTCCTCCTCCTCTTCTTCTTCTTCTTCTCTTCCTTCCCTCTCTTCTTCTTTTTCTCCTCTTCTGTTTCTTTCTCTCTCCTCTTCTTTCTTCTTCTTCTTCTCTCTTTTCTTCTTCTTTCTCCCATGGCTCATCAAGCATTGCCATGCAGCTATGGTTTAGTCCCATAAGGCGTCATGTTCGTGTGGTTGAGAAGGTATAAGATGCACAAAAGTGTAAGATTAGTCTTCATCGTGGGGGAGAGAGAGAGAGAGAGAGAGAGAGAGAGGCTTCTCTTCTCTCTTCGTGGCTGTGGGTTGGCACTTATGAACGGTCCGGCGGTCGAAATGGCCATCCTTGCTGGCGTCGTGTTGACCGGGTCGCCTACGCTGGTAGTTTCTCGTGTATGCACCGATGTGTCTTGTTGGAAACTAGTGCCCGTGATGATTGGACTAGATGCCTTGTGTGGTTTCTCGTGTGTCGCACCGGTGTCTCTTCGTGGAAACTTGTGTTGTCTCATAATCTGACGGAGTGTCACCAAGGCTCTGATACCACTGAAAAAATAAGAAAACATAGACTACGAGAAACGCATGCAAACAAAAATACAAAAGCTAGAGAGAAACACCAGATTGGGTCCCAATTGACCCCCCAAGCGTGCGCCAAAACCATCCACGCTTTAGTATTTTTATGGTATTTTATTCCATCAAAAATAGATTACATGGCTATTTTAGCCTAAGCTTTCTCTATAAGCTTTCTTTTTACAAAAATTGGATGATAAAATATTTCAAAAATCTCACACCCGTGACACTTAAAATGAGAAATTTTTGTACACACTTGCATTCATTCTTTAATCCTAAGATGAGAAATTATTGTACATTGAAACTGAAGCTTGCTTTCATTTGTTGAGCCAAGTTGTCTATTGACACCACATGATATCAATTTTGAGAGAGAAAGAGACATACGTTTGTGCCTATATTTAATCTATCATATATGGGCTAAGGTGAAACTTGTGTTTGCAATGGTCTTACCTTTTGGGTTGAATACATAAAAGATATTCGTGTACAATCCAACTAATATAACCATCCCATTTCTCCATTTATATATCTTTTAAATCTCTCTCTCTCTCTCTCTCTCTCTCTCTCTCTCTCTCTCTCTCCCATATGTATGTACATACATACATACATACATACATACATACATACATATATATATATATATGTATGTATGTATGTATGTATGTACATATATTATATCAATTACTATTTATATATACAAATGGGTACACACACATATACTATTTTTATGTACATATATATGAGAAGACCTCGATATACTACACTCCATGAGAGAGAGAGAGAGAGAGAGAGAGAGAGAGTCTATATGTGTGTGTGTTTGTGGGGGGAAGACAGAGAGAGCTCCAAGAGAGAATGTGACAATGTTGAAGGGGAGCGAGAAAGAGAGAGGAGGGGGATTACAATGCACACACACACAAAGAGAGAATGGTGAACCATGTGCCCAGGTACCCATCGGGTACAGGCCATAAAAAAGAAGAGATATTTAGAAAAAATGATGCATTTTTGACACCTGAGTGTGGGGATCTCCCCTCTTGAAGGAGGGGCCTATTTCAAATGTGTGGAGGAGTTTTAAACTAAAAAATAATGAGATATTTTCATCTCTCCTCTCTCTTGTTTCAACTAGATCCAAAAAGTAAGCTAAACTGACCTAAAAATGGTTAAAAATTGACCACACTAATCTGGACAATTCTAGAATCAGTTTGCTTGGTTAGAGGCTCACTTTTTCCTATAAATAGAAGCCTTCCCCTTTGTAAAAGGTTAATAGTGTTTATGCACCGTTACTCTACTCCTACCCAGAGCCAAAAAAGAAATTCTCTATCTCTTGGGAAGTACAAGAAATTATCTCCCAGATATTGTGGGCTATATCTGATTACAAAGAAAGTAGGTGACTTAGCCTACGAGCTTCTTCTGCCTCCTCATCTCAAAGTACATAATGTATTTCATGTCAGCCTTCTTAAAAAGTATATACCAAGCCCGAATCATGTGCTTGATGAAATCTTAACTTCTTCAACCCAAGGGCAGATGGAACTCCAACTTGAAGAAATCCTTGATGTTTGAGAAAAGGTTCTCGGGAATAGAATTCTGAGAGAATTATTGGTCAAATGGAAATTCTATCCTTTTGAAGATGCCACCAGTCCCTTTAATAAGACAAGTTTCTTTCAATCAAGGTATCGTCTTTATAGTGTACACTGTACACGTTAATGAAATACAAAACATTACGCTACCTTTAATGGGGTGTGTGAAAGCAACCCTTTCAAGCATGATGGTGCATGAATAATGGATGTTCATAGTCTCACCATACACTTACAAATATATCATCTAGTGGGCATGAAAGATGTGGCCACGGCATGTAGTGGGCATGAAAGATGTGGCCCATGGTAGGCCATCTAGATTCTGGGTTTCTGAACAATTTAATCAATTAGCCCAAACTATAACTATTGTTTCCTTTTCTTCTTCTTTTTTTCTTTGTGTTCGTAAACCGAAAACGAAAGTTGTTCAAACTTCAGGTTGTAAAGGTCTTGACTGATCCTCTCTTTTTTTTGTTTTTTTTTGGGGGGGGGGGAATAATTATAGGAAGTGGGACTAAATCTGTGATGTAAATGTGTGTTGACTGGTCCTTTTTTATTGGGTATTGCAGCATGAGTCCCTGTTTTAATGTGTCTGGCGTTGGTTAGTGTGTCCTTTCAAAAGTTTCAATTATCCATCTTTTAATTCAAGATTTTTAATGTTTCGAGACGAGTTTCTTTTTTTCTATTTTCTCTTTCCCAATTTCCAAACTAGCTAGTGGGTTTTTCTTTGATAGAATATCAACACTTTCTCTTGTCAGAGTGGGTGGGTGTTATTGGAGACTGGAAAAGTTATGCAGGACGCATGGAATGATGGATGCATTAAACATCCCCGTGGCCTCTTTGAGAGGAGAGCGCAAAACACATGCTTTCTCATTTTTGTCCAACGGGGTGGCCACCACATTTATCAGCAAAACAGACTCTCCTCCTCCTCTCTCTCGCTCTCTCTCGCTCTCTCTCTCGCGTTTTGCCAACCTGTTTGTTGTTGATTCCCCTTACAAAAGTATGGCAGCAGCTGCCCAGAGTAGCTTCATGCTGTTGGGACGCCATCATCATTATGCCCGCGGGACTAATTCCTCAGCAGCAGCTTGCTTGCCGCCTTTGTAAGTGCCTTACTTATCATGCCATTCTAATACTTGCAGGTTTTAGGATGATTACAGTAATCTCTTGAAAACTAAGATGGATTGAGACACACACACACACACACACACACACAGAGCTCTTCCAAATTGGATCAATGCATTACTGCTGACAATATAGTGGTGTTCTTCTCAGCTTCTAATTTTGTCGGCGCCACCATAATATGTAGGTGCCCTTATAATCAGAGATTGGGCAAAGGATCTCTTTCCCCTCATACTCGCGTCAAGCATTTGCCAATGACCACAAGATTAATACGCAGAGGAAGATGCCGAGGCCCTCTCCCTGAGCAGGCCAGCAGCAGCCGCCTTCCAACATCAACACACAATGCGGCAGGCACCCCGACCGTAATTGCGAGAAAAGCTGAAGATGGTGCTTAACTTTACCTTCAGTGATCTTTCTATTTGCAGATTCAATCTCTCTTGATCATTTTTTATCATTACAACCATTCTTTCTATTTGATTGCTATTCTTCTCGCTTTTGGTTGCTGTATGGTGGTGATTAAATCCTCGTAATTGATCATTAATTATGGCCTCTCCAGTAAGCTAATTATAACCATTACCTAATGGTGATTAGTTTTATCTTTAGCCTAAATCTCTTCATAATCATGCTTCAAAATCTTCATCTAGCTTTATGACAATTGAAGGCCTAAATCTCTTCATGGTGATTAGCTTCTCACTGAACGTCTGGATGGTAATAAGCTTTTGTTTAATGGTGTGTGCTGAATGGCAACTATTTTCCTGTCTCATTTTGATGGGTGCTGAGTTTCTCTACGTGTGAAGGAGATTTTGTTTATAAAACAGTGCAAGAATTGACGGTCTACGAGATCAACGAGATGGATAGAAACAGCCCGGCTACCCTGCATTTCAGCAAACCTGCTGTTGATTGGCAGAGACTGAAATTTGTGGGTGGACTTGGGGATCTGGTGCCCTTCACAAACAAGGTAATTAAAACGAATATGCCTTTTGCAGTTGCATGGTTTTCATGAAAGCTTGTGGAGATGGATCCCGTCCTGCACAGAAGAAAATGGTTATTGTTGCATTTATAGTGGATGATGAAGCATGCAATTAACACTAATGATCATGGGTCTCTCCGGCAGCCATATTCGTGTTTGATTAAGCATGCAATTAACACTAATTATGATCGATCATGATTGTTGGACTAATGCATGCGCGTTGGCGATGGAATGCTGCAGCTCTTTGATGGGTCTTTGAAGAAAAGGCTGGGAATTACGGCCGGGATGTGCATGATAATGCGCTACAACCCGGAGAAAGGCGGGTGCTTATTCGAAGCCACATACAGCTTCTACTTTGGTGACTTGGGGCACATTTCTGTCCAGGCAACTTCTCTCTTGAGATCTCCCCTTTTAATTCATGGGCCGCTCTGTACCGTACCCCTGAGGGCCTTAAAGATCATTAATGCAGATATCAGATAGTCTGTTTAATTTATTAATTCCAAGGCCCTGGAAAAGATCTAGGTTCCCCTTAGCCTAAAACTTGCTCAACTTTAAGAAAAACCTTTTCTAAATTACTGAAGAAGAAAAAAACAATCTCCTCAAAAATTTCAAAATTTAGTTATATTTTAGAGAAAATATAAAGAAAATGCCTACCCAAAATGATAATTTCCTCCTCAAAAGGATTCATGTAAGGTTCATTAAAAAGAGTTTCTTGAACACTGGTTAATTACTTGGAGTGAATGGCAGGGGCCTTACACAACATACGAAGACACGGTTCTCGCTGTCACTGGTGGCACTGGCATTTTCACGGGGGTTTATGGGACTGTCACACTTCATAATGTAAACTACCCAACAATCCTGTTCTACACATTCAAGTTGTGTGGGATTCCCAAGCTACCATCAGAATTGATATGGGAGACTGTTCCCCCAACCAAAGATGTGAAGCCTTCCCCTGATGCTTCATCACCGGGAGTCGCGCTACCCAACTTCACCAACTGATGCTCACGCTGTCACCACCAGCATACCATTGTGGAGGATAAACATTATAACTCAATGCTTCTAGTTCTGTGTATCAAGGTGCATGTAAATGTAGTTCACTTTTATACCAAGGAGAAAACGAAAGACTCACGTATGGCTATAGCGATGCGTCAACATCTAATGTAGAAAATAAAGACTCCGGAAACTATGCACATGATGATTGGGCTTTCATTGTGTATTGCAGTTTTAATCCTTTGCATAAGGAGGATGTATGCATGGCTATTATAGATGTACTTATCTAGTATTTTGACAGTGTTGCTAGTAAGCACATTACTTCTCATCACAATTTGTTCTCATCACTTGAATCTGCTCCATAGGGAAACACTGTTACTTTTGCAAACAACTCCTCATATCAGGTAAAAGGAGGTGGTAAAATTGTTCTCATCACTGCTGCAAATGGTGAAACAATCACACTTTCAGATGTATTATGTATACCAAGGATCAATAAAAACTTGTTATCTGTCTCTGCTATTACTAAGGCTAGCTAAGTGGTTGAGTTTGTGGATGATAGATGTATTGTTCATGATCATTATGACGGTAATATGATTGTTGCTTCTGGTACTTTGTGTCTCATGGCCTTTATAGGCTAGATGCATATGAAAGATAAAGGCATGTTGTATGTACAGTTTCTACCGCAAAGGCAATGGGTGATGCTAGTTATGGTATGCTCGCTTTGGTCACTTGAACTTTGGCAGTTTGCTGTATTTGCATAAACATGACATAGTGTTTGAGTTATTAGATCTTGAAGCTCTTATTAAACATGTTTGTGAGAGCTGTACTCTTGGAAAAATGCAGCGGGTATCATTTTCCAAAGATGGTTCAATTAGAGTTGTCTAAAAACTATAGCTTATACACAGTGATGTATGTGGTCTTATGGGCACCATCTATTAGGAGCTACCTCTATTTTGTCACAGTCATTGATGATTATTACAAACATAACTGTGTATATCTATTAAAATGGAAATCATGGGTTTTTATGTGCTTTAGACACTTTGCTGCTATGGTTCAAAAAGCTTATGCATGTAGGATTGGTACCCTGCGTACTAATCGAAGGAGGGGGGCAGGGGGAGAGAGGGTATGTCTAAGGAGTTTCATGCGTGAATGACTGATCATGGGATAAAACATCAATGTACTCACCTCAGCAAAACAGTGTAGCTGAACGTAAAAACAAGTCTCTCATGGAGAGACCATGTTGTATAGTAAAAAATTAGTTTTTTTCCCCATGCTAGGATACACCCATCTTGGGTATACTTATCATTTTTGTACAACATATATTCATTATCTATCGATCATCTCATTATATGCTCCCTTGAGCTTCTTCACTGTGCGTGTATACTCCTGCGACCCTGTTTTCAACAGAATATAGCCACCTATTTTATTGAATTGGATTATCATGATGGAATCACTCTTCGAGAAAGGATACCTTTTAGTGGGATAATTAAGAAGGAAATTGTTTATTCTATTTTCAGTATGAGTGGTAATTATTGTTTATTTAGGAAAGATGCTTTCAAGTGGCCATGCAATTTTGGGTTAGCTATCTTCACTGGAGATTTCTAATTTTTGAATGTTTTATTTTGTGATCTTGCACTTAGGAGCTCGAGTTGTTTCCTTGCTTGTAAGACCTTCTTTCTTTCTCAAACCCTTTGAGGCTATGGTTGTGTTTACCAAGCTCTCCATCATGGTTGTGTCCGAGCATTCTTTCGAGCTTGTGCAAGTCCAATAGTGCAGAAGTGAATGTAGAGTGGGACTTCTGTGCTTCACAAGTATACCTTGGAGAATTACACCAATGCACCCAATTGGCTATTGAAGACATCATCCCACAATTATAGCAAGGCGATGTGCTGATGTTGGAAGAAACAAAGATTGACTTCACAGTGGAGCTCATAGAGCGGAAGCTATTTTTACTAGTATTGGGCCAAATAGAGATTTCATTTGCATCTATCGAATATTTAGCAGCTCTTTTTGGAGATAGGCATGCAAGGGAGCATAGGCTAGCAAATTGTACCAATGCCACTCTCATACCTTGATATTTTCATTCACAAAAGTATGAAAATTTACATTTACAAAGATTTTCACAATACATATAATCATGACTTTGAGGCAATTTGCACCAACTTCCAAGCTTACATTTGAGGGGGAGTTATATCAAATCCTAAAGTCAATTGAGTGAGCATCATCTAGTGAACCTTCGTGGTGTTCATAAACACCATAACTTTCACATTCTCCAAACTTGCTTTTTTGTGAGCATATTCATTTCAAAATCTCCAAAGCTACACACAGGTCCCATACTTGTTTAAGTGAGCTACCGTTATCTCATAAACCTTAGTGGTGTTCATAAACACCATTTAAAGACCTCCAAAGCACAATTGATAATAATCTTGACTTTGAAGCCAATTTTATCAAATCCTAAACTTGAGTAAGGAGAAATGTGAGAAATCTATGGAAGGAGTTAGACACTTTATTATTATGAAATAGTTATGTAAGACTAATGCAAGGTTTGTAGTTGATACAAAGTCACGTGTGGTATTTACAAACATTTAATATGCACCTCTAAAGCTTAAGACTAAGAGGATTCATTTTAAAAAGACAACTTTACATGTTTCGTGTATAACACATTACAAAGACCCAAAAGAAGATTTGTATTGAAAATGTAACTTTACATTAATACACAATTGCCAACTTCACATATTTCAATCAAACATCATTCTAGATCAGTTTTCACTTTATAGTCCCCTTGGGGAGAATGGCACTAGTGCCATTCTCGATAACCCCTTCCAAGATCATTCTAGAGAAATTCTCACTTTATAGTCTCTCTTGGGAAGACTGGAACTAGTGCCATTCTCCACAACCCCATGGGGAGAATGGTACTAGAGCCATTATAGCTCTATAGTCCCTTTGAGGGGCCATTATTCCCATGGGGTTATGTGATAACTACACAATTGGTAAGAAAGTAGTGATTTGAATTAGTAATGACGTATAATATCTTTAATCAAACTCATAGTCTACAAATAGTTCCTCTTCTACATGTATATCATCTATGGTTTCAACACATATGTGCCCATATTTTTCAATGTCTGCATTCTTCATAGAGATAGACCAAGGTTGTAACTCACTGGCAAATATAAAACAAATATTTGGCTTTACATTTGTATTTCTATTGTTGTTGATAAACCCTACCACATTGCCATACCAAACATGACCAACAATGAACACCACATCCTTTTCACAGCAAAGGCCTTACGGCTCTCTTGGATTGAGTACTTCTCTGTCCCTTGGGTAGGCTCTACACAATTGTTTTCAATATCTGTGTGAGTCACCTCCATAATGGAGAATGGTAGTCCCTCTCTCTTGACAGAATCATACACAAACAAGCTTAGGCTAGCATCTATAATGGTTTACTCTTACACCTCAAAAATCACACTTCCAATTTGAAACACTTGATTGATTGGGATAGGAACCTTTGACCAGTGTTCCAAGTGGATCATGTTCTAATATGTATCTACGCAAGCATGCTTTGAATGTAGATCTGCACCCCTCCATATCTACATGAAAAAGACACATCCAATCAGCTCTAAACATAAAAGTAAGATCCTCATGAAACTATACACTCTTAAGATAAAATCAAAGAAAACTTTGGCATTTATACCTTCATGAAACTAGGAGAAACCATATGCATTTTGTAGTCGCTTTAGGTAATCCTTGACAACATGTGGCTTGATAAAGCGACCTTTGTATCTTAGCTCTCCAGACAAATGAATAGCTTTAGGTAGTCCTTAGCAACGTGTGGCTTGATAAAGTGACCTTTGTACCCTAGCTCCCTAGCCAAATGAATAGCTTTCATACTATTTATCCTAGCTATAAGCGGAGCATCCCTGAGAAGTCTTATTTGTGATGTATTAAGTCGAGGCAATTGATCGCCACCACTATGACTTGGCCCAGAGGACACACCCTTCTCTTATCACCTACACCCCTCTCCCTTAGTTGGACTGCAAGAGGAAAATTTCATGTTCTATATTCCATTCTAACCATTAAAGATTCTTCTCGTTCCATTCATCAAAACTGCTTAGACTGTTAAAATCTTCATGGCCCTCAATCATGGACTATTGTCCATACCGATTAGTCTTCATCACATTGCCACATCATTAGCTGCATCGAGACGTAGCAAAGTAAGGCAGAAACTCCCCTAGAAGAATGCTATCTTCCTTATTTTTTATAGTAAATGTACAAGAAAATATGCGATTTGATGGAGAACTTACCCAAGCCTTGTATGGAGAACTTACACAAGCCTTGTATATGGAGAGTCATCCATAAGTATTGTTCTTCTAGTATCGCATCCAACCACCTTTGAGATTTTTGCCAAGGGTTTGAACATTTCCTTAATACCAACCTTGTCGGGGTGAATTATTATCCTCTTGCTCTCCAAGTGTAACATCCTTGGTGACTCCATATCACAAATAAAGTAAAGCTCTCCTTTGCATATCTTTGTAGTTTTCAAGTAAGCTCCTAAACCTATGGAGCTTCTCTATGCCCAATGCCTTCATGAAGATGTTAGCCACCTGATTCGTTATGCTGACATAAACAAGATCTATATCACCTGCTAAAACCTTCTCCCTCACAAAGTGATAATGTACCTCAATGTGCTTCGTTCTAGCATGGTATACTGGGTTACTGGCCAACTATATGTTGCCCATGTTGTCACAATAAATGACAACTGCCCTATCCCACGGGCTCACCCATATCACCGAGAGTAGCTTCTATAGTAACACCCCTGTACTCTACCTCTATACTCGACAAGGTAATTGTTTGCCACGTCTTACTGCTCCAACTCACTGCAACACTCCCAAATGAAAACATAAAACCATCAGTAGATCTCCTGTCTCTGCAACACTTCCAGTGCAATCAGTATCTTTGTACCCATGTAGTTGTATCTCTATATACAAGTCTCATAGAAACATTAGGGCCAAAAACGGCTAGAAAAGGGCTGTTTGTTAATCTAAGGATTAAGAAATTGTCCAATTGTGAATTGACACGTATACAAAAGTATGGCATTCTTGTCTCCTCTAAATGTTTTCTTAACGGTTCTATTTTAGTGGCGAACGGCTAAAATAGCTAAATTTAGACGTTTACGATGGCCAACATTAAAGTTTGGGTCCAAAATAGTGACATCTTGTTCCATTTTTTATTTCAAAAAATCAAGCATGAAGATACGAAATCCTCTTTTCAAGCCTTGAAAACAACGCTATTAATGACAAAACACCAAATTTTTTCAAACGTCTACTTTCCACCTTCCCTTCATTTTGGCATATGGTTTATTCTCCTTTCTTTGCACTTTCAAAAGATTCACTATTCAAAAGATTCACTATTTTTCTCTCATCTGTGAGCTTCTATGGCGTCCTCACATCGTCCTTCTCATAATATAACTTCTTGTGATTTTCATAACACGAGAGAAGATGGTGTTTGGAAACCCATGTCTTTTCGTGTGAATGATTGGGTAACAATGCTTCCCTCTTGCAAAGGTGCCCACCACAGGGTGAAAAGAACCAAGCGAAATGAAGTGAAATCCCATTGGAAAGGTCGTGTTCTTGCCTTCAAAGTGACCGACAATGTGGATGGCTTGCAAAAGTTCAACATGTCTACATGGCCAAAGACATGGTGTTGAACTTGGATGGACATCCAATTCTCCATTCTTACTGTAATTCAACAAAACTTTATCTATTTGATACAACACAATATTTCTCCTTCTGATATATTTGTTGTTTGTTTAATTTCAGTTATCTTTCCGTCAACAGCTATGGAGTGGCAGCCTGTTGAGAGCTTAAGTGGCACATTCAAAGCAATTCACAAGGGGATTGCAAATGTCATGTATGCAGACAAACCACCTTCATTTTACAAATCAGTGGATTTATTTGTGTATTTTGCAGAATATAGGGTTCCATCAAGAGAAGGTGTTTATGGAGAATTATATGACATACCTATTCCCACATTAATGTCACTAGAATGGGAAGTTCCTGATCCAAATACCATAACAAGCTTCAAATCCAAAATCAAAGATGATATTCTTAAAGCTATGTCTCCTGGAAGGATTTCAAGAAGGATAAAAATTCAATGGTTCTTGCCTATACATGTCTTTGTGGCATGTTTCAAAACATTGGAATTGGAGAGGACAAGAACGATGTGGCTTAATAGAAGACTATCTCTGACTGATCTGGACACTGTACTTGGAGAAGGATGGAGTACCAAGGAAACTTTTCATATGGGGGACAAAATCAGTGTTGTAGAGTAAGCCCAAATTCTTTGTCTATCTCATACCAACTGTGTCGCCAATCCCTAGTTTTGGGCTATGACTATAGGAGATGGAAAAGCAAGCTTGGTAGTTGGGTCCCTTTGGATTCTGAAGAGAATTGTCCAGAGTTTGAATTTAACATCATAGTCCATCCATTAATAGATCCCAGGAAACTCATAGTAACATCAAACTGACGACTACAACATGTAAGAGAGTCGCTTGAGTTTTTAGACGAAATATCACCTGAATATAGATTCAAAGTAGATGATATTGTTGTCAGTACAAGGATGGAGAGTGTAACCTCATGCATCACATGTCTCCCCCCAAAAAAAGTTGTATTTGAGCCACTTGCAAGGGCAAGTTTGTATAGTTGAAAAGGATTTCTCCAGTAATGTAATCAATATATTTTGCTAAATTTCGTCTTGACTTCTTTACAAAAATGGTTAACATATTGTTCGCAACACAGAACAAGGTTTAAGACTTGAATATCAAATTATTGATACTGAATTTAAGTACAGAATATTGTCCCAAAAAGGGTGTGTTCATATGGACAAAATGAACAAAACAGAAGCCAATTTGTGGAATCACTCAACAAAATCAACTTTCCTTTTGGCATGAGATGACCCTACATCTTTAGAGAATCTTTCTCTCTTCTGTTTGCTTCTATCAAATTTTGCTGATTGAGGTTCAAGTTGTTCTGGAGTTTTCAGCTCTTGAGGTGTTGGAGAGGAAGACTTTTGAGTGAATTCCTCAAATGGTGGTAAGTTGGGCTCTTCTCTGAGACCTTCAGGTGTTGGCGAGGGAGATTTGGCAGTGGGGTCTGGTTTTGGAGAAGGTTCTTTGGAGGTTGGCCTTGGAGACTTGGCAGTCTTCTTGGGGAACATGAAAAAGAAATTTAATGGAGAGCCAACATTTTCCCTCTTGCTATCTTTGTTGGATAAACGACGCTTCTGAATTTTAAATTTCACTGGTGAGTGAAACGGAAGACCTTTAGTAGCACTCCTCTCTTTGACAGGGGTCTTCTCTTTGATAGGTGTCTTCTCTTGAGCTGGAGAAGAGCTCTTCTCTTTGGCAGGAGGACTAGGGATCTTCTCTTTGATAGGAGTCTTCCCTTTAGCTGGTGAAGAGCTCATCTCTTTGGCAGGAGGGCTAGGGGTCTTCTCTTTAGCAAGAGGGCTAGGGCTCTTCTCTTTAGCAGGAGGGGTAGGGCTCTTCTCTGTAGCCTGAGGGATCTTTCCTTTAGAATGGGTCTTCTCTTTAGAATGGCTCTTTTTCCCCTTGGAAGATCTGCTCTTAGTAGGGCTCTTCTTTCTTTTCTTCTTCTCTTTAGCAGAGGTCTTTTCCTTTTTGGATGAGTCATCCTTGATTTTGCTTTCCTTCTTTTCCCTTTTCCTTTTCTTTGAAGTTGTATCCTTGGCTGCTTTATTAGGTGGAAAGGGGGAATCAGGATCATATGGATTGATGGATCTGTTCAAAACCATGGACACTGCCTTCTCCCTTACCCAACTTACCCAAGAATCTGGATACTCATGCAACTAAGACAAAAGAAAAAAAGAAAGTAAGAAAATAGGTCACTAAATGTATTCACTAAATCAATCAATGGTTTTCATTCATGAACTTACAGTAAGTGTTGTCATTCTAAATCTTGACTCAAGATATCTCCAAGCATTAGCAAGCACCATCCATCCACAAGATGTTGAGTCTTTCTGCAAAGGAACTTCCTGATTGTAGTACTTAAAATCTTCAAGTTTGTAGTCTACATAGGTAGAACCTAGAAAACTCAAGATAAGTTTGGCAGCACTCCAAGCATAAAATATTGAGGGTCAACCAAATAATTGAAAACATACAAGAAATTGTTCTAGAACATAAACCATGGAAAAGTTGATTCTTACATTTTACTTCTCCCATGAATGGATGCTAAAGAGTTCATAAAGATAATAAGACTCCAATGGCCTCTGTGATAAGATGAATAATGTAATTAGTTATGAATATTGTAATGTCTATTATAGGCAAAAGATAATTGAGTATGAGTCTTACACTTCAACATAAGGGTATACAATGTAATTGCAGGTAAGCATATCAAAGTTTTTGAGAAAACTTGCAAGATCCCCTTGCCTATTGAAAAGGCACTGTGTAACAAGGGGATCAAGAATGGTCACTTGCACAGCCATTGATTCATGAAGATCCCTCATAAGACATTTGGAGACATAAACAAAACATGAAGATCCCTCATAAGACATCTGGAGACATAAACAAAACATGTCAACAAAATATGGAGTCTGAGAAATTCATCAAGAAAACAAAAGCAAATCCACACAAACCTCAGACAGATGAAGAGGACTGTGTCAGATATCTCAATATTCTGATTCACAAGCATACTTGTGTCTTCAGGGGCAATGTCACAATAAACCTCATCCTCTCCATGCATGGACACATCTACTATCATTTGACCTGTCACATTCTGATAAAGCTCTGAATTGGATGCATGGAGAATTTCAGCTTGCTGAGAAAGAATGGCATCCTCTGTAATCTTCTCCTGCTCTCTCTCTTTCTCAACTTCTTCTTTGATATCTTGAGCTTTTCTTGTACTATAAGTATGAGAAATATCTTCAATTACAACTGATTGTTTGGGTTGCCTTGCTGGAGGGATATTAAGAATTTCAAAAGCTCTCATATCTTGACTTGGAATGGGCTCTAAAGCTTTGTCAAACTTATATCTAAGTCTGGACACAAGCACAAAATCTTTGCTCATAAGAGTGATCCTATGAGCAAATGCAGCAGCAATGTATCCATCATTCATAAAGTCGATTAAAAAATCTTCAGTAGCCTCTTGAAGACACATGAGGGCCTGGGTCTCCCATCGCACTTTCTGAAGATTTGTGTTTCTCATGTTGCCAACTAACCTTTCTGATATGTCCCTGACAACCCGAGTAAATGGCAGTCGAGGGATGAGAAGACTAGTAGACTTCTGTGCTGCTCTTATCTCTCTTAAGGACTTCACCTGATAATTCAATCTCTTTCTTGCTGTCACCCTCGCACGAGGCTTTGGAAGAGGCTTTTCTTGTTTGGAAGGTCCTGGTTTGTCCTCAGCTTTTTCAGTCTCCAAAGGTGGGTAGACTTTCCTTGCAGTCTGTTTTGTCCTTGCCATTGAAGCTTAAAAAAAGAGACCCGATGGAATAGATTTGAATAATAAGATAAAAAATAAAGTGGCCCGAACGAAGCGATAGAGCGAATCCAAAGATAATGAAAAGGGATAATCGCTTGATTCAGGAAATTGCAAATGAAGGAGTCCCGAACGCAGCGATGAGGCAAATCCAAAAATGTCGGATAAGCTTAATCGCTTGATTCGGGCAATCAAGAAAAGGACGGAACGAAGCGATTGAAGGATTCCAAATATCCAAGAAAGGAGCAATCGCTTGATATGGGTAAGAAATGAAAAAGTAGGTTTGGGGAAATAAGTGTTGAAAGATCGGTAGAGGGGGAGGAGACAAACACACAAGAGCAAACCCTAATGTCTATTGCAAACCCTAACCATAGAGGGAAGCCATGTCCACTCTCACACAAAGCATAATGCACTAATCCATAATCCACACAACACACAATGAGTTGTGTCCACACTCTACTAACCCTAGCTAATGTCCACACACTATGACCAGCTGGACACGCGGTCATTTATGTCTCACACATGTTCCTACCTAATCTGCCAGCACATAGCATAGCTGGCTCACACTGACATCGAGGTTGAATCTCAACAGCCCCTCTCAAGCTCATGATGTACTGCCGATGAAGATGTAGATGAGCTTGGGATATCAAGGCTCTCAACACTCCCCCTCAAGCTCATCCCATGTACTCCCAACATAGTCCGGAAGTACTCGAACTTCTCCCTGCTAAGTGGCTTCGTGAAGATATCAGCCACCTGCTCATCAGTCTTAACATAGTGAAGATCAACTGTACCATCCAGCACCTTCTCTCTGACAAAGTGATAATGGACCTCTATGTGTTTGGTCCTCGCATGAAACACTGGATTCTTTGCCAACTGTATACTGCTCATGTTGTCACAATGAATGACAACATTCCCATCAAGAGGCTCACATAAATCTGCCAAGAGACTCTTTAACCATATAGCCTCACAAGTAGCAATGGCTGCACCTCTGTACTCAGCCTCTGTACTGGATAAAGCAACTGTAGGTTGCTTTTTGCTACTCCAACTCACCACAGCACTTCCAAGTGTAAAAGCATATCCACTCGTAGACCTCCTGTCATATACGCTACCTGCCCAATCAGCATCTGTGTAGCCATGTATGTCCAAGCTTTTACCACTCTCATAAAATAGACCATAATGTGCTGTGGTCTTCACATATCTCATGATGCGTCTCACTGCATCCAAATGTGGTTTCCTGGGGCTCTGCATAAACTGGCTAACTAGCCCCACTGCATAACTCAAATCCGGGCGTGTGATAGTCATATATATGAGACTACCAACCATCTTCCTGTACATAGAAGGATCATCCAATTCCTCGCCATAATCAGCCCGCAACTTCACATTTTGCTCCAATGGTGTACTCATAGGCTTACACCCTGTCATGCCATACTTTGCCAACATATCCAATGCATATTGGCACTGTACTAACCAAGTACCTGCATGATCTTTCACCACTTCAATTCCAAGGAAGTATCTCAACTCACCAAGATCTTTCATGTCAAATTGCCCACTCAAAGCTTTCTTGACATGCATCACATCTGCACTATGATCACTTGTAATAATCAAGTCATCCGCATAGATGACTAGTAAAACAATCCCATGCTGTGTCTTCTTCACATACAGTGAAGAATCTGTTGTAGAAATCTGAAAACCAAGTGAGATAAGATATCTGCTCATCTTATCACTCCAAGCACGTGGTGCTTGCTTCAGACCATACAATGCCTTTTTCAACCTGCATACGTGAGTGGGATATCTAGGGTGTACATACCCTTCTGGCTGTGCCATGTATACTTCCTCTTGTAGATCTCCATTCAGAAATGCATTCTTAACATCCATCTGATGCATTTCCCAGCCATTAGCTGCAGCCATAGCAATGACTGCTCTCACTGTGCCCATCTTAGCCACTCGACTAAAAGTCTCATCATAATCCAATCCATGGGTCTGTGCATAACCCTTTGCTACCAATCTAGCTTTATGTCTCTCAATAGAACCATCAGATTTGCACTTCACTTTGTAAACCCATTTACATCCAATAACATTCTTGTCCTTTGGTAGTGCAACCAAATCCCATGTATCATTATGGACCAATGCGTCCATCTCCACATCCATTGCTTTTTCCCATACATGCTCTCCAATAGCCTCTGTATAGCATGTAGGTTCCACATGCTTCACCATAGATGTCATGTATGCATAGTGCATAGCAAAATCTCTATATGTCAATCTGTCAACAGGATATCTGACTCTCTAGGATCTCCGCAATGCCTGCGGGTCACTCTGTACACCTGTAACTCTAGCATGTGGTGGCACATATCTATCCTGTCTAGCACCAGGTGTGCGTAAAACAGGTATGCCAAGCTCCTCATCCAAACTCTCGGAACTAGATGACTCATATCCTGTGATTCCAATTCCTTCAACTTTCTTTTTGCCTTTATCCATAGCACTACTCCCAGTGCTTACACTCTCATGCCTCAAACGTCCTGACCATGGACGTACACTGCTACTCTCAGCTTCTGCTGCTGGCCCAGACATAGTAGTAGAACTAGAACTTGCTTGTGGTGGCAAGTTCACATGTACATCAGCCTCAAGTGACTCAATAACACCCTCATCTTTTGCTTTATACCAACTAGCAAGCTCATCAAACACCACATCACGTGAGATGACCACTTGTCTAGTTTGTGGATTATAACACTTGTAGGCCTTTCGATCCTGTGCATATCCAACAAATATACATTTCTCTGCCTTAGGATCCAACTTCCTTCTTCTTTCATCAGGCACATGCACATAAGCTATGCATCCAAAAACTTTAAGATGTCCAATGTCTGGCCTGTAACCTGTGAGCCGCATCTCTGGCGTGCTTCCATGAATGGCTGCTGTAGGTGTTTTGTTCAATATATAAACTGCAGTAGCACATGCTTCTGCCCAATAGTAATCTGGCATGCTCTTTTCATTAAGCATTGCCCTTGCCACTTCACATATAACTCTATTCTTTCTCTCAGCCACACCATTCTGCTGAGGTGTATACCTGCAAGTCAGCTGTCTCCTTATTCCATGCTTCCTCAAGAAATGCTCAAAAGCTTTTGAGGTGTATTCACCACCTCCATCTATCCTCAGACATTTAATCCAACAGCCATACTGCTTTTCTGCAAAAAGCTTTGAAATCCATGAATTTTTCCAACACTTCACTCTTCTCTTTCAGAAAGTATATCCATGTCATCCTGCTAAAGTCATCAATGAATGTAACATAGTATAAACTGCCTTTGATAGATGGGTTTTGTGCAGGACCCCATACATCACTGTGTACGATCTCAAGTGGCCTGTTACTCATATTTCCTTCTCTAGGAAACCTCAACCTTGCCTGCTTTCCAAACTGACAGGCTTCACAAACATGCATATGTCCATCATATTTGAACCTAGGCAATCCATTGACAATGCCTCTTGTTTGCATGTTCTTTAATCTCTGTATATTGACATGTCCAATCCTCTTGTGCCACATATCAATATCCTGTACCACATTTCTGCTCTTTGAGAACATGGCTGATTTTAGCTCAGGAATTCCAGCATCCAGCTTAAACAGTCTTCCTTCTTTCTTGCCTGTAGTAGCAATCACTCTACATCCATGTTTGAAGTCTTCAATGAAGCATCCATGCTCATTGAAGTGAACCTGTAATCCCTGTTCCACCATTTGACCAACTGAGGCCAAGCTTTTAGTGATTGAAGGCACATACAGCACATCTGACATAGACTTTGTCTGACCATTATGCATGACCAATGGTACACTTCCAACATGTGTAATGACATGCTGGGTATCATCACCTGTTTCCACATAGCCTTTTACATCCATAGGCTTCATGTGCTCAAACCATTCACCATGACATGTCATATGGTTTGATGCTCCTGAGTCCATATACCATGTATCATCATTCTCAGCATTTGTTGTCATAGAACCCACAACATGCTTCATGGCAAACAAATGATTTGCAGTTCCATCATTGCTACTTGATGCATAGTTGCCACCATGTTGTGCATAGTTTCCACCATAATGACCACCACTGTTGAGAGCCTTGATATCCCAAGCTCATCTACATCTTCATCGGCAGTACATCATGAGCTTGAGAGGGGCTGTTGAGATTCAAGCTCGATGTCAGTGTGAGCCAGCTATGCTATGTGCTGGCAGATTAGGTAGGAACATGTGTGAGACATAAATGACCGCGTGTCTAGCTGGTCATAGTGTGTGGACATTAGCTAGGGTTAGTAAAGTGTGGACACAACTCATTGTGTGTTGTGTGGATTATGGATTAGTGCATTATGCTTTGTGTGAGAGTGGACATGGCTTCCCTCTATGGTTAGGGTTTGCAATAGACATTAGGGTTTGCTCCTGTGTGTTTGTCTCCTCCCCCTCTACCAATCTTTCAACATGGTATCAGAGCTCGATGTCAGTGTGAGCCAGCTATGCTATGTGCTGGCAGATTAGGTAGGAACATGTGTGAGACATAAATGACCGCGTGTCCAGCTGGTCATAGTGTGTGGACATTAGCTAGGGTTAGTAGAGTGTGGACATAACTCATTGTGTGTTGTGTGGATTATGGATTAGTGCATTATGCTTTGTGTGAGAGTGGACATGGCTTCCCTCTATGGTTAGGGTTTGCAATAGACATTAGGGTTTGCTCCTGTGTGTTTGTCTCCTCCCCCTCTACCGATCTTTCAACACAAATCAGAGCCTTCTTCCCATGTGGATTCAAGCTCACTGATTTCCTCATTATTTGAGTGCATGGTACTCATCATTTGCAAAGGTACAACTTTGGGTAGTTCCTTGCCATTCGGAGTTACCCATGTTGATGTGTCTATGGTGGCCATCATTTGAATCTAATTTAAATCATCACCCTCATCTAATTTGCAGTTCCATCATTGCTACTTGATGCATAGTTGCCACCATGTTGTGCATAGTTTCCACCATAATGACCACCACGTTGTGCTCTTCCCCCTCTCAAATCATTCTGTTTGCGAAAGCAATCTCTCGCCATATGACCATATTTGCCACAATAATGGCATTCAACATCTTGCATAGAATTTTGTTGGCCTTGCCAACGTCCTCTACCACGGGGGTACCTCTGCCTCTTTGTGGTGCATATCCACGACCACCTCGAGCACCATATGAAGGCTGAAAATTCTGTTGTGGAGGTCTATCCTGCCATCCACGACCATTACCACCACGTCCACGTGATGCGAATCTCCCCCTGTCTCTAAAGCCTCTCTGCGAGTAGAAAGCCTGATTTCTGCCATCATCATGGCTAGAAGATGCATCCAAAAATGAATCACTGAGCTTGATTTCCTCAACCTATAAGAGTGAAACCAACTCATCGAAGTCGGGTAAACCTGTACTCCTCACGGAGATAGATGTATCAAAGGATTTGTATTCCTTGCCAAGACCACGCAAGGTAATATCCACCAAATCATCATCAGGCATGGGGGCATTTATTGTGGCCAATGCATGTGCAAACTTCTTGATTTCTTACACATAATCATGTATGCTCCTTTTATTCCTTTTCACATTGTGTATCTGCTGTCGCAATTGAGACTTGCGAGCACTCGTATCTGTATCAAACATCTTGACCAAAGTATCCCATGCATCTTTGGGATTCTCAGCATCCTGAATGTGTATGAGCATAGCATCAGAAATGCATATAGACAAATAATGCAGCACTTTGAATGCTCTCTCTGACCATTGCTTATGAGCAATAAGCTGCTGCTGTGTAGGTTGCCGAGGTAGCTCAGGCTCAAGCTCAGCACCTATAATGAGATTCCAAAATCCTTTCCCTTTCAAGAAACTCTTTATCCTGTACTTCCATGCCTGGAAGTTCTTCCTATCCAGCTTTTCACCAACTATCTGAACTGGATTATCCGACATGTTGCTCAATGCGTACACCTTCCGCACACTTCAAATCTGTAAGTGAGCCTTCCTCAGCTCAACCACACTCCAATTAATGTTCCAGATACTCCAAGGTAGCCAACAAACTCCAATTTTGATGTAGAAAATCAACCTGTAATCATCCAAGATGAACTGACTCACTCAGTGCAGGATACCCTGAATTGACACGCCTTCCAAGGCTCCAAATCGCAATGTAATGGTGCAATCAAGTCTAGGCAACTTGCATTGACACCTAATGAACCTCAATGTTGAGTATCAACTCCATCTGACATGTGTAATTATCAATTTTTGAAAACCCCTTTTTCTGTTTTTGGAAAAACCAGAAAAACCAGTAATGATTTGGCTCTAATTCCTTCAATATTTCACCAAATTGAGCAACCAGGCATTCATTGGCTTAGCAATAGTGTCCATCAACTCCATGTAAGAGGAATTTGTCCAATTGTAAAACACCAAAGATTAATTGCTCGATTAAAATGCCATGTTTCTCTGCAACCAGTGGACAGTCTGTTTTAATCAGCTCATTCCTAGCTCAATTAAGCATCATTGACCAAGAAAATTACATAGCCCTCTTCTCCAAGGTGTAAAGCATCCAATTGCTAAGAAAGTTGTGGAAGATCTCAAGTACCCAATGAGAAATTGACCTCCTCGTAGTGAAAAAACCAGAAATATGCTCTGTTTCTCCTGTATGGGCTGCGCCACCTGCAAATGAGGGCTTTGGGAGTGATTAACTTGCTATTTGATGATGGTATTGAGTGCCCAACACACCTAGGCACATGTGCAATCCACCAATGCTTTGATTTTTACCAAATACATGCTCCAATTTCATCAATTTTTGGCTTCCTTTTCTCTGTTTTGTGTGAGCTCAAAAAACCAGTAATTTCACTCAATTAAATGCATGTAAAGTGCTCCAAATTTTGTTCAAGGCTTGCACATGGGTTGCCAATACATCCCTCTTTGTCAAATACATATGTCTTTTGCCAGAATCACGCGTATTTCCACCATACATCAATGTTGTCAAGCTTTAATGGAAAGCTTCAAAAACCAGAATTTTGCTTTGCTTTGATTTGCTCTATTTTGCTTTGCTTTTGCCTGTTTCACCTGCAATCCGCTCAAGGATGTTTAGAAGACCTTACCCGATAGGCCGAGCTCTCAGATCTGATAGTATTTGGTGTGCTCCAAGCTTCACAGCTCCACCCAATGGGGCAGCTTCACAGCTTCTTTTCACAGCTTCTTCTTCTCCCTCTTCACTCACTCACTCATAAACCCTAATAAACAGCACAAGGCTCTGATACCATGTTGAAAGATCGGTAGAGGGGGAGGAGACAAACACACAGGAGCAAACCCTAATGTCTATTGCAAACCCTAACCATAGAGGGAAGCCATGTCCACTCTCACACAAAGCATAATGCACTAATCCATAATCCAAACAACACACAATGAGTTGTGTCCACACTCTACTAACCCTAGCTAATGTCCACACACTATGACCAGCTGGACACGCGGTCATTTATGTCTCACACATGTTCCTACCTAATCTGCCAGCACATAGCATAGCTGGCTCACACTGACATCGAGCTTGAATCTCAACAATAAGGTGGACTGATCTCGCTTGATACAGTGTCGGTGAAAAATATGAATATTTTCAACAAAATTAACTTTTTATACCTCGAATCTGTCGTACAAAGGACCGTTGGATACACGTGTCATGTAATCATTTTTGCCATGTGGCATAAACGGCCACTATTTAAGGTGTTTTTATCACGCTTCAAATATTCTTAAGAACTCTCTTTCAATTTTTTCCCCGCTTTTGGACCACTTATTTTCGTCAAATCAAGCTGCGCACCATAGTGTCTTCCTAGCCCTATTTTGCAAAAGTGAATATTTTTTTTTGGGACCTTGGAATTGCCAAATCCCGCACCAAGCGCGATAGAGGAATTCCAAATTTTTTGGACCTTTCATTTTCGCTTCGTTCGGGCTCATCAGAATTATTCAAGCATTTTTCTCAAATATCTCAATGAGTAAAAGTGTTGCGGGTCGACATGAACTTGTTGAAGAAAGCCCAAGTGAAAAACTCTTGAATGCTATTTTGCAAGATGGTCATGATATGAAGATATACGTTGATGCAGTGGAGATATTCAATCCAAGGTTTTCTCTTTCAGATGTTTTGTTGAAGCTTAAGGACATTCTTGAAGATGAGTACAAACAATTTGAAATGTCAATTCAAGCTCATTGTTTTCGTATCGGAGACCATGATTTTTGTCACCTTACAGACTTTACACAGCTGTCAGTGGAGAAAGCCAAAGTTACAAAGAGGTTCAGTAGATTTTCAAATAGAACCTCTTTCACATGCCCTTCGTCCATTTCTTGTCCAATCCATAAAAAGCATTGCAACCTTGTCCCCAAGGATGTCTCATTTCTTTTCTTCCTATTTTTGAAAGCAGAGATACAGGATAAAGAGCAACAACCAGAAATTGATGCAAAGAATGAGGAAGAAAACTTAAATGTCACCACAGTTTCAAAGTTAGAGAAAAGTGAGATTTTAGAAGAGGAAGAAATTGATGTTCAAGGTGAGGAGAGAGAAAGTGCCAATCTTGATGTTGCAGAATTTAGGGCTTTCACTATTACTGAAGAGCCCTCAGAGGAAGCAAGCATATCTGAGTCCTCTGTTACTCTTCCAAACCTTCCTTTCTTCTATATCAATGAGAAAGATTATATTCCTCTGTCCTATCTTCAATGTCTCTTCAATATCAGAGAAGACTACTGTATTGCAGCAATTTCAGAAGCTTGTGAAGTGGCCAAAGACTTTATTGATACAGAAGTAGAGTCAAAGGAAGAGTTTTTGGCACTTGATTTGCAAACATCTGACCACTCATTTATCCCTGCTACTACTGATGCACTTGCCTTGTGCCTTAAAAAAGTGGATGAGGGGAAACCTTCCCTTAGAGATGAGGATTTTGAGAACAGGCTTATTGAGTTAGGTATTGAGTCTTTTGGCAGAGATTTCAAGCTTCAGGCAGATTCTGATAAAGTGGAAAGGGTTGGCTCATGCAACTTGAAGAAAGACAAAGTAGTAATTGAGGATGAGTTGCAAAAGGTAGCTTCCATTTAATCTTTTGTAAAATGTTATTGTGATTGTAATTTTTTTAAATTGAGGTTTTTGTCTTGCAGATTGAATTGCTTGATAAGGATGATTTTCTAGGAAGAGCTAGAGGCAGCAGATTGAAATCTACAGACACTAGGTCAAGAAGGCCTTCATCTGCTCTCATGCACTACTTGCCTACATTGGATAAGGTTGTGTTCTGTGCATTCCACATGAACTTCTCTGAAGATGCTGAGTTGCCAATATTTGCCTTGAAGGTGTTGTCAAGGTTCATGGGATACACTCCCCTTCAAATAAATGCTAACAAGGTTTTGCTTCTGGAGAGAGCTGCTGCTCTTAGAATCTTTGGATATGCTGTAGGTTTCAATGCCTCAAGAGCAAGATACTTTCTTTGCTACTCTAGCTATGCAGCTGCAGCTAAGGTGTCAGATATCAAACTTCTTGGAGGTTATAGAAGGAGAAAATTTTTGAGATACAGAGGTGACATGCCAAATAGTCCCAAGAGAATCAAAAACTAATGTACACAATATTTTGCAAGGACTGATTATATTTCAGCAAATATTTTGTAAGAGGTACAAATGTGTTAGTAATCATTAGTCTCTGTCTTGAGGTGTTGGTGTAGTTTCAGATTGTTGGGTCTTTGATCTCATCCTTTGTAATTGCCTCCTGTGGAACCAATTGAATAATTCTTTAAGTGCATTGCTTCTTCTTTGACCACCTCCTCTTCTGGTACATCTAAAAAAGGAAGTTCTCACTTGATAATGAGACTTTTCCATTCCTTGTGTATTCCATGTTGCAAGGGGTCCTTCTGTAGCAAAATATGGTCCATGCAAGTAAAGAATATGCTACAAAGATAATTTTTTGTTAGTACATTTAGGAAATTACACTTATATTTTAACTGTTTTGATAAGTCTGAACACAAGTAATAAGTTATGTCTTTTTCTCCCCAAGCATCTATGATAGCTTTGATCAAAAGCTTTATTGCTTTTTTGAAATCATCTGCATAAGTATTTGAACCAACTTGTTGTCTAAGGACTTTGAAAAAATTGTCGAGTTTTTTCCAAACTTCCATACGTTTGTTGGCTACATCTGGTCTACTTTTGACATTTGTGGTGATGACACATAGCTGTTTCCAGCAGTTCCACATTGCATTGACTTGTTTGGTGTCATGGTTGCTCAAAAATCTTCTCGCTTTTGCTCCTCCCATTGAAACATCTTGCAGAACATCACCTGTACCTCCCCAGAAAGAACATGATCTTTTTTAAGATGCACTTCCCCACCCATGGAAACCCATTTGAGAGAGCAAGGCTTTGCATTTTTCTATGCACTCATCTGCAAGTTTAGTCAGCTTAATAGAATATGCATAGTCCAGATGAAGTTTGAGCAATTTGTCCAAGATTCTTATCTCTGCATGCAATGTACATATATGCACATTTTTTAAATGTATTGGTAGAATTGGATCCCATATTTTAACAGAAGTTGGATAATCGACAACATTCACATTATTTCTGGATGGTGGTTTTCCAATCTCATTTTCTGCAAGCCACTCTCTTGTCCCTGTGCTTGCCATGCAATAAAGACATGGATATTTGGTATTTGCTCCTCCACATACACCAAACATACACTTCAACGCCTTGAGGTCGGCACTCAAATGCCATTCCACAATGAAATCACCTATGTCGTCTACATGAAGGTGTTCACCTGTATTTTGGCTCTGAATAACTGAAGGAATGTCTGTTTGTGAGAAGAGCCACTTTAATGTTTCATGACTCTCTACTGGTACCTGAGCTGATCCAATCCACCATAGCTCCATTTCTGATTGAGTTTTGTGGTATGGAGAATCAAGCTTACCTTGACTATAGTCCAATGCTTTATTCATTAGGGATATAGATATTCTTTCCATTTTTTGACATTTTTGGATTTGAGCTTCATCTAATTTTAAAACAAATACAAGTTTTCCTTCACAATCTATTTCTCTTATGTTGTAATATCTCACCATAAAAGATTGGACTTTTCTAATGTTCATCCAAACATTATTATAAACGTTGTATTCAAAAGATGATTTTTTTTTGTCTCTCATATGGCATTGTTCCCTCAATATGGAAATACTCTCCGAAATGTTTAGAAATTTCCTCATTTAACACAGTTCTATATTTTCCAACATTGTGAGGTCTAGGTAACCCAAAAGCTTTAATTTTGTAATACTTAAGGACCCTGAACCAGGTTTTAGAGATGGCTCTGTATCCCTTTCTACTCACTCCCACTGTGTCACAAACTTCTTGCATTTGGGAAGGATGGACTAATAAGTCCATATCTTTTAATAGATGTTGAAAGACTAGTTTTTTTTTAGTTTGATTTTCAGGAAGTTCCAAAAGTTTCAAGATATCCGACCTATTCTTAAGCTCATTCAAAAATCTTACCCTTTCCTGTGCATTAGACATGTCAAATCCTAGAAGGTTAGTAACATGATCTCTTACAAGTTTTAACCTTTTTTTTCTTTGTCCAGATCTCTCTGTTAAGTTAACTACATCCCGCATTCGTTTTACTCGTGCTCTTAATCCTATTGGAGTTTCTTTTAAGGTTTTCAATTGATCATTTTCTTGTTCCAAAGACACTATTTTGTTTTCAAGTTCTATAATTTTTGTTGCATTCAAAGATGAAGTATTTTGAAGATATGTAGTATATTCTGCATAATTAATATGTGATTGAGATAGTCTTGAACTATAACCAAGTAAGCCATCCACCCCATCACCAACAAATCTAATCAAATCATGTGGTGTGTGAAAAGAAGGATACCTTCCTGTTTTGGGATCCGGTGGATATAGACTTCCATCTGTCCATAGGTCAATATGCTTCTTTCCTTCGTTGCGAAGATGTTGAGCTTCATTTGCACATGAAAGGGATCTTTGGTAGACACTCCGTGTAGTTGCATACTCTTGGTTGAGCTTGATATTCAAATGAAACTTACGATTAGATGTATCACTCATTACTAACAGAGCTAAAAATATAAGCAGAGCTATTAGAACATGAGAGACACAGAAGAATGAGAATGAGATGCAGCTTGTGAAATTCTTAGAGAAGCAGAGGAGTGAAATTTTTTTGGAGAATGGATAAGAGCACGTTTGGAGGGAATGGTCATTTTGCCGCGAAGTCACTAAAAGAGGACAAATTTCGAGACGAGCCATTAAAGAGTAGCATGAAAACGATATATTTTTTTAGATTTAAAAATATGTACTTAGATACGTATTCAATCAGATAGATACGCTTTAAATATCCAAAACGGCTAAATTTGGAGCCGTTTTGACCGTCAACATTCTACTAATTAGCAAGTTAGCGAAATTCCTTACACAGCCCATTTTGAGACGTTTTTGGCCCTAATGAGTCCATAATCAACTGTGGACTTTATGTACCTAAGAATCCATCTAGCTACATCCAAGTGTGGCTTCCCGGCATAAATTGACTCACAACTCCATCATAGCTTAAGTCTGGCCTAGTAATGGTCATGTAGATCAAGCTACCACTATGTACCTGTACATAGTGGGGTCCTCCAAAGCTCACTTGTATCTGCTAAAAGCTTTGTGTTCTGGTCCAATGGCATTGAAATAGGCTTACAACCTGTCATACCATATTTGGACAACATGTCCAAGTCATACTGGCTCTGCAATAACAAAATGCCATGAGGTGATCTCACCGCCTATGCCCAAGAAATATTGCAGCTCACCTTAATCCTTCATCTCAAATTTCTACTTCAAAAGCCTTCTGACATCATGTATATCAACATCACTATCACCAATGATAATCAAGTCATACACATAGATAACTAATAGTATGATCCCTCTATTTGTCTTTTTCACATAAAGTGAAAAATCTACATTGGATATCTAAAATCTAATAACAAGATACTCTCCAATCTTGTTTGACCATGATCTGGGTGCATGCTTTAAGCCATACAAAGCTTTGCATAACTTGTACACAAAATCTAGGTGTGTATCACTCTCATAACTTGGTGGCTACTGCATCATGTATACTTCTTCTCTTGCAAATCACCATGCAATAAGGCATTCTTGACATCCATCTGATGTAAAGACCAACCCTTTGTAGCCATAGCAATGACAGGTCTTACGGTGGTTGCTAATCTTTCAACCGGGCTGAATGTCTCCTCATAGTCAATGCCATAAGTCTACGCATAGCCCTTAGCAACCAAACTTTCCTTATACCTGCTCACTAAACCATCAACATTATGCTTGAAATTATACACCCACTTACATCCAATTGCCTTCTTTTTCTTAGGTAAAGGCACTAATTCCCACGTTGCATTTGCATCCAATGCTACCATCTTCTCATTCTTCATGGCATCTTCCCATTTCTTATTTCCAAGTTCCTGCTTAAAACAATTGGGCTCCAACTCTTGTATTACTTTAACCATGTAAGTATAATAATGGGCTGTATGTCTATCATATCTCAACCTATCAATAGGGTCCCTAACCCTCGTAGATGTGTGTACACCTGGATCACTGCTAGGTGTCCTCAAAATAGCCATGGTTCTCCTTACACCAGGAGTAACCACCACAGACGAAATTCCAAGCTTCTCATCAAGGCTCTGCTCAGAGCCACCAGAGTCACCACCATCAACATATGAGTGACCTACTAACAGATCAGGCACAAAAGTTTGATCTATCTTTTCCTTCCCTTTGTGTGATACATGTACCTACATCTGTCTTCAACTTACCTGGTAATTGCTGCTCTATATGTGGTGCAGCATCAGCACTTTTTACATCTGCATCTTCTATTTCCTTCACCGTTGGTGCATACCAGCTACTCATCTTGTCAAAGACAATATCTCTGCTTACTCACATCCGATGGGTAGTAAGGTTATAACATCTATAACCTCTCTGCTCTATAGCATAACCAATAAAGATGCATATCTCTACCTTTGGATCCAACTTTGTTCTTACTTCATCAAGAACATGCACATATATAGTACACTCAAACACTTTCAAGTGAGACACATCCGGTCTTATGCCTGTAAACTTCTGTTCAGGCGTCATACCATGAATAGCTACAGTGGGTGTCTTATTCATAATGTACACAGTAGTTGTTTTTGCTTCTGCCCAAAAATAATGTGGCATATTCTTTTCAACCATCAAGGCACGCGCCACTTCTGCAATGTGCCTGATTTTTCTTTCTACAACACCATTCTGTTTTTATACAGAGTTTACCTACATATAAACTGTCTCTTGATTCCCTGCTTTCTCAAGAAATTATTGAACTCATTGGAGAAATACTCTCCCCCACCATCTGATGTCATACACTTTCTCTACATGCCTTTTTCCTTCTCAACCAAGACTTTAAATCTCTGAAAGTGAGCAAACACCTCACTTTTCTCCTTCATGAAGTAAACCCACACTTTCCTAGTGTGGTTATATCAATGAATGTAACATAATACCTGCAATCTGTAATTGTTGTAGTCTTGGTCGGTCCCCATACATCTAAATGTTTAATATCTAATGGCCTTGCACTGACATGCTTTTCATGTGGGAAAGAATGTTTGGACTGCTTACCAAGCCGGCATGCTTCACATACTTTATGTATACCATCAATCGTAAAACGTTGACACAAAACTGCAACAATATTTTGGGCCTACATAGACTTCAATCACTATATATTCAGGTGACCAAAGCGTCTGTGCCATATATCAATATCTGCAATGACGCACTGACATGCTTTTCATGTGGGAAAGAATGTTTAGCCTGCTTACCAAGCTGGCATGCTTCACATACTCTATGCATACCATCAATCATAAAACGTTGACACAAAAGTGCAACAATATTTTGGGCCTACATAGACTTCAGTCCCTGTATATTCACGTGACCATGCGTTTGTGCCATATATCAGTATCTGCAATGACACGTGTTTCATGTGCAAACATGGATGCCTTTACCTCAGGCGTGTTCACATCTAGTAAACATCCTGCCATTTCTGATACCTTTTGCAACCAAGTGACACTGATTTTTGAAGACTTCCAAAACATCCTTAAGGATTGAACGTCACGTGTAAACCCTGATAAACCATCTGTCCAACAGAAACCAAGTTCTTTGTAATATTTGGAACATGAAGTACATCTGCCAACATGTTTAATGGGATGTGCAACATCACCACATGTTTCTACATAACTTGGTTCTTCTATTTTTTGCATGTCTAAACCACTCACCATGACTGGTCATGTGGTTAGAGACGCCAAAATTTAGATACGAGTGGTTGCATGATGAGGTTATCTAGTTTCACTTAGTGGGCGCCCTTGGCTTTAGCCTAAAAACAGGCATTTTTTTAAGAAGAATAGCCAATCTCTCCTAGTTAGCCGAGGAGTTTCACTTCAAGGTCTTCTAATGAAACATCATATGCAAAGTTGGACACCTAAAACTATAATCTAATCGAATATCCAATAATTGCAAATCCCCTTTTCTTTGGGAACCAAAATTGTATACAGGCCCTGTCGGAGGTTTAGACAAGTACACCGAATGTAAGTAAATTGCCTATAACTTTTACATTATTACCCATATGATGTTCCCACTTTGCATATCACAAATTCAAATAACATAGAGCTTAACTTGATTTATCGAGTAATTTTTGATGTGTTTTACTATTTTATATATTATTTAAAAGGCATTAGAATTGTTAAAAAACATACTATTTTGTCCTCCCACCACATCTACCATTTAAAATGCTCAATTTATATGGATCTAGTGATGATTAGATTGGAAAGATTAGTAGAATGTGGGTATAAGGTAAAATTACAAATCTAACATTGCTAAGTTTTTTATGTCGATATGATTATATGCATGTTGGTGAATGACTACTACATGTTGTGTGTGGGACCAACCATCTACAATGTTACTCCACGAACACGAATACGACTGTAGATTTACTTTGGAAAATTTATTATGACTGTAAGAGGCTCATTAAATCAATTGTTTATCTAAGATTGATTGGATAATTAAGATTGGCTGGAGTTTTGTAGATTTACTTTGGAAAATTTATTATGACTGTAAGAGGCTCATTAAATCAATTGTAATTTAATTCTAGAAAATCAAATATTGAATCTTTCAATCTAAAAACTCTAGGGATCAATATACTTGTTGCCATAAATTTATTAAAAATTTTTGGCTTAATTTGAGTATGGGAAGATCCATTTTCAATCCTCCCAAGTGAAAATTCCCATATTGTGTCCACTCTCCCCTTTTCAAGTCTAAAACCAATCCTAGTTAGGTTTGGAAATCTAGGCTTGGTAAACTTCAAAGCCTAGATATCGTTCCATGTGTAAGGCTTGGGTAGGCACAAATCTTATATATGCATGCCACTTTATGTCCACATCAGCCTTCGAGAGAATCCATATAACCAGCTTACCACCTCACCTTGCCACCTCCACCCTCCATGTCAACATGGTCAAACTAGTTGACTCTCCACCTCATCATCCTAGTCATCATTAATGCCACATCTTCTTGCCACCTTTGCATGCCACCTTGCACTTGGTGACATGGCATGCCACATCAGCCAATAGTGCCACATGTTAAGAAAATGCCATGTGTCATGCACGGTACCTCCTTCCCACCTTCCTATCTTTTTTCAAAAACATATTTAAAAAAAAGTTAATTTAGTAATTTAGAGAAATAAAATATAAAATTTTAAATAATAAAATATATATAACTTATTAATATAAAAGAATTTAAAATCACTAATTTTAAAGGATTATATTTTAAAATTAGATAAATAATATTATTTTTAAAGTTCATGTTATTTAATTTAAAAATAATAATTTTTTAAATTTCATATTTCTTAAAAATATTTATGTGTAGGATAAACCTTTGAATAAATTTTAAAAAAAATACATTATAAAAGAAAATACAGTTATATAATTATAAAACAAAAGATATATTTATATATCTAGTAATGATAAATATTTAGACTTGTTAATAAATATTATTAATAATATTAATTTTTAAGTGGATAAATAGTTTATCTTTAATTATCTTTATGTTTATCTTAATTATCCAATCAATCTTAGATAGAAAATCCAATGAGATTTGAAGTGGATAACCTATTTTTCCTATATAATCACACATCTCTAGTACTATCCCACACTTATCTCTAGTACTATCTCACACTTATCTCTAGTACTATCCCATCATTGAGCCTTCATAATTTTTACTCTCTTAGCTTCCTTGAGAATGGGTTCTCAAAGTCGTAGGAGTCAAAAATATGATAGGACTAGACTTCCCCCTGTCCACACCGACGAGTTCAAGAGAGGAGGAGAGGAAAAGGGTAACTCGTGAGAGAAAGAGAGAGTGGAGAGCACGTCAACGAGCAACACCTTCCATGTGGTGATGATCCAAGCCTTGCTCCTCCTCTTCCACTTCCTCTCCCTCCGCCCTCTTCCCCCCCACTACCCCTTAGTTTAGATAATCCACATGAACCCACTTCTTGAGCCCCCTTCTCTTCCACAAGAGCCCACTCCCCTCCTTTGGGTGCCCATAGTGTGGATAGAAAAGAACTATCAAAGTCAGGGGCGCATTGTCGTGCCCATGCAATCTTCCATTCCTATTTCGAAGACCTCACACCTTCATCACCAGGTATATGTGCTTGATGCTTTGATCAATCTGCTCGACATGGCCAACTGCAGGAGGGCACTTTCTAACATTGGAGGTCGAAGAGAGAGGAGAGCTGGCATGGTGGTGCTACACAAAGTGTCCGTCGTTCCTATATAGTTAACGAGAAGAGGAAATCTGTGACGCTTTGGCTGCTCGACGGGCTATTGTGGTAGCCATAAGTAGCTTCCAAATGAAGGGCAAGGTGAGTGCCACATCTCGCATCCTTTCCATAGCACCACATGCACTCAGAGTTGGGTCTATTAGACGGCAAAGTTTAGATGCCAATGAGGTTGGTGCTTTGTGGTGGGCTAGTAGTGGTCGTGTAGCTATGCATGATCACCTATTAGATGAAACCACTAGACCCTTGTTAGAAAGTTTTTGGGAGGAGAATTGTCAGGTCTTGCCAGTTTTCAAGAAAGCTTTGCATAAGAGAGTGACAAGAGGAGTGTTCATTGAGCACGGTGCTTGCTTTCTTGAAATGACCCAAACAGAGTTGTATTCTCAATTTGTGGCATTGTATCCAGAGCTTAAAATTGGGCAAAGGTCATTTGAGAGGTGTAAGCCTTAGTTTGTGAGGTACTCACGTTAGCGTGACACATGTTGTTGCACCATGCTAAGTTCAAACTTTTTTATGATGTGTTCCGTTCTCTTAGAGGGCACAGAGAGTTGCCTCATAGTCCTCGTGATTTCATTCACTCTCTTTTGTGTGCACATACGGAGGATGCCCAATTCCATAGGATGCCTTGTGTGGAGAGCAATTGCACATCATGTGGTTCACTTGCACATCTACAGATGGTAGATCTTGATGCAAGTGACCAAGAGATAGTGCCATGGCAACGTTATGAGTATGTGACACACCAGCTCAGAGTGGTAAAAGCAATCCAAGAAGTTGCAACTCGTGGACAAACATACACCACGTTGTCACTTCACAGCCACATTTAGGGAGCAGATCTACCTCTATATACGGCACAGTCATTGTGCCAAGTGGTAGGATCGTCAGTTTCGAGCATGCCTAGCGGAGTTTCCTATTGGTATGGTCGTCTTTGTGATTGATTTTGCAGAGAACTACACCTTCACACCTTTTCAGGAGATACAATTTGAGTATTACTTGTCGGAGCAGGTAATGGTTATATTTCATAATATTTGTTTTTTGTTTGAGCTATATTACTTATTGATTTTTTGTGTCATAATCATCTCTCTTGCTTACCTCACTGTCAGGCGTTTTTCTGAGAGATGTTTTGGGCTTGTGTACATATGAATGTGTGGCATGTGTGAAGGTTTTGCTTTTGAGGGCGTTGCCAGATGTACAGGATGAATGGTTTGGTTTTGGGCTTGTGCATGCCTGTCCGGAAGTGGTCTACTGGAGGTCCATTGGATGTGGAGGTCCATTGGATGCTATATCAGCTGCTCGGTCGCTGGAAATGTGTGCGTGTCAAAGAAAATGAGCGAGCATCGTGGGTTGTGTTTGAAGTGTATGAAGGCATGGGGAGCAATTAATATTGGTGTGGCCAATGTGCCTTGGACATGGTGTGGAAAGGAAAGGTGGCCATCATTGAATTTCTAATTAAAAAAATATAATAATATCCACAAGATAAACTTATAGAATAGCCACATGGATGTTTGCGCTGCTGCCAGAGCGAAGGGCCTCTCACGTGAAGGGAAGCTTGGCGAAGTTGGTGAAGTCGGGAGCTTAGCTAGTAAAAAGGGAGCCGCGGTGAGAAACAAGACGGACACAGAGAAACACAGCGAGGTGAGAGGGGCTGGAAGGCCACCTCTGTGTGCGCTCGACAGAAGCCGGGCTGGTGTAGCGACGGGCAGCCTTCGACAGGAAGAGAGACTGGTTGGTGTCGAAGAGAGTGGCTGGTGCGGGTAGCAAGTGCAGTGGGTCGCAAAGGAGTTGCTGCCGTGTAAAAGGTCTAACTGGACGCCGGCAGGTACACACAATTTGGGAGGCCGCCCTTGAGGTGATAACGTGGCTGCAATGGCTGGTGTGGGCCATGTGGGAGCTAGCGTGGCACAGGCTGAAGGCGCTGTGAGAAGGTCGGCCCCCTTGAGTATGTGTGGGAGCTAGTGATACTGCGGGGACAGAGAGGAGAGCAGGCAGGCGTGGCTGCAGCGCAGGTGACTGGAGCAGCGGGCAGAATTGCCGTGAAGAGGGTGATGACATGTGGAGGCAGCCAGAGAGCAATTGGCGTCAAGAGAGGACGGGCTGGTAAGCTGAAGTGAAGGCTGGCAGTGGTTGGTGCAGAGCAGCTGACAAGGAGCTGTGAAAGTGGATGCGTGGGTTGGTGTGGGTCGGGTAGGTGAAGCCGACAGTGGACAGTGTGAGCGGGTGCCGAGTGAAGAGAAGAGAAGGATAGTGTGCAGAGGCTGGTGGGGCCGGTGGCACTGCAGATAAGCTGCAGGTGATAGAGATCAGCACAGAGAGAGAGAGAGAGAGGTGTTTGGGTAGCTGCTGCTGGCGACACACACAGGAGTGATGGGCTGCAGAGAGTTGAGGGTTAGCTGGTGGGGCGCCCTTTGAAGAGAGAAGTGGTCGGGTTCATTTTGGTGTGGTTGGCACAGCAGGCAGGCGAGAGGTTCGCGGTGATTGGGGTTGTGGTGTATCCTCGGCAGTGTGACAGGTCTGAGTGTTTGTAAGTTATGTGAGTAAGGCTTCTGTGTCGAGAGAAGTTTGTATGAAGTGTTGTGACTGGGAATATATTGCTGGGTGTTTATCTTGGTCTATGATGCCCCTGTTTTGTGCTGTCTGTCTGGCATGGGTGGGTGGTGAAGTGTGAGAAGTGTTCCAACCGGTGGCTGGTGGTGCCCCCGTTCGTGTTGTTGTATCCAAGTTTGGGAGGTGAAGGGCTATAGAGGCAGTGGTCTTTTCTTCTTTTTTTCACCTCACATTCTTCTGGTGCCTCCACAGAGGATAGCTCTGGTGTTGTTCTTTGCCTAGAAGGGCGTATATTCCACTGAGGAGAGCTCAGGGATTGTTATAGGTTTTGATGATGTGGTCTTATCCAGAATTTCATGGCAGGAAGGGTGAAGATGTGTGTGACTTTTTGGAGCAAATGGAGTTGGCATGCATTAGCAATCATGTGACAGATGAAGAGCAGGTTCTAAAGCTAATTAAGATTTTCTTGAAGGGAGATGCCCAAAGCTGGCTTAAGGATTTTGAAGCACAGGATGCGGCATGTAAGCTACATGGTGTTTTGACCCTAGACAGGTTGAAAGAAGGCCTTTTGGAGCATTTTCAGCAAGTGGAGGATTCTAGTGTTCTTTGGCAGGAGTTGAGCATCTTGAAGCAGGTACATTGGCAATCACTGGATGATTTTGTGAAGGTATTTACGTGTTTGTGGAGTAAGTGGTGTACGACATTGAAGCAGGAAGTTCCTCCTATGTTTTTGAAGAAAAGCTTGTTTATTGATGGTTTGTTACCCCATTTGAAGGTCAGGGTTGAGTTGAAGAATCCCAAGTCATTTGATGATGCAGTTAGGGTTGCTAGGGAAAAGGAAGGAAAGATTTTGAAGCAGATGGAGATGGGTATTTATCCGTATATGAAGGTGTTGTGTCTGCAAGGGATATGCAGGTAAATTTGGTTGAGGTGGATAAGAGTCCTATGCAAAGTTTGATTAGACAGGAGCCTCAAAGGCCTATACAGGTGCAAAGGGGGATGTTCTATGTGCCTTCTGATTTTTTTCCAAAGTCTTTAAAGCATGTGAAGGTGGATGAAAAGCAGGTGAAGGTGCAAAGTGAAGATGAGAAGTTGCCAGTGGATTCTTCTCTAGCTTTGGACGTCGTAGCTGTACAGGACAGTGATTTGGAAGGCCCTATTGAAGATCATTTGGATCTGGATGACATGCATGCACATGGAAGTAAAGAGGAAGAGGAGATGGATACAAGATGCTTTGAAGATGATTTTTTGTCAGATTCTACAAGGGAGGAGGATGGGGTAGAGACTTGTGATGAAGTGAAGATGGTTTGTGATGCGGATGTGGAGAGTGTGGAGGAAGATCCTATTATTATGGATTTTCTTGAACAGCTTGATGATGGTATGGTACTTGCGACGATGAATGATGTGGATGTTTTTCCATCTGATGCATTATGTGCTGGGGAGTCTTTGGACGATGATACCAGGGGGGTTGGCAACATTCAAGAAGGTATGCATGTAGATTGGGCTGATGAAGAGCATTGTGAGGTGAGTATTGTGCTTGAGGATGATATGGGAAGTTGCTAGCCTTGATGAACAGGAGCCAGAGATAGACATGGATGCAGATATGGTTGAGAGTGTAACTAAGGCTTCTTTGCGTATTGCTGAGATGCTAAAGGCAAAGTCCATGGATGACAAGGATTCTGAACCAGTTGAGCTGTATGGTTGTAAAGAGATGCCTGAAGTACAAGAGCTGAAAGTGCTTGTGGACACTACTGATGGAAAGGATCTGGATTTTGGTGTGTAGAAAGGTCAAGATGCTGGAACCTGGCCTTCACTGGTTATGATGGATGGGATGCTAAATGCTGTAATGCCACAGGTTTTGAAGACAGGGAGGTTTGTTATGGGTGAAGTACATGGAAATGATTTTGTGATGCATATGAGTGTTGATGTTTGGTATGTAGTGATACAGCCATGGTGTTTCAAAGATGTTGGGGAATGGGATGGTGAGTTGGAGCTGTTTCCTTTTGATCCTGGTGGATAGCTATGGAATTTATGCTTTTGCTGCTGAGCATGAATGCTCTAGCAGATGGGGGGGTTGGCAAAGTATGTCAGGCGTTTTTCTGAGAGATGTTTTGGGCCTGTGTACATATGAATGCATGGCATGTGTGAAGGTTTCGCTTTTGAGGGCGCTGCCAGATGTACAGGGTGAATGGTTTGGTTTTGGGCTTGTGCATGCATGCTTGTCCGGAAGTGGTCTACTGGGTGGATGCTGTATCAGTTGCTCGGTCGCTGGAAATGTGTGCGTGTCAAAGAAAATGAGCGGGCATCGCGGGTTGTGTTTGAAGTGTATGAAGGCATGGGGAGCAATTAATATTGGTGTGGCCAATGTGCCTTGGACATGGTGTGGAAAGGAAAGGTGGCCATCATTGAAGTTCTAATAAAAAAAATATAATAATATCCACAAGATAAACTTATAGAATAGCCACATGGATGTTTGCGCTGCTGCCAGCGAAGGGCCTCTCATGTGAAGGGAAGCTTGGCGAAGTTGGTGAAGTCGGGAGCTTAGCTAGTAAAAAGGGAGCCGCGGTGAGAAACAAGACGGCCACAGAGAGACACAGCGAGGTGAGAGGGGCTGGAAGGCCACCTCTGTGTGCGCTCGAGAGAAGTCGGGTTGGTGTAGCGGACGGGCAGCCTTCAACAGGAAGAGAGACTGGCTGGCGTCGAAGAGAGTGGCTGGTGCGGGTAGCGAGTGCAGTGGGTCGCAGAGGAGTTGCCGTCGTGTAAAAGGTTTAACTGGACGTCGCAGGTACACACAGTTTGGGAGGCCACCCTTGAGGTGATAACGTGGCTGCAGTGGTTGGTGTGGGCCATGTGGGAGCTAGCGTGGCACAAGGTGAAGGCGTTGTGAGAAGGTCGGCCCCCTTGAGTACGTGTGGGAGCTGGTGATACTGCAGGGACAGAGAGGAGAGCAGGCAGGCGTGGCTGCAGCGCAGGTGACTAGAGCAGGGGGCAGAATTGCCGTGAAGAGGGTGATAACGTGTGGAGGCAGCCAGAGAGTAACTAGCGTCAAGAGAGGACGGGCTGGTAAGCTGAAGTGAAGGCTGGCAGTGGTTGGTGCAGAGCAGTTGACAAGGAGCTATGAAAGTGGATGCGTGGGCTAGTGTGGGCCGGGTAGGTGAAGCCAACAGTGGACAGTGTGAGCGGGTGCCGAGTGAAGAGAAGAGAAGGACAGTGTGCAGAGGCTGGTGGGGCCGGTGGCACTGCAGATAAGCTGCACAGCAGGTGACAGAGATCAGCACAAAGCGAGAGAGAGAGAGAGGTGTTTGGGTAGCTGCTGCTGGCGACACACACAGGAGTGATGGGCTGCAGAGAGTTGAGGGTTAGCTGGTGGGGCGCCCTTTGAAGAGAGAAGTGGCCGGGTTCATTCTGGTGTGGTTGGCACAGCAGGCAGGCGAGAGGTTCGCAGTGATTGGGGATGTGGTGTATCCTCAGCAGTGACAGGTCTGAGTGTTTTGTTTATGGTTGTGTGAGTAAGGCTTCTGTGTTAGGAGAAGCTTGTATGAAGTGTTTTCTGGGAATATATTTGCTGGGTGTTTACTCTGTCTATGGTGCCCCTATTTTGTGCTGTCTTTCTGGCGTGGGTGGAGCGTGGGTGGTGTGGTGAACTCAGAGAAGTGTTCCAGCCAGTGGGGCTGGTGGTGCCCCCGTTCGTGTTGTTGTTTCCAAGTGAGGTGAAGGGCTATAGAGGCAGTGGTCTTTCTTTCTTTTTTTCACCTCACACTCACCAGGTTGCTATTATGGTCCACATTAGCTATCAACATGCAGAGGTCCATGTAGATGGGATAGCGATCGAGTACCCCCGAGGCCCATGTCATTATTCGAGAGTATCATTTCTATATCAGTGATGAACGTTCACATGATGCACATTTTGTGCAACACTATTTTCGTCTTCTATGACAATTTTTTATGAGATTGTGGGATCATAAGTGGCCAGTGATAAGTTTGGTCGGATGGTTGTGGTGCACAGTTCAAGTCGTCAGACAATTCTATTGGCTCTAGAGGTAGTACTTATGGTTCTCTTATATTCGCAATTAAACTAAATTCATTAGAACATCTTAAAGAAAACAACAATTAAGACTTTGTTTTATGGATTTATAGGTGGCATGTGCAGTCTAGTATCCCAGTGATTTGGTCATTCTTTGAGACCGGTCACGAGAAGGAAGAGCATGATGGTGTGGGCGCATGTGTGAAACGTACCTTGAGTCATGAGCTGTGCGGCAAGTTGCTGAGTGGTTCAGAGATGTGGGCCACGTAGTTGAGTAGCGCTCCCAACATTTGTGTGGGAGTGGAGCATCATCGTATCCTAAACGTGATGCTCGGATTGTCAAGAGATTTTTTTGGCATGTGGATGGTGGCATGATTGATCGTAGAGCCTCCCATGATTGTGACATAGTACTGGCACCTTGGGCTTACATTCCATCAGGAGCACGTGCATGGCGGCTCCCACCACAATTTACACACGACGGTTTGCATGCTTCTGTGGAGCATGTATGGATGGTGATTAGTCACATTGTGCCTCGAGAGGATGGGCAGATGCATGGATACAGACATTCCTCTCCCTCTAGCATCCTTCACATCTAGTCCTTCACATCCAGTGTTGTTCGATGAGCACATAGGTCCTACGTTCATGGTAGCTAGCTATGATGACCTGATAGATTTGCTATAGGAGGGTGATGTATTTATTGTTATTGTTAGTGAGGGCAATAGCAAGGGAGTAGACTACTATATCGAATGAGTTGCACTAGGCCAAAGTGCATCATTGACCAAGATACAGTGGATGATGATGGGTTTTCTTTTGACGCCCATAGCATGATTGTGGTAGGCCGGTTTACCAGTAGATTTGACTTCATCGCGGGGGAGTCTTGAGTTCCAACAGTGGAAGTGGGAGTTAGAGGCATTTCAGTTCTCTCATCTAGTGGTTGCTACCAGGCTCACTCTTGATCGAGTTACAGAGCCAAAAACACAGTTCTTGCCCTTATTTTCGGCTTTGAGTGGATGACTATGAGAGCATTCTAGAGCAGTTGAGAGCTAGAGAGGGTGCTTCTGACTAGATCTCTATCTTGATAGTGACTAAACTCAAACTATTTAGGTTAGAGAGAGAATCAAAGTTGATGTACAACGGCATGCTTAACTATGGCAACGATGGGAAAATACCACGAGAAGAGGAGAAAAGGGGTTTCCTACCAAGAGATATTGTTGATTTCCTTAGTCCGACTCATAGAATAAACACTTTTGGAGTTAAAGAATTAGAAGATAGAATATTTGACAAGTTTGTGACTAGATTTTAGGTATAACTTTCATAAGGGACTGTTTTGCAAAGCATTTATCATTCCATGTGTTTAAAATCAGATTTTGACATAAAGATAAAAGTTTTAGATGACAGAAAACTCTACCAGAGTGTATGAGATGCTAGACAGTCAAATCCCTTTCATTTTTAAGTTATTCGAGTACAAAGTGGGGCACTTGGCTATTTTGACAGTTTTTTGCTAACAACACAACTTTGACCTTTTGAATGCTCTCAAAGAGGCCTGAGAACTCATTTTTAGAGAATTATCACTAAGACATGCTTTATAGAGCATTAGAAGTCCTAAAACTTTGTAGTTTTGACTTTTCCCTAATTCAAAATAGATTGAAAGATACTACTCTCCCAAAGAGACCAGTTGTTAGGCTTTGCCTTAGAAATTGCTATCAAGATTGGCTACCTTGTCTATATAGACTAGATGGACTAATACGTAAGCATAGTTATCACTTAGATATAGCAACTAGAGATAATCTTACTAGTTAGAACGTGATAATTAAAGATAAATAGAAGATAAGGATTGTTTGAATTAAAATCTTGTTTTTATACTTGAGGTTGATTTTGATTGATTTGAGTATGCATGCCTTGAAAGATTATCAACTAGATATGAGTATGAGATGATATTTATAACTTGTGATTGCTTTGTTTTGAAATGAATGATTGATATGCATGTGTATCAATGATTGATATGCATGTGTATCAATGATTGATATGAGATTTTGAGATTCGGACCGGCTGTTCCTTACATAGGAACGCTGGATAGAGAACGAGATTTATGCCCTCTGGGAGCCATGTGGTAGAACCTAGAGAGGACGAGATTCATGAAGAGGCATACTCGAGGTAGCCAGGATGTCCCCCCCCAGTGTAGAGGTTGGGTGGACAGGCAGCATCGGAGAAAGCCCTAGATTGGCTGGATTTTGGTCATTATGACTTACCATGTTGTCGAGCATGGTGATGATGATAGAATCTTGAGATAGACATATACATTATGATTTTAATTGATAGAGATTTATATTATGTGAATGTTTGTTTGAGATTACATGATTCTTTGCTTATGTGATAAATATGACATGCATGCTTGTTTGCTATTTGAGAAGGTTCATTTGATTGTATTGTTATGTAGAAATAGCACAATTAAGTGAGTTTAAATGTTTGTTTAGATTAAGTTGTACGATTAAGATATGGTTAGATTCAGGACCGCCTTATATTACAAAATGGCTTTTTAAAAAGAAGCCTAACTTGTCAAAGTGAGCATCCCGAGGTCCTAAATGAGAGATATATTACAGAATAGCTTTTCAGAAGAAGCCTGTTAATCCAATTCTAGGATTAACAAGAGCTACCGCCATCATCTTACATCAAAGAGTCACGGTAGATACACCAAAGGAACAAGCATTCAAGATATGAAGTAATAGTGTCCAAAGCTACAACTTAGATGGGTGCCCATAATGGTGTGATAGAGTATTTATGGAAATTCCCACTTCAAGAGCGTTTGATAGCAAATTAGGATGAAGTCCTAAGTGATGTACCTGATGGATATATTATGAGAGTAGTCATTGTAATAGCATTAGACCTCTTATGAGCCAAACATGCTCCCATGGGGACCAAACTTTGTAAGCATGTGGGGGGTGGGTCCCCCCACATGCTTGCAAAGTTTGGTCCCCATTGGAGCATGTTTGGGTACGATGGTATGGGGAAGACCTGGATTTTTCATGGCCCCTTAAGCACCAAGAGACTTGAAAAATCCACACCGGGCGCTAATTACTAATCCGAACATACTCCAATCATAACCAAACTTTGCAAGCATGTGGGTTCCCCCCCACATTCTTGCAAAGTTTGGTCCCCATCGGAGCATGTTTGGGTATGTTGGTATGGGGAAGACCCGGATTTTCCATGGCCTCTTAAGCACCAAGAGACTTGAAAAATTCACACCGGGCTCTAATTACTAACCCAAACATGCTCTTCTCATGAACAATCTTTGCAAGCATATGGTGGGCCCCCCCACATGCTTGCAAAGTTTGGTCCCTGTCCCCATCGGAGCATGTTTGGGTATGATGGTATGGGGAAGACCCGGATTTTCCATGGCCTCTTAAGTACCAAGAGACTTGAAAAATCCACACTGGGCACTAATTACTAGCCTAAACATGCTCTAATCACATGACTAAACTTTGCAAGCATGTGGAGATGGCCCACCCCCACATGTTTGTAAAGTTTGGTCCCCATTGGAGCATGTTTGGGTACGATGGCATGGGGATTTTCAACAAACAATATGATAGCCAAAGTGTTAAAAAATAAAAAAACCATGAACATCAACTAAAATGTAATGACACTCAATAATGAAAACACTCATAATGATACTCAATAATGAAAACACTCATAGAAAACACTCATAATGATATAAACATCAAATAAGTACATCAGAATGTGAGCTAACCCAGCTACTCTCGGTTTAGCCACTAACTCAAAAGATCAAGGCATAATGAAAACGAGCTACCCCAGCTAGTCACTGCCCATAAATCTAAGTACAATGTGAGTGAGCTAACCTAGCTAGTTTGAGTTTAGTCACTATCAATGGCAACCCAATCAAAATCTTCTCTGACTGCTGGGGTCGACATGCGCGTCAAGTCTACTGTGCACATCGAGGAGGCTGTGCCGGCTGAGGGGAGGTGTGCCTCAAAAGTAGGATCATGAGTTGGTGCTGCTATAGCTCTCTCCCTCTCTCTATGTCGTGCTACTGTAAGACATCTTTGTTTGTAAACCCAAAATCTGTAATCAGCAATGGTACGTGCCTGCCACTCTACACGTGTAAGCTCCTCTGCCGTAAGGACACGCTACTCATGAGAAGCAGCACTGCTGCTAGCACCATCACCAGAGGTGCCACTAGGACCAGCACCACCCACACACTCATATGCTGTGATCTGGCTCTCATGAAGGACTCTCTGGTATGCATCAAACTCGTATGCACTCCACTCAATCTCTGGAGGTCCCTCACACTCCTAATCTCTCTCGGTGGCGTCGAGTCCCAAGTCAATAGTAGCTGAGGTAAAATCAAGAGGCCTACCAGTCCTAGCATCTACTCGAGCGAAGCTTGGGTGAAGATCGTCAATGCCCAAAACTCTGCATGTCGCTAGGTTGACGCGTGCGCGGCAAGAGGGACATGCGGAGAAGCATACTAGCTCCTAGGTGATGCAAGACAAATGGAAAAAATGTCCACATCCTAGAGCATATCCACCAGTACTGTCAATGTCCTCGTCGATACATAGAGTGCAACAACAAGCATGGTGGTGCATCCTGAGGGAGAGGTCATCAAAAAACCTCTGTAAAATAATAGGCTGTGGATATAAAGGCAAGTAAGGCATTGTCACATGTCTGAGGATCTACGAAACTCCCAAACATGCAGCATCAACTGCTCTATCCTATGCTATGCAATCTGCTCCATAATCATGTGCTGCTGCGCCTCAGCTCTAGAACTCTCTACCCTAGTCCAAGCCTGCGCAAAAAGTAAAGCATAAAAATAATTGATTAGTCTCTCTTATTAGGTATTACTTAAAGAAATTTATAACTTAGGAGAAACCTACCTGCTGGATGTCAAACTCTCTCGCATGTCGTGCCTCTGTAGTAGCTACCTCTGCCATCCACCAATGCAACTCTAAGGCGGTCAATCTCTGCTCTCACCCTCTACCAACTACTGAGTGAGTCTCTCAATGGTAGGTGTGGGACCCTACGTGACACAATCAACCATGTTGCTCATGTAAAAATATAGAAAAGTAATAAATGTGTAAATACCTCGACATCTGTCGTCGGTATCAATCATGAGAACAAGAGCACCACGTGCTAGATGCTCTCCATGGTACTCTGTATGTCGATGCCAACCTGGGTGCCAAGAGCCTCAACCGTCGACATAGGCACAAATGCCGGATCTATAGGAGCTACACGAAGGGCTGATGGAGGCCGCCTACCCTAGTCCTGGAGACGGCGGCCTTGGCTAGCACCACCACCAGGCCGATGGCTAGTGTAATCCACCTCCTCCCCTAAGACAAACTCCGCATATAATTTCTTTGCGAAGTATATGGGAATCTGGCGGTTGTTCGACATCCTCCCATATGCGGCAACATATTGACTACAGATATGTGCCGCCATACGAGGATGCGAACATCGTAAAATAGTAAGGGGTTGCCCCCAGGCCTCATCCCACAGCTATCAAGGAAAAGATCTAAGTAGGCTCCATTCCTAATCAGACCAAGGTCACAGACCTGACGATATGTCAGGCCATGTGACACAAGACCAGTGCGATGGTGGGCTATCCACTCATCTACATATAAACAATATCGTGAAGGCTATGAAGGGACGATAACATTGCCTCCAAGTCTGCCACGATATGTAATGTAGACGGTGTGTCTCTAGCACTCCACGATAGCCGCTAACTCGCAGTCTATCTCTGCGATGAGGTCCACAATAGATGAGCGGCCCTCCTCGCGTGACTCCATGCTAAAACCTAAGCCAATGTGAAAGGTCCAATGTGAAAGATCCAATGTGTGAAAGGTCCAATGCTTATTTAGTGCTAAGTAGCACTAATGAAGCTATAAAACAATATTAATGAGCCCACTAATCCTAATCCAAATCAAGAGAGCAAGGAGAGTGAAAATGACTCGTGACAATGAGGGAAAAAAATCCAATTTTATAACCTCGAACGAGGTTCGGTGGCATCATGCACTTTAGGGTTTGCTGATGTACGCTCCAGATTTTAGGGTAAGCTAGTTGGAGTAAGCCAAAGAGCAACTTTAGAAGGAAGTCACACATAACCAGGAGCAAGCAACTGTCCATGCTCAGAAGCTCCAGGAGCTTAAGCACGCCTCCTTATCCAAGGAAGAAGAGCTACAAGGCCAACTCCATACACTATCCTTAACTCTAAAGGAAGCAGAAAACAGAGTGAGCCAATTACAACAAGAAAGAGAACAGACCAACAAAGAAAATGCCGAGAAGATTAGAGCACTCAATGACACAATCAACACCAATCAATCTGATATGCAAAGAATGATGATTACACACCAAGAAGCTATGGTGTGCAAGTCACACAACAACTACAAGAAAGTCAAAAATTTGCTGCAAAAGGACTTCAAAGGATTATAGAGACTCAAGGAAGAGAGGCTACCGCCAAACGAGCACAAGAAGAAGTAACACGGTGCTTTGAGGAGCTGGATGTGCGAAGATGGTCAGAGAGATAGCTATTTCAAACCTTCTGAGCACCAAGGACTCATGCATCCAAGAGTTGGAATGCCAACTGGCCATCCAAGAACGAAGTCAACAATAAGAATCCACATACGAGATGCGCGTACTCCTTGAGCGAGCCTCGAAGGAGATAGGTCAGTTATAAGTATCTCCTCGGGCCCCTCCTCAAACTCTGACTCTCTTTTTGTCTACACTAACCCTCTCTTTGCTTCAATATGATATAAACCTTTTTTAGGACCTAAGCCTAGGAGAACTAACTCATTAAACAAAACACTGATCCCACCATCATCATGGGAATTTTTTTGGGGGGGGGATGTAGTATTAACTGATCCTCAAGATATTTACTTTTATCCCTTGCAAGTTGCACCCGATTGTGCTCAACCTTTGTAGTTGGTGTCGGGTGCTCTAGAACTCTGAAATCCTAGACAACAACGTCGATAAATTAGACCTGTTTGTTCCAGATGATATTCCTGACACACTTGTTGCCAACTACGAGGTTGTAGCCCAAAGTTATCAATGGATCATAAGCCATGGGTGGCTAGAGGTATATAATACTCACCATCACTTAAATCTATGTGAATCCTCTTTATATCATCCTTTTGGTATTCTAAAACTATATCATAATATCTATAAACATCTAGAAGCCATGTTAGCCAATGTCCTTTATACTTTTGATACAACACATATTGAGTATCCCAACATAAATCCAGAGGATATGACTAAGCTCCAAGACTTTATGAAACTCCACAAACCCAGCCACCCACCCCCAAGTTTAGGCCATGGTCAAGAAGAAACATCAAGTTCATCATTTAACCCTACTTCCCCGTATATTCTAATATCGCCACAGTAAATTACTTAATCCATATCCAAATGCTTCGCCTACTAATAAATCTCAAGTGGACTGTATTTTTTCTACTCTCCCTTCTCAACCCTTAGAATTTCCCACTAACACTCTCGCCTCCAAGAATGTATTGGCACCTAACCCGTCTCCCCCCATGGCAAACTCAGGAGGTACGTCACACTCGCCCATAAGACACCATTGAATCTTTTATGATGATACAATTCTTGAGTCCTTATCTGTTGGCAGAGTACGAAGGATTCATAAGAGCCGAGAATCCGCTACTAAAACCAAAACTCATGTTCAAGGTTTTAATGCAAATAACACCCTTTTAACCAACTTGGCAGATTCTAGCAGAAGCATACTCAGATTTCACATCGACGAAGCAACCCTATGTACCGTACCCTCTCCGAGCACCTAGACTGGAATTAGAAGAGCTCATGCCGTTGGTTGGAGAGGGCACTTTATGGTTTAACATAGCACGGCACACCAAGCTAGCAAATCCATAGTTGGCCGATCTGTTGGAAATAAGAATTGTGACATTTATGATCAGTTTCTACTTCCGCAGGAGGAGGAAGGCTCATCCAGTCCACACAAGAGGGGGGTATACAGCAATTATTACAGATGATGCCAACCCCAAGCTGGAGGATTTTGGAATATAGCCAGATTAGAGAAAAGAGTACCTCACAATCCTGGAATATAGCCACCATGAATATATGTGTGCACCACCAATGCAAAGAGTAGATCCCTTGTACATGCCACTGAAAAGAAGATGGACACCTTCGGAGTTTCAAGAGGCAAAGCAACGGGATTCACATGTATGTTATAACTTCCCCATCTTTGTGCTAGCCACATTTACATACATAGGAGAGCAAAGGAAGTAGATGCTGAATTGGATATAGGCATGGCGTCGTATCTCGGACTAGGCAATAGTGGCCAGCGTTTGATTCCTAAAATTGCTTGTGGTCCTAATAGATCAACCCAAGTAAAGGTATGATGGATATGGTGCTGAGCAGCTATGATTCGACATGAATCACCAGGTTTTGGAGATCACACGCTTTGCATTATGAAGAACCCTAAGAAAGCTTCAGTCACGCCATAACATCTATCATCATTCACAAGTTCGACGACCAGGTCTTTCAACCTTGATAACAGGTTCTGAGGACAGAACCTACATCAGGTAGGGGGATGTTAATTTTCCCATTTTGGATGATTAACAAATATGCTCCTCCATTTGAGGACATTAGTAAGTGTCATGCAAGGGCACCATAAAAGTTGTACATTATGAGATATTGGCCACCCAAGGCCTTAGTTAAGTAAGTTTTGGGTGCCCAAGTGTGAATAAGGGCCAATTGTATATAAGGCATTTTCTCATAATGAATGGACATAATCCCCCTTTGTGCTATTGAGAGCTCTTGCTTTTGTCTTAAGAGAGAGATTGAGAGAGAGCATTCTAGCACTTGTGCCTCTTTTATACTTGTATGTTGCATGCTTGCATTGAGGGGTGAGAGAGAGAGAGTGATTGCCTTATGTGGTGGTGTGAGCGACTCTATGATGACAGTGTGGAGGTGGAGCTTGGAGGATTGGAGCTTCTCAAGTGAGCTTGGAGACCTCAAGGAACACAAGTTCGAAGCATTGGTAAGTGCCCTATGACAGTTGTGTTCTATTGCTCTTCCCTAAGGTCAATGCATTTAAGAGAGAGATTGAGAGAGAGCATTCTAGCACTTGTGCCTCTTTTATACTTGTATGTTGCATGCTTGCATTGAGGGGTGAGAGAGAGAGTGATTGCCTTATGTGGTGGTGTGAGCGACTCTACGATGACAGCGTGGAGGTGGAGCTTGGAGGATTGGAGCTTCTCAAGTGAGCTTGGAGACCTCAAGGAACACAAGTTCGAAGCATTGGTAAGTGCCCTATGACAGTTGTGTTCTATTGCTCTTCCCTAAGGTCAATGCATTTAAGAGAGAGATTGAGAGAGAGCATTCTAGCACTTGTGCCTCTTTTATACTTGTATGTTGCATGCTTGCATTGAGGGGTGAGAGAGAGAGTGATTGCCTTATGTGGTGGTGTGAGCGACTCTACGATGACAGCGTGGAGATGGAGCTTGGAGGATTGGAGCTTCTCAAGTGAGCTTGGAGACCTCAAGGAACACAAGTTCGAAGCATTGGTAAGTGCCCTATGACAGTTGTGTTCTATTGCTCTTCCCTAAGGTCAATGCATTGAGTTCCCTCTTGGAGGTGTGGTAGCTCATAACAAGAGATGGAGAACAATGTATGAATTGACATTGCAAACTGAATTACAAAAATTGATGGTGTCCACCCACCCATGCACTCTAGCAAGGAACTTTAATGGAAATCTAGGAGACTCTGAGATAGAGGGTATCATGTGTGCACAATGCAGCAAAGAAAAATCTCAACTCAATATAACAAAGATGGTTTCCAAACCTATCTATTCATAGCACCCAAGGTTGTTTCTATACATTTGAAATCCCTGCCTTTAGCCAAGGATTTATTCACATTATGACCAATGATGTATTAAAATCCAGCCACCATAGCCACAAGGGCTTATATATATGAGTAGAGATAAGCAATGGGCACCCACTTAAGTTGGGCAACCGGGTAAAGCCCATTTGTACGTATACAACTTTTGATGATGTGAATGGGAAAATTCAATCATTTTTCAAGTGTAAAGCTTTCTCTCTCTCTTGAGCTCTTACCTTGTTGCTTGATTGATTGTAGGTATGCATGCTTGTATGTTTGGATGGGGTGCATTGCATGTGCATGCTTACTTGCTTGAGTGAGAGTGTGATCGAGCATGATTGGGAAAGAAGGTGGTTCAAGCTTTCTAACTTAACCATTGCCTTTTGGAAGGATTACTTAGTTGATTAGAGAGTAGAGAAAGGGATCAACCAAGAGGGATTGACACACCTCTTGGCCTCTTTAGCCTCTCTAATTGGGACTTCCATGATCCAAGATAAGTGGTTTGGCCATTACCACTATGGTTCCTTGCTAGAGAGCAAGAAGGTTCTCGACATAAATAAATGGTGCCGTTTGTTGCCCTTGGATGAGGCAAGGAAGTAGAGCTAATTTATTATTCTCACTCTATCTTACCCCTGGATGCAAATTCTTGGTAGAACGTGGATGAAATATGTGTTCTACAGTAGGATTTGAGTTGCTTTGTGTGATTGTGTATGCTTTAGTGTGATTAGGAGGGGATTTGCATGATTAGAGTAGGCATTGTTTCTAACCTTTACTTCTTTTGTGTTTTATGTTGCTTAACTTATTATATTCTTTGTCTCATGGGAGTGGTGGAATGAACAACAAGCTCCCTCAGGCGTGATTGAGGTAGGTTATCTCTCCACTCGGTTGATTTCATCATGACTATGAGCATTAGCCTTAGATTAATTAGGACATTAGTATACCTTAGTATTTTTTTGGTCAAAAATGGCTTAATCAAGTTTTTAACTAGTTTAATTAGGACAATAGTCTTAGATTAATTAGGAAAATAGCCTCAAAGCATTACTTAGTATTTTTTAAATCAAAATTAGCTTAATCAAGGCATTAATCTATGTAGTATTTATTTTTTGTCAAATTGAGTTGAAAATCATCATTGGAGCGTTGCCAAAAGAAACTCTATCATGTCCAAAAACCCCCAAAAAAAACATTAAGAAAAACCATGAAAAATGAAAAATCAGCAAAAAACTATTTTCTATTGTTTGGAATTTTTGGATCGTTTGTGATGACTAGGATCTAGATCATCCAAATCAAGATTATCAAATTTGACCAGAGCCTGAAAGTGGCTAATGAGGGATTGTACGTGGTAAAATAATCTTCATTTCTACACATTTAAGCATAAATAATGGGGCCTATCAAGGCACCAATTAAATGTTCTCTTGTAAGAGGGTTGTAAAGTTGAGTAGAGACCTTAGGAGTACCAGAAAAGCACATAGAAATCGACATAAGCAACCACCATTAATGCACTTTTGGATCACCGATCCAAAATCCAAAACGCTGACCTAAACCACATTCAATTCCAATTGTTGATTTGTGCTCAAGCATCCCGATTGTCGATCCTATTATCGGATCGTCCCAGAGGAGGCTAGATTGTTTAGTATTCGAAACGCCTGCCTTTCACATCATTACCTATTTTGAATTAGGCAATTCCCATTTAAGATCATGGATATTTCCCGTTCTCGTCAATCCTATCTCTAGATCATTGATGATCCAAATTGCATCCATATTCTGGATTAGACGATTCCCATTTTAGATCTTACCTATTTCGGATTAAGCAATTCCCATTTTAAATTATGGATCTTCAATCCTATCTCTAGATCATCCATCCTATCTCCAGATCATTAATGATCATATCTCTAGATCATCAATCCTATCTCCAGATCATCAATCCTATCTCCAGATTGTCGGTCGTGAATATTTACCAATCTTCAATCCTATCTCCAGATCATTGATGATCCACATCGCATCTATGTTTAGATCATCAATTTAATGTTTAGATTATCAAGATATTCAAATCACTAGATTTTGAGATCGTAGCTTGTTCATATCACAGCCTGTTCGGATCATTCAATATCTAGATTGCCCATCTAACTAGATTCTAGAGAGTGGAAAAAAATAAGGAAAAATAATAATTGCATTTTTTATACACATCTTGCATGTTGTTGTTTTCTTTTGTAAGTTTATTGTTTTCTTGTCAAAAATCTTGAAAAATACATAATATTTTAAAAAGACCATAAAATTTATTTGAAACTCAAAAATCATAAAAGTAATTCTAGCACTGGATCAAGTGCTTATGCACTCGCAATCAAGTGCTTATGCACTCGCAATCAAGTCGAATCATTGCCCAATCATATTCTAACCCGACCTTTGAATACGAGACTTTGTCTTATGCATCAACATTAGGGAGTAATACTGGGTCACAAGTAGAATTGACCTCCCTCAATACGCCAAACACTAGTTCAGAAGCAAACCAAGAGTTCTTTACAATAGAAGAGATGGGGTTAATAATGTGGGGTATAAATCATGTAGAGCTTCCATAAACGAGAATAGAGCTATGTGAGCATCGAGTATTCATCAGTGAGGTATCAAGAAGGGCTAAAAGATCTCAAATAGCTCATCCTATTGGAGAGAGACGAACCACTAGTGAGACTGCTGGGGAGCAAGTTGCAGTAGGATGAGATCAAATAGCTCATCCTATTTGAGAGAGACGAACCACTAGTGAGACTGCTAGGGAACAAGTTGCACTTAGATGACTAATGAAACCTATGTTCTACACTCCTACTACAATGCTATGAGTATCATGAAACTTCCAAAATTCCCATCTACATTAACAATAATGGAGTTCTCTTGGAGCAATGGTCACTTTTGGCTATTTTAGGGTATGAACCAGAGATATGGGATAGTTGAAAAGTTGTAGTTTCACTTCACGTGATGAGCACGAGTTCTATGTAGACCCATAGGAAAATATTTGACCACTTGGTGTGCCACTTGAGAGTTCAAGAGCTTGCATATGGAGCTTATTATGATTCAGGATCAGGAGCCATTCCTGTATGGACAATAAATCCTATCAAGATGAGGAGCCATTCATGTCTGGATGGTAAATCCTATCAGGATCAGGAGCCATTCATGTTTGGACAATAAATCCTATCAGGATCAAGAGCCATTCCTATCCGCATGGTAAATCCTATCAAGATCAGAAGTCATTCGTGTTTGGATGGTAAATCCTATCAGGATATCAAGAGCCGTACCTGTTTGGATGTGACTCATTTCTAGACTCATGATGGACCTAGGAACTAACTCCCCCAAGTGTAGGCAAGCCGGTAGCTCAACACGCCAGTGTTGGCTTGTTGCATTGCGCATAGTTGTATTAGTCGCTGCTCCTCCAGAGCCGTAGGTGGTCTGGGATCACATATGTGCCGAGTCTTAACCAGACACTGACTACGCTAGGGACCTACCATGTTATTTTGAGATTAAGGATGTTCTAGATTCCTCCATTCAAATTACCTTAGAAGAAGAGCAAGTAATGGGAAATCTCAATGAATTAGTTCTCATGGACATAACATAATAACTTAGGGAGAAATCTTGGAGAGCATCACAATCCCATAAGGAGAAGAGGCGCATACAAAACCAGGAATCCAAGGGATGATCCAATATATATTAAGATAGAAAATGTTCCAGAACCTCCAATTCAAATCACTTTTGGAGGAATTAAAAGTAACGATGGATCCATCTTGATGGATAGGGTGGATGAGCTCCTAGAAATGGCCAAGAAAGCTATGGAAGGATGATACAAACCAAGACCAAAATACAAGGAATCTCTTCCCAAATCTACAAGAATACCCTAACCCAAGAGAGGGGTTCTTGAGGTTAAGCAAAGCATCAGTGTGGGCTTAGCTAGAAACAGAGGGTCCCACAAAACCTATCATGATGTTTCCATAAAAGAATCCTACATCGAGACCTCTAGATCCAATCCTAGAAGCATCTCATGAGGGTAGTTCTCAAGCCAGGAATCACAAAAAGTTCAAATCACCAGACCACTTGGGACCACAATGGGAAAATAGGGAAGCATAAACCAAAGAGGAAACCTATAATGAGCCTTTTTAGAGCCCAAAGATGCTAGAAAACTTCAGAATGCTACATGATCATGTCTTGAAGGAATGGGAGCGAGAGGCAGCTTGTTCTTGGAGAATTATGATAGGAGATGGGTGTCACAAAATAAAAAGCAAACTTTTAAAGAACCATGACTTCATACATTAGCTAAGAAGAAGAGTCAATGACCATAGAACATGTGCCTTTAATAAGGCTATAACTTAGCCTTGTGTGAGCAATCCTCTCTGAACCTATAACTATCTCTATGGTTGAATACTAAGGGAAACTAGAAGCTTCCCCTAGCCTTAAGTAATTTAATATTAAGAGCTCTCTATTTTGGGTAAAGAGAGAGTGCTGTGTAAGAAAAAGCATAAACTTTTGTATTTTTGAAGGCTATGGCCTATTTTTGGCAATTGAATACTCTTTTGGTCAGTTTTGATTAAAAATTTAGATCCCATTAAATAATGTTTTCAAAATCTCAAATCATATATAAGAGCAGCTAATTCCTTATGACATTTCTTTTTGCTAGTTTAAAGCACGATATAATCGATACACATTTGATATATCCCATTCTTCTTTTTGATGAGAAGAACTAGAGTACCAAATGAAGAACTCCTGGGTCTAATCAATTCTTTCTCTAGTGATTCTTCTACTATTTTCTGAATATCTTTCTACTCAAGCATGTTAACTCAATAAGGAACTTTACATGGTGGATAGCTTCCAGGGATTATCTCAATTTTATGACCTTTTGGATAGGGTTTAGGTAAACCATGAGGTAGGTCATCCATAAAACAATTAGAGATCTTAGAAATGAAAGGATAATGAGACAGGTTTGGCTATAGCACTAAGCTAATTTTAACAAGATTAAAAATGTCTTCTTCTTACTTATTATAGCTCTTTTAGCTTGAGTATGATTTATAAGGCAGGACCTAAATCATCCTTAGACTGAAGCTAAATTTATTTATTATCTTTTATTAATGACATTGTATTAAGGTTATAATCAATTTGAGGGTTATGTTCATGTCTCCATGGTATTCCTAATATGACATCAACACTTTGCAAAGGAGCAACTAAAATGTATCTTTTCTTTCAATTCTAATCCTAGATTCGTAACCTCTTTAGTGAAATTATACTTAGTTCCTTGAAATGAGTTCATTCTAATTGTAGATCCTTAACCTCTTTAGTACAATTATACTTAGTTCCTTGAAATGTTCTCTTTTTTTTAATGAGTTCATTTCTAATTCTAGATCCTTAACCTCTTTAGTGTAATTATTTTGTCTCTTGAAATGTTGCTTTCACTTTATAACTAGAGTGCAATACATCTAGGTTAAGTGCTTTTAATGCCTATTCAAAACTGAAATCATGAGGACTATCATCATCATGTAAAATAGAAATTTTCTTTTCTTTTATTTTTCTTTGAATCCTCAACAAAGTATGAATAGGAACCTTACCTTCATTTGAATAGTCAAGATTAAAATTACCCCTTTACTTGAGTGATTCGTTTTTCATCATCTTTAACCATGTTGACACAAACCATAGGTGTGGAGTTCTTTTTCTTCTCTCAATAGTCTGGTGCAATATGCCACTTGACGATATGATTCTTTAACTTGCCATTTGAAGGTTTGTTGTTTTTATCTTTCCAAATATCTCCTTTGATTATATCTTTACCTTTGTGCATCCTAGATTTATCAAAATTGCTCGAAGAAAAAGAAGGTTTAGAATATTTTGCACAAGAGTTATCTTGCATTCTAAAATCTCTAGAAGTAGAAGTTTTTCATTCAAAATTGAGAGAAAGTTCCATAGCACAATCAAGATAACGAGGATGAAACATATTAACATCTGTCCTAATGGTTAGCTTGAGTCTGGTAATAAAATTCCTTCTTTGCTCTTGTTCTTTGACCTTCTTAATCACTTGAACTTACAATAGAATATCCTAGAATTCATCGATATAAGCCTCGACAATCTCTTTCTCCACTTGGCATAAAGTATCCCATTGTTGACGAGCTTTAGCCTTGTATTAAAAAGGAACAAAATGTTTTTTCAAAAGAAACATATTAACATTGTTCTAATGGTTGGCTTGAGACCGGTAATAAATTTCCTTCTTTACTCTTTTTCTTTGGCCTTCTGAATCACTTGAACTTGCAATAGAATATCCTAGAATTTGTTGATGTAAGCCTCGACATTCTCTTTCTCCACTTGGCATAGAGTATCCCATCGCTGGTGAGCTTTAGCCTTGTATTAAGAAGGAAGAAAATGTTTTTTCAAAAGTTTTTAGAATTCTTTCCATGTACTAGGCCAATGCTTACCTTGCTTAATCACATTCCACCATAAGACAACACTTTCAATCAAATGATTGTAAGCACATTTGATCTTACCTTTTTTCAAGAATTTTATGCATAAAAAGTAATCATTTAGTTAACTGAGCCATGCAATAAACACACGAGCGTCTTTCTTTCTAGCATAATTTTAGAAAGTAAATAGCTTTCAGCTAATCCATGAGTCTACTTTTTTGGCTAATTTGTGAGTCTTTTTATGAGCGTGAGTTTAGGTCGTAATTCATTTGCACACTTTGCCTACTACTTGAAAACTTCAATTCTACCCCCAAAAGCTGAATAAAATGTTTTGGATTTATTTGGGATTTTTGGGTATTATTGGACTCAAAGTAGGCCAAAAGTTAAGTTGAGGGCCTTGAAAAATTGTTGAAAAATATATTTTTTGAAATCACTAGTTGAATCTTTGAGTACCACCAAAATTTTTCAGCAAGCCAAAAACTCCCCAAAGCTTGAAATATGTATTAATTTAGCCCTTTTAAGCTTGAAATATGTATTAATTTAGCCCTTTTTCAAGATTGAAAGCTTATCAAGCTTAATCTCAATTAATCAAAAACCATGTAAGCTAAAAGTAATTTATTCTTGAAGAAGGAGAGCTTCTTGGAAGTTGCCTCCCATCCTTGAAACATTGTGGATGATAAAAATCAAAGGTTTAGTTGAAGTAAGAGTGGTTTTGAAGCCTCATAAGCTTTCTAAACACATCTATGGATCTGAAAAGCAGAGATGGAGAACGTTGCTTCTACCAGAGGGAGGCAATGGGCTCTATAGGGTGGCAGCGCCAGGCTGAGCCAGTTGCATTAGCCAAGAATAGGGTAGATGGGGGTTGACTATGCAGTCACCTGCCACTCTTGTGTTAATTGGCAAGCGCCAAACAGGAGTTGAGTGTATCGGTGCCCTTCTCTCCTTAAACATTGAGGGGATATGCACCCTTCTTTTAAATTGCACTTGAGTATCCTTGGATCTCTCCCAAAATGCGGTACAAAAATAGTTCATACCTTCATTCCCATGCATCAGTCAAACATGAAATTTATCTTAGTTCAAATTCTTATTGCTTTGCATGAGCATATGATTAAGTTAAAAAATGGACTAGAAAAGAACATGGATAAAAGAGAGAAACGATTAAAAAATCAAACTTTTCAAGAGTTTCTAGTTATAAAAAAGCACATCCTTTGATCCTTGCAAAACATGAGAAGCGACCACAATTTAAGCAATATACTTGAGAACAAGCCATCTTTAAAATAATAAAGGCAAAGTCTAAAGGCAAAGCAATAGACTATACAAATTTTAGCAAAACTTTAAATAATGCTACCTTAATAAAAAATCTATATCTTCATTTTTGTTTAATGTTTACTTTGTAAAATCATCTCTCTCTCTCTCTCTCTCTCTCTCTCTCTCTCTCTCTCTCTCTCTCTCTCTCTCTCTCTCTCTCTTTCCTTTTTGGTACCATGTAAACTAACATGGTATTAGATCCAAGATAAACATCTCCCTCTACACATGCCATCTAATTGTTATGTCACTCTTTTTGAGGCATCTTCTTTGATTTGCACATGTGGTCCTTGCACTGATAGCATGCACCACCACCTGATGCCACTGATGCTCATTATTGTAAAAATGTGAGCTATGGAGACCAACAGAAGCAACATTACATAGGAGAGATCCAATGGTTCAAGCTATCCTACCTGGTAGACGAAGATCAGGCGTCTCTCTTGATGAGGGATGGTTGCCAAGGGCAATGAAAAGCAACCTGTAGAGCAGATCAAGGTGCTTGAGATTCCTATCTGGCAAGACAAAAATGACAAAGCCCTTGCACTTATTGGACTTAGACTTGCAGACCACCTTATATATCATGTGGACTTTGACAAATCAACCAAGGAGTTATGGGACAAGCTAGAGAAACTTTTTGGCAACAATATTAACAATTCAAAGGTATTCTCAAACAAAAGTTATTTGATATGAAAATTAATGAGAGTAATACTCGAGGAGAACATTTAAGTAACATAGCCTCGATACTTCAACAACTTGGTAGCCTAAAAGCATACATTGATGAAGATGACATGAAGGCGGTTCTTTTATCTAGTATAGAAGGGGTTTCAAATTTTTATCATACGTCCGTTCTTCCTTCGTGACCCTGAAGCGAATGCTTGTGCCAACCTTGAAGAGAACACCGGTGGCATCAGCTTGCCACACATAAAATCGCACGTCCGTTCCTTCCTGACCCTGAAATGAACGCCCATGCACCAACCTTGAAGAGAACACCTGTGGCTTCAACTTGCCATGCTCGTTCTCCAATCAACTTCATCCCAAATGCCTGTTCCTTTTCCTGATCCTAAAGAGAAAGCCCATTCCATTTTGCAATCTCATTCTGAACATTCATTCCATCTCTCACTAGAGGTGAACGCCCGTTCCTTTTCGAATTCTTAGTTCATACCTTCATTCCCATGTAAACATGAAGTTTATCTTAGTTCAAATTCTTATTGCTTTGCATGAGCATATGATTAAGTTAAAAAAATGGACTAGAAAAGAACATGGATAAAAGAGAGAAACGATTAAAAAATCAAACTTTTCAAGAGTTTCTATCTATAAAAAAGCACATACTTTGATCCTTGCAAAACATGAGAAGCGACTACAGTCTAAGCAATATGACCCAAAGTTTGTTATCCATGATAGTCAGAATGTTGTGACCCAAATAAGCATTATACTTGAGAACAAGCCATCTTTAAAATAATAAAGGCAAAGTCTAAAGGCAAAGCAATAGACTGTATAAATTTTAGCCAAACTTTAAATAATGCTACCTTAATAAAAAATCTATATCTTCATTTTTGTTTAATGTTTACTTTGTAAAATCATCTCTCTCTCTCTCTCTCTCTCTCTCTCTCTCTCTCTCTCTCTCTCTCTCTCTCTCTCTCTCTCTCTAGTGCCATTGTATGGATCAAATATGGTGCATTGGCTTGGCTGTGATGTTAAAATTCCTCCTCCTTCTCCTCCTCTCTTGTATTAAAATGTGATCATCAGATAAACGATGAAAATTTTGATAAATGCATTCACAAGATGCAATCTTCATTAATCTAAGAAATATTGTTATATTCTAATAATAATTCATGTAAATTGATGCATTAAGTAACGATCTAAGAAAGATTATTGTACTAACTAATAATTCATGAAAATGGATACAAAGTAATGATAAATTGGACTTCTTAAATGCAAATACAGATTGTTTTGTTGATGCCTTGCTTGAGAAGTTACCAACACAAAATCTTATACATCATTTTGTAGATATGATTTTAAGAGAGTTCACCTCCAAGCAAACCCCCATTTCATACAAGTGCAACTCAACAAGAAGTGATCATCACACAAGTCGATGATCTTTTTTTAAAAGGATAATAATTGGAACCTTTTTGTTGATGATTACTCATATCATGATGGTTACCTCTTCTTTCGAAAGAGATTGTGTTTTTCTTGACCTTTCAGATAGTTTGTATAAGAGGAAATGCATCACAACCACTATACATGGGTCGTAGAGGTGTTTATGCTACTTTACAATTATAGTCGAGAGAATTATTTTGGCCTCATCTTGAACAAGATGTAGCAAAATTTATGGCTAAATGTCCTATTTGTTTGAAAATTAAAAGTTATCAAGGTAAGACCCAAGGACTTCTCATAGGTCTACCAATCCCTAACGATACTTATTGGGAACTGATATCAATGGGCTTCATTAGGAGTTTACTTACTACATATGGTCATAATGACATAATTTAAACTATAATTGACCATGTGAGTAAGTAAGCCTATTTCTTACCTTATAAGAGAACATTGAATTCTTAACAGGTTGTGATCATGTTTATCAAGCAAATCTTTGTGCATCGTGATTCACCAAAAGTCATTATTCTAACAGAGACTCTAGAGTCTATAGAAATTTTTGGATCACTCTGTTCTCCAACTTAGTTTCTAAGACTTCTCCAATGCTTTCCATCTAGAAACAAATGGATAGATTGAGGTTACCAATAACACTATCTTAGATCTACTTATAGCCTATGTTGTCCAACAACCTAGTTCATGGGATACGTACATTTATCTTCTACAGTTTGCATACAATAATACTTCTCAGTTGGCTGACCAACCACCTTTCAAGATCGTGTATAGAAAAGCTTTACCTATTTCGGCTACAAGACTTTCCCACAAAATTGAAGCTGCTGATCGATTCACTATCGATTTTAATTGCATTTTAAGTGAGGTAAGACACTCTATTGCACATGCTCAAGAGAGCAATATGCTAAGAAAGCAAATCAAAAATGTAAAGTTATATCTTTTAAAATTGGAGATTATGTACTTTTAAAAATAGATAAATGTAGACTTAAGAGTGTTGAGAAATGTAGACTTAAGAGTGTTGAGAAATTCCCAGTTGTTAAGTTTGCTCCAAGATTTTATGGACCTTTTAAGGTGATTCACAAAATTAATGATGTTCTTATTACAAATTAGAATTACCTTCTCATTGGCACAATCATAATTCATCTTATGTTAGTCTGCTTAAACCTTTAGATCACTTCCCACTCACTGTGTGTATGAGGATTCCACCTCTTATATTGAGAGTGAGGAAGAAATTTTGATTCTAGATATTATCATTGACAAGTAGATTACAACGACCCATATTGGCAATCACTTTCCACTCATCTTGTGTATGAGGATCCACCTCTTATTAAGGGCGAGGAAGAAGTTTTGATTCTAGATATTATCATTAACCACACAACAGATTACAACAACCTATACTGGTAATCAATATGTTAAATATTTATTGACCTTCAAAAATCATCCTCGTAAAGATGCAAGATGGGTGCTTGAGAAATATTTTCGTGCCTTCGCTCAAATCATTCATTTTTTCAACAAACTTACAATCGAGGGCCATTGTAAACTCAAGCAAGAGGGAATGTTATGAGAATGTATTTTAAGCCCTCTTAAAAATATTATTCTACTCTCTTAAATAATTCAGGGATGCTTGGGTTATCTTTGTATCATGCCCTCTTAAAAATATTATTCTACCCTCTTAGATGATTCGGGGTGTTTTTCATCATGCAAAATTACATTAATATCATGGATGATGCCATTATAAATATTAATACATTTAGTGCACATTGATGTATGCTTGAAGCTTCCTAGTGCACATTGATGTATGCTTGTGGCTTCCTATGTTTGTAATTTTGGTGTGTATGATAGGGTGATTCCTAGAGTACTCTCTATGCCTAATAAATATATGTGTGGTGATGGTTTATATGACTATGAAAGAAATTTTTACCAATGGCTTGTTGGATATTTTATAGGTGAAGAGGACTCGAAAGATTGAAGTGAAAGTGCACAAATTTTTATTTTTGGAAGATATTCATAATTTTGGACAAGCTTTGTCTATATGTGCTAGGCTATGCACATCCATTTATTTATTTTTACAAGCTTAGACTTGAATTATAGGCTTGCAAATATTTATTTTGTAAAGCTTATTCCTCCTAGCCCTAAGTAATTTTATATTTAAGTCTCTATTTTAGGTAAAGAGAGAGTGTCGCATAAGAAACAACATAACTTCTGTATTTTTGGAAGCTATGGGCTATTTTTGGTAATTGAATACTCAAAATACTCATGTGGGGAATAGGACACACACATGAGGGGAAAAAGTTACACCCAATGTTTTTGTCATGCAAGAGCTAAGTATTTTCATGTGTTAATTTTTAAATCTTTGATTATATTAAATTTGTTGCATAGCTTAAGTTGAATGGTTAAATACTTATTTGCATGAGAAATTGTTTTTTAAAAAAATCCTAGATGGGGATCCTCTTGTCAATGGTATCAACATGTAAATTATGTTAATATCATGGGCTAAGTATTTTGTCATGCAAGAGCTAAGTATTTTCATGTGTTAATTTTTAAATCTTTGATTATATTAAATTTGTTGCATAGCTTAAGTTGAATGGTTAAATACTTATTTGCATAAGAAATTGTTTTAAAAAAATCCTAGATGGGGATCCTCTTGTCAATGGTATCAACATGTAAATTATGTTAATATCATGGGTGATGTTGTTACAAATATTAATACATTGACATATGCTTGTGACTTCCTATGTTTGTTTGCAGTTTCCTTGTATGACAAAGTGATTCCTAAGTACTTACGCTTGATAATCATGTGTGTGGTGATGGTTTATATGTCCCTAGAACAATTGTTTACAATTTATTGTTGGATATTTTTTTATAAGTGAAGAGGACTCATAAGATTAAGGTGAAATTACACAAATTATTATTTTTGGAAGGTATTCATAATTTTAGACAAGCTTTATATATATATGTGCTAGCTAGTGCACATCTATTTATTTATTCCTACAAGCTTAGACCTAACGTAGAGACTTGTAAATAATTATTTTGGAAAGTTTGAAAGCTTCCCCCTAACCCTAAGTAATTTAATATTAAGAGCTCTCTATTTTGAGTAAAGAGAGAAGCGTCGTGCAAGAAAAAGCATAACTTTTATATTTTTGAAGGCTATGGCCTATTTTTGGCAATTGAATGCTCTATTGGGTTAGTTTTGAATAAAAATTTAGATCCTATTTAATAATGTTTCGAAAGTCTCAAAGCATGTACAACAAAATAGCTGATTCCTTGTCATATGTACTATAATTTCTTTCTGGTAGTTCAAGCTTACGAATTTCGTAGGCAATGGGGTGTCCATCTTGCATGAGAATAGCATCAAAGCTTTTCCCACTCGTACTGATAATCTTGTTTAAATCATGATACAAATTTGATATGTCCCGTTCTTATTTTTTATGAGAAGAATTGGAGCACCAAATAGAGAACTATTGGGTCTAATTAGTTCTTTCTCTAGCAATTCTTCTACTTGTTTCTGAATCTCTTCTTGCTCAAGCATGTTAACTCAATAAGGAGCTTTACATGGCAGAGAGATTTCAAGGATTATCTCAATTTTATGATCTTCTAGATGGATTTTAGGTAAACCACGAGGTAGATCATCTATAAAACAGTCCGAAACTTAGAAATAAAATGATCATGAGATAGGTTTGGTTTAGAGTCAGCCTGAGCACTTAGCTAGTTGACAAGAATAAAAAAAATATATTCTCCTTATTTCTTATAGCTCTTTTAGCATGAGTATGAGTTAAAAGAGGACCTAAATCACCCTTAGTATGACACTGAAGCTTGAGTATGAGTTAAAAGAGGACCTAAATCACCCTTAGTTTGACACTAAAGCTAAATTTATTTATCATCTTTTACTAACCACATTGTATGAGTGTCATAATTAATTCAAGGGTTACGTTCATGTCTCCATTGCATTCCTAATATGACATCAACACCTTACAAAGGAGAAACTAAAAATGTTATCTTTTCTTTCAATGAGTTCATTTTTAATTTGAGATCCTTAACTTCTTTAATGCTGTTGTTCTTAGTTTCTTGAAATACTGAGTCTCGCTAAGTTCTTTTAATGCCTATTTAAAAATAAAATCATGAGAAATACCATTATCATGCAAAATATAAATTTGCTTTCTTTTTATTTTTTGTTGAATCCTCAACAAAGCATGAATAGGAACCTTACCTTCATCTGACCTTTATCTGAATAATCAAGATCGAAATTACCCTCTTGCTTGAGTGAATCATCTCATTATATCAACCATGTTGACATAAGCCATAAGTGTGGAGTTGTAATTCTTCTTTGGATTGTCTGGTGCAATGTGCTCACTTGACGATACAATTCTTTGACTTGCCGGGTCCATAGTAAAATTGAGAATGAAACATATTAACATGTGCCCTAATGGTTGGTTTTAAATTTCCTTCTTTGCTCTCTTTCTTTGACATTCTCAATCACTTGAACCCATAATAAAATATCATAGAATTTATTAATGTAAGCCTGGACCTTCTCTTTCTCCACTTGGTGTAGAGTATCCCATTGGTTGACGAGTTTTAGCCTTGTATTACAAACAAAGAAAATGTTTCTTCAAAAGTTTATAGAATTTTTTCCATACAATTTGTCGATGCTTACCCTGATTAATCACATTCCACCATAAGGCAACACTTTCAATCAAATTATTGCAAGCACATTTGATCTTATCTTTTTTTGAGAATTTTTACCTAAAAAGTAATCATCTAGTTAACTGAGCTATGCAAAAAACATATGAGCATCTTTCTTCTCATCATAATTCTATAAAGTAAATACCTTTTGGTTAATCCACAAGTCTTTTCGAGAACTTTGGGTACACAATAATGTAGCCTCAACAGTGAGTCTACTAACATGATCACTTTTCTCTTTATCAGAATCAAAAAAATCATGTCACTACGCTTAAAATACTTAATACGGTGGTCTAACTCACGCCTATAATCATGCTCATTTGATATTTACTCTTTAATTGCAACTGAGTAATCCTTCCACTAAAAGGTAATGCCTAAGCTAGAAAGCTTAAACCACCTTCTTCTCTCCAATCGGGTGGTTGCAAGATAAGGGTGATGACCCATTTTTTGGCAGTTTCTCTAGGCAGTTTCTCTAAAAGTGGGATGTCCTTTTGGGTGACAATTTCAAGTAGACACCCTACCTCAATTGAGGTTCTCGAAAGAGAAACACGAGTCCATCAAAGACATACCTTGATTGAGGTATATGTCCATGCCATGTCAATGCCAACCTAAACCTCAAAAATGAGGTCAATAGACATGCTGACACAAAACATCATAAGACACATAGATTGTCGGTGTCCGTCAGCTCTTGAAGAGCACTCTTGAAGAGCAACGACTAATATAGTTGTACCCAATGCAACAAGCCAACGCTAGCACAATGAGCTACTAGTTTGCCCAAGCTTGGGGAGTTATTCATGAGACTACTCGCAGGTTAGTTCCTAGATCCTTCATGTTTCTAGATAGGAGTTAATGTCTAGACATGCATGCAATTGACACAAAGTAGAAAGAACTATGTAGTATTAATTAGAGACACAAGTTAGAGACCAACCCATAAGAGATTCTTAAATTTAGGGTAGACTCTCAATCAATATAATACACTAGCAAGGACTCACCTCATGAACTCCTGAGCTCAACTATAAGCACTACCTATTTGCAAGAAGCCATTACAAGTTGTTACAAAATAAGAAACCTTAACCATAATAGTTTGCTACAAAATGGGACAATATGGGTGGCAATTAGAGGGGCTGGTTGGCCGCCAACACATGGTGATCAATGGTGGACACCGTGTTGGCAGTGAAGCTAAATGGTCCTACTGTTGCTCTGAATTTTTTTTTTAAAAAATTGAATTCAGATTGTTTTCGACTCGAGACCATGTTGTCCAGACTTTTACAGCATGTTCCACCCTCCTCCTTTTAGTTTGGCATGTGCAATAGTGCCCCCCTGAAATGAACTTTATTTTCTAGTCTTGGCTATATTTGGGCTTATAAGCTCTTTTCCTGTGGCTCACCAAGGCATGCCCGAGCCGTGTTTTTTCATCATCTTGTCTGAATTGTACGTGAATGGGCCGTGCCTTCGGATACTTTGCTTTAGCTCTCTTCATTGCATCCACTGCCATGCTGTCTGCGAAGGCATGAGGCTCTATCTATTTTGGAGAGATAGCATCATCTTCAAAAATGGTTTGCTTTGGTTCTCTTGGCCCTCTTCTGCTGCCTTGTCTCCACTTCCAACCATCAGGTTGTCTTTTGGACCATTCTGACCTTGAAATTCCCTTCTCTTTGTTTGCAATGACTCCGTTGGTGAGGGGCACTGGTAGCATTGCTCTTTGAATGAGCTGTTGCATCCTTACCTGGGTCCACAAGTCATAACATCCCAATGCTTCCTCGCATGGCTTTAAATCTTGGGGAGGGCTTTAGGTTATGGAGATTGGTAGTAGTGCCATTCTCCCCTATAAGTAATGGTTGGAGAATGGCAATAGATATATTCTCCCCATGGGATTATTGAGATTAACACTAGTGCCATTCTACCATGGGGTTATGGAGATTAACACTAGTGCCATTCTACCATGGGGTTATGGAGATTAACACTAATTCCATTCTCCCCTATGAGTAATGGAGAATGGAAATAGTGCCATTCTCCCCATGGGTTATAGAGAATGGTAGTAATGTCATTCTCCTCTATGCGTGATGGAGAATGGCAATAGAACTATTCTACCCATGGGGTTATGGAGAATGGTAGTACTACAATTCTACCATTACTATAAGAAAGGCACTAGTCCCCTTGTCCATAACTCCAAGAAAGGCAAATAGGGTAATTTGGAATAAAACAAAAGAGAATGGTGCCATTCTTCATAACTCCAAGATAGTGAGGAAAGAATGGCACTATTCCCACTAGTGCCATTCTCCATAACTCCAAGGAAGGTATAGTGGGGGGAGAGTGGCACTAGCCATTCTCCACCATGAGTCCAAGAAAGGCATAGGGAATCATTGGGAATAGGAGAGGGGGTCATTGGAAAGAATGGCACTAGTGCCATTCTTCATAATTCTATTGGGCTACCCCATTGGTGGGTGTATAGGTGGTGCCATTATCCACCATGGGTTATGGAGAATGTGGCATTAATGTTATTCTTCAATATGGGTTATGGAGAATGGCACTAATGCTATTCTCCACCATGGGTTATGGAGAATGGTAGCAGTGCCATCCTTCTCTATGGGGTTATGGACAATGGTACTATTGTCTTTCTCAATAACCCCATCAGAAAGAATGGCTTTACTGTCATTCTCTATAATTCTCCCTATTTAGTTATAGAGAATGGCACTAGTGACATTATCCCATTTGGGTTGGGTAGAATGGCACTACTCGCATTCTCCATAACCCCATAGTTCCTATAAAAACAAAGGCTTAGGGAATCATTGAGAATGAAACAAGGGGTCATTATGAAGAATGTCACCAGAGCCATTCTCCATAACGCCATGGGAGAAATTGTAGTGATGCCATTCTCCATAATGGCCAGGAGGAAATGGCACTACTGCAATTCTCCAAAACCCTAATGAGGAGAAAGGCCTCCACTTTGGTTATGGAGAATGGTAGTAGTACTATTTTCCAACATGGGTAGGGGAGAATGGCACTACTGTCATTTTCCAAAACCCTAATGAGGAGAAAGTTCTCCACTTTGGTTATAGAGAATGGTACATTAGGAAAAAGGGGAGCTCATTTTGGGGCCTTTTAGGATTTGGAGAAAATGTCTCGCAACCAATCAAGAGAAGGCCAACGTAACATAGAAAACCCATAAAAAAAGAGTGAAAAGTAGAAAATAGAACAGTACTTTATGGTGGCAGAGAAGCGTGCGAGTTGAATAGGGAGATTTGTTTTTTATTCTCTTCTCCAACACGTTTCTATCATGAGATTTTAGTCCATCTTTGAGTGTAAGAGTCTGTTTGAAACTTCCCGCTCGCGACAATCCAATTTCCTTTCTTCTCAAACTTTCGAGGGACTATTCCATCTTCGACAAGCATCCCTCCTTGCCATAGCTTTGTTGTAATTTGCTCTCTTCAACATTTCACCTGTTGTGGATATCTTTTTGTTCTTTCTTTTAAGTCGATCTGCATTACTTAGAATGTTAGATTAATTCAAATCTAACATCATACTATCTTTCTTTTGTGTTGGTTTCTATTAGGGGTGTGTTAGACTCGGAGCTTGAGATGGCACCTAGACACAATGGACGCGGCATTAGAAAACGTTCGGTGGGTTTAGATGGTGAAGACTCTGTTGATGTACGAAACATATCTTTGCCACGAAGGCCTATCACACAAATTTCATGCATAGAGGTTTCCAATATTGTAACAGCAAATGCTAGTTGTTGGAAAATGTTCGAAGTGGGAAAAGGAGCTTGGGTACTAATGCAACCCAAGAGGATCAGGAAGAAGAGCAAAAAGCAACAATCAACGAGTACTTTCCTGACATCCTGGAAAGGCAGAGTAAAAGGTTTTAGAGTGGTGCAGCATGTTTATATGCATTGAGAACTTCAATTGCGAGAATATCCAGCTTATCTTCCACATCATAGACCAAATTGTAAACACATAATATAACTTAAATTATTTTCAAGGCACAATTGTTTCTCCCTTTATAACTAAGATGATCTTTCTGAATGTTTCAGATCTATATCCTTCATCATATGAGGAGTGGCAACCAGTGGAATGCATTTTAGGATTCTTCAATGTCGTACATGGCGCAGTAGGAGAGCTATAGTACAAAGGTAGATCTATACGAGACTTAGCTAAAGCGGGTATTTTTTTCTATGATCACTTCTACCAGCTATTGGACCATGCTCATTCTTATGGCATATTGCAAAGGCAAGATTTTTTGGAATGGAATATAATAGACTAGCTTGTTCCTGATGGAAGTATAATATAGGCATATAGAGCCAAACTATATGCAGAAGTGCAGCATTCATTGAAACCAAATATTGCAACAAGAATAGTCAAAATCAGAGTTTTTATGCCTGTCAATGTTCTCATAGATATTTTTCAAGAATATTCAATTAGAGTTTGTAAGACTATGTTTTCTTTTAAAGCAAAAGACTGTGATGACATTCTAAAATTTTTGGATGATGGTTGGGATAAAATTATGGCCAACACTGTGTATTGTGAGGTTTTCCATGACACAATCAATCTCAAGTACATGTTTGCCTCCCAGAATTTTATTTTCTCATTTTACTATAAACGAAGCAGGATGATAGGCACACAACTTGTACCAATGGAACAAGATGAGAGATCTTCATGTCTAGAAAATGATATTATTGATATAGATGTCGAGAATGGCATTTTAATAGCATCCATCACACTTGGAAGATACTGCAAACTCTCTCGATTACAGAATGACATTATAAACGAGATTGAAGGGAGTGTCTGCATGGGATTTTCATTCATTTTAAACAACAAAAAGGTAAACTGAGTTTCCTAAAGTACTCATTCAAGATTGGCAAAATTATTTTATCAAAATTTTAATTCAAAAAATGTAGACATCTCATTTTCAAACTGTGATTTTTTGTTGGCGTGAAAAGGGGTCCGTCGACCAAAAAAAATGAATTTAATAATCCGTGAAGTCCGGTTCACGGCGTGAACCATTTTTTGCAATTTCACAGAACTAGAGCTCACGCCAAAAACCAGAAAAAACTCAAAATTTATAAAACCCTTGAAGTCCGTCGGTGTGAAAAGGGGTTCGTCAACCAAAAAAAACACACCCCTGTTTGGAGGCCCGTATCTCCTAAGTCGTATATCCTATGAAGACACTCTAGGGTTCATCAGAAAGCTGACATTGAGCTCTTCGACTTTGGACTTCGTTGTCCGAAGTCAAAATCGACCATTTTGGCCTGTAACCAGCAGCTTCAAAATTCGACCCAAAAATCGAGGCAAAAAGGCCCAAAAACCACGAAAAATCGTAAAAATTAGCATGAAAACGACGTTGACCATATGCGGGCTACTTTTTGAAGGTCTAAACGACAAAATCACGAACGATTTAGGGAAACAAAGTTGTAGTACTCCAAAAATACTACAACTCCCTCATACAAAGTTTTTCAAAATTCCTTTTAGAACACCCTAAAAAACGGTGATGGAAAATGGGTTTTAGGACCTCCTCTTCCATCTGGGAAGTTCCTAACATACGCTTTTTTTTTAAAAAATATCCTTGAGGGCGTTCATGTGCGTATAGCGCCTAAGCTAATTAGGACAAACGAACACCCATTTGACCCAAAGAAGAGAACGCCAAGCCTCCTGAGGCGGCTGACGGGCTGTGGGAGAATATAAAAAGTTAAAAAAAACTGTGTTTGCTCATTAAGGAGCATTTAGGCACTCTGACATGGCCACAATAGAGGGATTGCCATGGATCACACAAGGACTGAACCCAATGGTGGCTGACTTCTTCAAGCCATTGAGATCTATGCCACAAATTCACCTCCCAATACCATTGGCCATGCCTATAACAAGCGTGTCATTAGGTTTTACACCCCCTATCACTTCCATCCCACTGGGCTTTGGTCCCTTACCTAACATTCCCGCAAATCCTATAAGTACCAACCCTTTCTTGGATACCCACACCCTGGACATACTAACTAGTCTAGGAAGGCAGGTGGCCCAAGGACTCAGTGAGTCTCTTCCAACAAGGGCACTCACATACGGCCTCAGTGGTTCATACAGACATACAAATTTCCAAAATTATGAGTAAATACGACCTCATCTAATTCCTTCGGTGAGCCTCTTAGCAATGAGCTAAGGAATCTCCCCTTAAAGGTATTTTAGAAATGGTTGAGGGAACAAGCAATGCCAAGCTCCACAAATTTTAGCCACTAGTGGAGCAAATGGATAAGGTGAGATTAATGAAGCTTAATGGTGACTAATGACTAAAATCAAGCTCATTGACCAAGCAAAAAGGTGCCATTGACAACTTCTAAGCATCTGCATGTGGTCATAGCTTCTCTCTATCCCACTTGTGCCATTGCCACTTTTCCTAGAACCAGTGTTGGTCACAGTAGCCTACAAAGCAATTAAAAATATCATCTCATCTGTATCACACCCTCTACTAGCCATGCATAAGCATGTCTCTATAAGAAGGATTTCTATTCCCTATCACACAACATTTGATGGCATCAAAGAACATGATCCTTTGAATTCATTAATATTGTTTAATACATGCTTTATCAATAAAAAGCTTCATCAATTTTTGGTTTTCATTGATAAAAATAATTAAAGATATCTCTTGCACCAAGTACCACACACAATCAAAGCCTCTTATCCACTAAGAGGGTTTATGTTAGCCTCTCATCCATCAAGAGAAGTGTAGCATACACAATTTTTTGGTTATCCTCTGGTCCAGTGAGAGAAGAGCATGCCAATGCTAGAAGATGCTCTTGTCTAATGAGAGAGTGTGAAGAGAGCTTTGGAACTATATGTGGATTTCATCGTCGGATCTCCAAGAAAGCATGTGAAGATTCGTGTCCCATACTTATCATGATTTTCATGTAATTGTCATTCTCAAGTGAAACAAACCTTGAAAAATTACAAATCAACAAGCATGATTACCATAACCAAGCACACACTTAAAGTCAAACAAGGCAACCATATTACTCATGGGTAGCAATATTGAAAGCTTGCGTCTCCAGAGTGCTAAACTTGATGGAAAGAATTATTCCATTTGGAAATTTAAAATGGAGAATATTCTCAAGGCCTAAAAACTTAGAGGAATAGTTGATGGGAAAAAGGTCAAGAATGAAGCCAATGAGATTTGATGACAGAAGTCAATCTGCTCATGTCCTAATCAACTTGAGTGCCAAGCTAACATTATTCCTATCTTAAGGAATATTTTCGCACCCACAGTAGCTTGCAAGACAAACTCAAAATAACCTATGTGTTAATCCCATTTGGATTAACACCATGATCCTCAATTGAGGACATTAATAAGTGTCATGTAAAGGCACTATAAAGGTTGTACATTATGAGACATTGGCCACCCAAGGCCTAGTTAGTAATTTTGAGCACCCAAGTGTGAATAAGAGCCAATTGTATATAAGGTATTTTCTCATAATGAAAGGACACAATCCCCTTGGTGCTATTGAGAGCTCTTCCCTTGTACTTGTGAGAGTGAGGAGTGAGAAAATTCTAGCATTGTGCCTCTTTCATGCGCTTGTGTGTTTATGCTTGTATGAGAGAGTGAGAGAGAGTGTGATTAGTCTATGTGATGGTGTGAGCAACTCCACGGTGATAGTGTGGAGGTGGAGCTTGGAGTTTGGAGCATACATGCGAGCTTGGAGGCTTCAAGAGACACGAGCTCAAAGCATTGGTAAGTACCCACCATGATGGTTGTGTTTCATTGCTCATCCATTAGGTGAATGTGTAGAGTTCTCTCTTTGAGGTGTAGTCAAGCATAACATTTTTGGCGGGGAAACACCTATGTTTCTTCCATACTCTTTGAGTTTCAGCTCCCATTGCATAGTATTCATTGTTGCCTTTGCATTTTGGTAATGCATTGTGTGGAAAATGGAAGGATAAGGTGTGTGTGTGTGGTTGAGAAAAAAATTATAGTTTTGATGTTATGGATGTTGTGGAAAGTAGTTTAGGAAAGGATTCATTGGTTACTCTTGATAAGTTTGATGTTAGCACCACAAAAAACACCAACGTGAAGAAGCAAGTTATGTGTCGTTTTTTTCTTTTTTTCAAAAATTCAAAAAAAATCAAAAACATAAGGGACCATTGATTGAGCCAGGAACTTGCATTTCATTCCTTAGAATTGGCACAATCTAATTTTCATCAATTGGATAAGTATTATGCACCCAAGACTACTTGTCGACGTGAAAAACTTCACGTGAAAGTGCAAAAAGTTGTTCACGACATGAACCATTTTCCTACAATTTCATGCTGCGAGTCGCTCACGAAATCAGCGCCGAGATTTTTGTCAAAAATCACGAGATTACATTCCAAAAATAGAAACCCTTATCTTGACACCTCTGGCACCTCTGACACGATTCATCCCGCCAAAAATTGGATCACATGAAAGTGCAGTAGACTTTCACGATGTGAACCATTTTCAAAGTAGTTCATAGCGTGAAACACTTTTGAAGAAGGTCACGGCGTGAAACACTTTTTGTTTCATGACGTGAACTAAATCCTGCTATTTCACGAGAAGACCAAAACCAACGAATTGACAAAACGAAGGCTGTGAGAGATGGATAAAGAAGGAATTTAATCTTAAGGAGAAAAATTGGATCACGTGAAAGTGCAGCAGACTTTCACGACGTGAACCATTTTCGAAGTAGTTCACAGTGTGAAACACTTTTTGTTTCATGACGTGAACCATTTGTTCTGCAGTTTCACGATGTGAACTAAGTCTTGCTATTTCACAACGTGAAATATTCTCTGCTTATTCATGCCTCCTGAACAGAGCGATAGAATCAAGAATTGAATCAGTTTGGGTTGGATACTATCTTATCAAATCATACATACATGCACTTAAGATATGGAAAACTCATCGAGGACGATCTTACGCCTGACGATAGTGCATCAAATCATCCAACAGCTTCCTATCAAAGAAGTGTGGGATCAGGATAGTCCGCAAGCACACACTTGAGTGTCTTGAGAAACCTGACCACCGCAGAAACAAGTAGTGAGGAATCCATAAAAGAAGGGCTGAGATACACTGGGTTTGGGGAAGGTGACAAACCATACTCTCCAACCAAGTCTAGTGGATCATTGATATAGCCCGGGGATTTTTTGGTCTCCAAACCATTCATGATGAAGAAGTGCAATCTGCGGTAATGGGTCCGTCAACTAGAGCTGGACTCGGTCTAAGATAAGAAGGTCCATTCCATACATTGAATTCTAGGCTGTCAAATACTGGCACCCCTCGAATTAGATAAGATATGGAAAGTGCAGTTAGGATGGGTTAAATATTCTTTCCCACCACCGAGGAAATGGAATTGGACTTCCAACAACGAAGTGAGGTGGAACGACAACTCCGAGAATTAAGCTTAAGAAAACAAGAGCTTGATACTCATAGGACAAGAGCTCAGAGAAAGGAGACAGATGATGTTAACCATCTCCAATCACGAGGAAAGGAATGTGAAATTGCTACAAGTAGAAGCATGTTGAGATATCGAGCTCATCTAGTGAGGCGGTGGACACTAATGACCCACCTGGGGGATAGGCCCCACACTTACACCAATGGCATGGTTAGTGAGATCATGGGTGATAACAACAACACGCAGGTGGAAGAGGCCAATTCAAAGGCAGGGGGAGTCAAAGAGGTCGTGGAAATTGGCAAAGGCAGTATAATGATACACGTGGATGCTTTTATTGTGGTAAGCCTGGACATGTGCAGGCAGATTATTATAAGAAGCAGGCTGACATGTAAAATGGGAAATTGCAATAAAACAACTATGCATCCTCAAGCAAAAACAATGAGGATAGTGAAAGGTTGTTTGTTATGCAGTATGTCGTTAATGCCATGTCTAAAAATATTGAAGCAGCACATAAAGATGATGTATGGTACGTTGATTCAGGTACTTCGAACCACATGACAAGTCATGGTTGGGGAGTGGTTCAAGGAGATGAAAAACCTTGAAAGACTAGGTTTTGTGGAAACAGGGGTGACACTGCTCATCCAATTGCCCATGTTGGAGATGTGCCATTGTCTATGCAGGATGGCAAAGTGAAGTATCTTGGAGATGTACTTCATGTTTCGAACATAACAAAGAATTTGGTTTCAATTGGCCAGATGATTGAGCAGGGTTTGCAGGTTCGGTTTAACCCTGATGGTTGTTATGTTGAAGACTTTAAAGACAAGTACACGTTGGTTGCAAAAGGCAACAGAGTGGGCAGAATGTAAACATGCCTAAAGTGAGTGTTGCAATGTTTGCAAATGGTTCAGGAATTGTTGCACACAGACATTTGGCAGAAAAGAATTGGACATGTGAATGTGCAGAGAATGAAGTCTATGCTGTAAGATCCCTGTCCCCACCGCGTAATAATTTCAGGGGTGCTAGCAGCGAAAGTAGCACTTCTTGCACGGGGTAGGGTCCCACACTCCGGGCCTCGCCCACCCACGGATATCCAGACAAGAGACTAATCCATCGGTTTTTCCAAAACTGAACCCAGAAAAACTTCTTTTGCCCGAAAAGCACAGGCGATTCCACTAGGATAACTTTTCTCTAATGTAGTCAAAAGTCTTAACTAACTGAGCTCATCTGACCGAGCCCGTAAGTCCCATAGTCAGATCAGGGAAAAAGACTGTGCTTGGATCATAGAGACCAACGCTTTTTTCCTCATTGAGAGGCATAGTCGTTGATTCTTTTCGATAGAACTGAACCAAACTTCACGGATTATTAAATTCGTTTTTTTTTATGCGCGGTTCTCAAAAACGTGAACCTTTTTGGTGTGAAAAAATGGTTCATGCTGTGAACTCTCTCTTTTTTTTGGGCGTGCGGTTCTCGAAAACATGAACCTTTTGGGCGTGAAAAAATGATACACGTCGTGAACCTTTTGGGCGTGAAAAAATGGTTCATGCCATGATATTTTTGCACGGTTCTCGAAAACGTGAACCTTTTGGGCGTGAAAAATGGTTCACATCGTGATTTTTTTGTTTAAGTCTAGTGGGAATTACGAATTTCCCTTTTTGGGAGGAATATTTTTTGAATTTAAAATGAAAGGGATATGGGCATTTTTCCAAGAAGGTAAGTGAGAATCAAAAAAGTCAACCTTTTAATGACACCCCTTACACCCTTCATAAATGACCCTCAAAATGGACAATTTGACAACTCATGAGCATCTACTCAATGAATGCTCATTAGCCTTAATGAGTTACGTAAAAAATTGATTAAGGATTAATCTAAGAGGAATTCTTTCTCTAATCTTTCTCTCTTTTACACTAATCAAGGACTCTAATTAACCACTAATCTCTAATTAATTCACACAATTGAGCACATCAATGGATAGAGCAAGGGAATGCTAATCTTTGTGCAACAACAATTGCGTAAATTAATCTAAAATAGGAGATAAATTAGACTCTTAATTATGGTCTCCTCTTTTCAGGCAAAATTAAGCAAAGAGAGTCAAATTTCTCCAATTGATGAAAAAATTGATGTGATTAGGTGTTTTGATGCATCTAGATGCTCTCAAAATACTCAAAAACACTAATTTTGACTACTAATATGATCAGTTTAGACCCCAATTAACACATTTTCTAGTTTTTTTGCCTCTTGAGCAAGATTAAGTACCCTTAATAATAAAAACTAGTCCATTAAGAGAAATTAGTCAAATTCAAGGGTTTTAAGAAATTTTTTGAAATATTAAGCTACTCCTAATGCTTGCTAGTTACACTCTAATCCAAACAATTTCAACAACAAATACACAATTAAACTAAAATTAATGATCTTAGTTTTATGTTTAACAGTAAAGAGAGCTAACATTCACTAAAAATTGCATTCTATTGCATTGTTTGATGAAATGGATGCAAACTAAGCCTAGTACAAACTATGTGCAAGCCCTAAGAACATGAAAAACCACAAAAATAATAAATTAATCTTAAAATTAAGCAAAAATCATTCTTTTCAAAAATAAAAAAGAGAGCTATTCTACACCAAATCTCACACAAATCACCATCAAATCCATATCTTTTTCATGGGAAACCATTAATCAAGATAATGGGCAATGGGAAATGCGTAGATTAGAGGCAAAATGATGGAAAAAGCCAAGGGATGGCTCCCCGACAGTGGCACCAAAAATGTTATGGCTCACCCTAACCCAACTTGAAATACATTTAAAAAGAGATTACCTGGTGAATCGCAACTGTCGTGATGAGGATCTTTCCAATGGCCGAGCTTATAACCCTTGAGGTCTCCAAGCTCTACAACTCCTTGAGAAGCAATTCCACCACGCCTCCCGTGAGCGTTGTCACACCGTCGCGTTGCACTACTACGGGTCCTCGTCCCTCCTCTCACCTCACTTCACTCACACACACTCACTAGCATGCATTAGGGAGAGAGATTAGCAAGAGCAAGACTCAATTGCACAATGGGAGAGTCCCTTGTATTACGAGAGAAATTCACTTATATACATGGCCATAAGTGTTCACACTCACTTAAACTATGGCCGACCGTGCACTTTAGGCTCATAAGAGGCCTAATGCTATTACAATGACTACTCTCATAATATATCCATGAAGTACATCACTTAGGACTTCATCCTATCTTACTGCCGCACGCTCTTGAAGCGAGAATCACCATAAATACTCTGTCACACCATTACGGGCACCCATCCAAGTTGTAGCTTTGGACACTATTGCTTTATATCTTGAATGTATGACCCTTTGGTGTATCTATCGCGTGACTCCTTGATGTAAGATAATGGCGGTAGCTCTTGTTAATTCTAGAATTGGATTCACAAGAGTTCAGTTTAGGTACAAGAAGTTGGCAAGGAAATTCTACACAAATGGCTATGTTGCTGGATCAATGTACGTTCATTTTCTCTATATCCTCATCCTATAAAATCATGTTAGAAAAGTAACACAAGATGATGTTAGTGCATGGGATTCCATATGGTGAATGAAAAACGAGAAGTTTGAGAATGTGATCAAAGATACGGAGTGGGCATTTATGGCCATAAGATATTTATATATGGGATGAAAATCATCCCGTTGTGGCATGGATGGAGGAGATTAGTAAATGTGAGTCATCTTAATTTGCTAACTTTTTTGAACGCGGTGTTAAGTTTTTTAAAATATTTTTGGGAATAATTAAATTCGTACACTAACTATAGCATTCAAGAATGTTGTATCAAGACATCCATGTGTTGATGCTATCGTTATTTGAATTCAATGAGGATAACGAGGGGGAGGTCCTCACAGTCATAGTAGCTATCTTAAACAGGTAAGGGGATGTACACATTACGAGAATATATGTCTTAAATCTCTTTGACTTGGGAAGGTTCAAGTGTAGTATGTTTATCTTTTATCATAACTCATTTTTTTTGCCACCATAAGATGAATGAAGTGGGCTTTATTTCTTTATCTCTTGTGGACAAAGTGTGCCTCATTAGGATGCTTGAACTAGCAAATAAAGAAACAATTCTGAAGCACACAAGAGCGCTGAAAAAGGCATTAGGGTGCTTGGACTAAGTGTGCCTCATTAGGGTGCTTAGACTAGCAAATAAAGAAACAATTATGAAGGACACAAGAGTGATGAAAAAGTCATGGATGGAGAAGCATGCCTTGATGTAGAAAAAAAGGGTTGCCCATCCTGGTACAACTGTGAGCTTTTAGAACTTTCCCAAATAGTATTCTAGGTAAAACTTCAACCTTCTAATACTTGCAATATATGATTAACATTTACATATTGTTAAACTAATTTTGTAACATGTGAATAATGGGATAAGTACCTCACAGCCACTTGAGATATAGACCCCCTAGATAATAGGATAAGTACCTCGCAGCCACCTGAGATATAGACCCCCTAGATAGCTTGCCTGCAAATGAGTTCAAAGACAAATGGAGAACTACATTTTGTAACATGTGAATAATAGAATAAGTACCTCGCAGAGCAGCCACCTGAGATATAGACCCCCTAGATAGCTTGCCTGCAAATGAGTTCAAAGACAAATGGAGAAGTACATTTTATAAAGATGAAAAAAAGTGGAGGTATGCTACTAGGTGACTGGCGGTGATTGTAAACCTTACACAAGGAGAAGGTTTGTTTGAGTAAGAAAGCCTACACTCTTCACTCTCTGTCTATTTAGTAGGTAACGACATTTTATGGTTTTAATGTTGTGGTTTAATTTTGGTATTATGTTACAAATGAATGGTGCAAGTTAATTGGGATGAGAAACCAGATTGTTTATGTAAGATTCCTCCCTCCAGCTTTTGAGGTGTGCAGGTGTAAGAACCTCCCTTTATGATCTTATAATTATTCCCCTCTCTGAAATAAAAGAAAGATCCTGTTTTACCCTATTTTGGTCTAGAGAGAAAAAATGTCTAGAGGGAGGTAATTTAAAATTGTGATATTTCTGGATATAAAAATCTTTCTAGTGTCTAAAACGGTTTCCCTTGAAATAGATATTCAAAAAGAAATTTCCAATGTGCAATTGGAATAAATTGAAATCAGGTAAAAAGGACCTTAGCCTAAGGGTCTAGATTTTCTGAAATTTTTGAATTAAGGTTCCTATGGACCAATTAGATTAATCCAAATGTAGGGAGAAGATAAATGGAAGAATAAAAGAAAATCTCCCAAAAATGGGTAAATGCTCACATAAGATGAAGAGTTGACTAAGGACAAGGTTATGTTAAAAAAGAAGAGATATTTAAAAGAAATGATGCATTTTTGACACCTCAGTGTGGGAAATTCCCCTCATGAAGGAGGCGCCTATTTCACATGTGTGGTTGAGTTTTAAACTCACAAATAATGAGATATTTTCATCTCTCCTCTCTCCTGCTTCTAGATCCAAAAAGTAAGCTAAACTGACCTAAAAATGGTCAAAAATTGACCAAACTGATTTGGAAAATTCTAGAATCCGCTTGCTTGGTTAGAGGCTCACTTTTTCCTATAAATGAAGCCTCCCCCTTTTTTAATGGTTAACAGTGTTTTTCTCCCCAAAGCCAAAAAAACAGTGAATTCATTGATAATTCATTTGTTTTTGACCATTTCCTCTTCAAAAGAATTGGTGGCCACTCTTGTTGCAAACAAGAGTAGATCCCTCAAACCATCAAGCCAAAGGAAAGCTTACAAAACTCCTAATAAGTAAGAAATTCTACTTTTTCTTATTCTATTTTATGGTTTTCTGATTTTAGCTTTCTTTAAAATGAAAATGGATGTTATGCCTTGCTGGAAAGGCTTTCCCCTTCTCTTCATTATTGAATTTAGCCTTTCTTTATCTAAATGTGTAATCAAATTGATGGAATTAAACTTTTCATGTTGTTTACTCTTAATAAAGTGGAAATTGATTAGATTAGAATGATTTAAATCATCTTGGATAATTTCTAGTAAATTTTAGAGTAAAAATTTTAAAAAAGGTCAGCCATACAAAGGAGGTTATGGCAAAATTTTCTTAAATTTGGTGAAGTAAGTTTTATCTTTTTATTATTCAAAAAGAGTAATCCCCATCGCTTGTGTATTCTAAAAGTTTTATTTTCATTCTATGCATATAGAAAAATGCATATTAGAAATATTTTTAGTGTTATTTTCATTAGAATTAATTTCTATGCATAGAAAGATGCATATTGGGAATATTTTGATTATAAAAGTGTTACTTTCATCAAAATTGATTTTTATGCATAAATGGATGCATAAAAGAATTTTTTTATTACAAAAGTGTTACTTTCATTAAAATTGAATTTATGCATAAATAGATGCATAAAAGAATTTTTTATTATAAAAGCATTACTTTCATCAAATTTTGATTTTATGAAAAAAGAAATTTATTTTTATTTCAAAAGAGTTATTCTTATCAATTTTGATTTTATGCATAGAAAGATGCATAAAGAAATTTATATTTATTTCAAAAGAGTTATTCTCATTAATTTTGATTTTATGCATAGAAAGATGCAGAAAGAAATTTATTTTTATTTCAAAGATTTATTCTCATTAATTTTGATTTTATGCATAAAAAGATACAGAAAGAAATTTATTTTTATTTCAAAAGAGTTATTCTCATTAATTTTGATTTTATGCATAGAAATATGCATAAAGAAATTTATTTTTTATTTCAAAAGAGTTATTCTCATTAATTTTAATTTTATGCATAGAAAGATGCATAAAGAAATTTATTTTTATTTCAAAAGAGTTATTCTCATTAATTTTGATTTTATGCATAGAAAGATGCATTAAAAATTTTATTTTTTATTTCAAAAGAGTCATTCTTATTCATTTTGATTTTATGCATAGAAAGATGCATAAAGAAATTTATTTTTATTTCAAAAGAGTTATTCTCATTAATTTTGATTTTATGCACAGAAAGATGCATAAAGAAATTTATTTTTATTTCAAAAGAGTTATTCTCATTAATTTTGATTTTATGCATAGAAAGATGCATAAAAGATTTATTTTTATTTCAAAAGTGTTATTCTTCTTAAAATTGAATTTATGCATAAACGAATTTTTATAAAAGTGTTATTTCCCACTGAAGTTGTTCTTATGCATAAATAGATGTGTAAAGAATCTTTATATCAAAAATAAGAATTTTCTTACATTCTATAAATAGATGTGATAAGATGTGATATGAATCAGATAGATGAGAATGAATAGAGAATGGATGTGATGAGAATAGAAGTGATGAGAATGAGAGGTAAATAGATGTGATGAGATGTGATGTGAATCAGATAAATGTGAATGAATAGATGAGATGTGATGTTATGTGAATCGGGATGTGAATGAATGATAAGGGATGTGATGTCATGTGAATCGGGATGTGAATGAATGATAAGGGATGTGAATAAATAGATGAGATGTGATGTCATGTGAATCGAGATGTGAATGAATGATAAGGGATGTGAATGAATAGATGAGATATGATGTCATGTCATGTGAATCGAGATGTGAATGAATGATAAGGGATGTGATGTGATGTGAATCAGATAAATGTGAATGAATAGATGAGATGTGATATCATGTGAATCAGGATGTAAATGAATGATATAGGATGTGAATGAATGTGTTAGCATGTGAATCAGGATGTGAATGAATGTGATAGCATGTGAATGAATGATAAGGGATGTGAATGAATGTGATAGCATGTGAATCGGGATGTGAATGAATGATAAGGGATGTGAATGGATGTGATGTCATGTGAATCGGGATGTAAATGAATGATACAGTATGTGAATGAATGTGTTAGCATGTGAATCGGGATGTGAATGAATGATATAGGATGTGAATCGGGATGTGAATGAATGATAAGGGATGTGAATGGATGTGATGTGATGTGAATTAGATAAATGTGAATGAATAGATGAGATGTGATGTCATGTGAATCAGGATGTAAATGAATGATATAGGATGTGAATGAATGTGTTAGCATGTGAATCGGGATGTGAATGAATTATATAGGATGTGAATGAATGTGTTAGCATGTGAATTGGGATGTGAATGAATGATATAGGATGTGAATGAATGTGATAGCATGTGAATCGCGATGTGAATGAATGATAAGGGATGTGATGTGATGTGAATCGGGATGTGAATGAACGATAAGGGATGTGAATGAATGTGTTAGCATGTGAATCGGGACGTGAATGTGTTAGCATGTGAATCAGGATGTGAATGAATGAGATGTGATGTGAAATGGATGTGATAAGATGCGATGTAAACTGGACAGATGTTAATGTATGTGAAGTGATGAGATGTATGGGTAGATGCAAGTGGATGAGATCTGATGAGGATAAATGAGGAAATAAGTGATGAGATAGAAAAAGATGTGACTAGATGAGAATGGGAATACTTATGAAATGAATGTGGATTGATGTGGGTTGATGTGTGGATGAGATGTATGGGTAGATGCAAGTGGATGAGATCCGATGAGGATAAATGAGGAAATAAGTGATGAGATAGAAAAAGATGTGACTAGATGAGAATGGGAATACTTATGAAATGAATGTGGATTGATGTGGGTTGATGTGTGGATAATGTAGATTGACATGAATGGATGTATGGATGATGTGAATGGATGTATGGATGATGTGGATTGATGTGTGGATAATGTGGATTGATGTGGATGGATGTATGGATGATGTGGATTGATGTGGATGGATGTATGAAAGATGTGGATGGATGTGTGGATAATGTGGATTGATGTGGATGGATGTATGGATGATGCGGATTGATGTGGATGATGTGGATGGATGTATGGATAATGTGGGTTGATGTGTGGATAATGTGGATTGACGTGAATGGATGTATGGATGATGTGGATTGATGTGTGGATAATGTGGATTGATGTGGATGGATGTATGGATGATGTGGATTGACGTGTGGATTGATGTGGATAGATGTATGGAAGATGTGGATGAATGTGTGGATAATGTGGATTGATGTGGATGGATGTATGGATGATGTGGATGGATGTGTGGATGATGCAATTGGATGTGATTGATGTGGATGGATGTATGGAAGATGTGGATGGATGTATGGATGATGTGGATTGATGTGTGGATGATGCGATTGGATGTGATTTGATGTGGGAATGATGTGATGTGATAGGGATCGATGAAGAAAAAAAAATTTGTGGGAAGATGAGAAAAGATGGGGACTAATGTGAAAGGATGTGAAGTGATGAGAAAAGATGGAAATATTGTTGGAACTGTATTTGTATGTGAAATCTATTTTTAAATGACTGTTTTATGTCTGGGGAAGCATTTTGACCCTCTTGTGAATGAGGTCGTGGAGACCTATCTGCTGTTAAAGTTGCAACTGTTGTGATGGAGAGTCAACGGAGGACGTCTCGTGTAGCAAGGTGTCGGCCGAGGTCTTGACCAGCCTCGGTTTGATTTAAATGGTGAGCTTCCGGTACAGTGGATGAGGGACCAAGGAAGCAGCCTATGAGTGAAGCGCTAGGTGACCTGTGAAGGATCCTAGAGGGTGCTGACCATACGGTGCTCGGGCTCTGGGTCACCGAAGATACCCACACGTACGTCGGGGAAGATATTAGAACAAGGAGTAAGAGTTGTTTTCTGAATTCGGGCATGGATCTAGTTGATTGACCTTGCTCATCCTCAACGGATGAGTCCATGGCTCTTTTATATAGATTTGTTGGTTGATCTTGCTGATCTTCAACGGACACTCCATTTTTGTTAAATTGAATACTTGCCGGTTACTATGAGCTAGGAACTGGCCCCTGAGTGGACAGGGGGTGAGCGTTCTGGTTGCCAATGATGCCATAGGTACACCGATGAAGGAATGTTTGGAAATAAGGATTCAACTGGATAATTAGAGGATTATGATCAGTGACACTATGGTTTCATTAAATGATTGTTTTAAAGACTGTTGAATCTATGAAAAAGGCAATTTCATATTGGGTGTGTAAGTGGTGTGACTAGTTTTAAGTTTGCATGAATATCCGGCTAGGGGGCATGAGAACTCTTTTCCTTGGTACCCGGGACAACCTAACCAAATTCTTAATTGGATCCCATCACTATACAGTGGTTGGGCAGTTGGCTAACCCATGGGATTGGATGGGGTTAGGCTGGACTGATGGATCCCTAAATTGAGACTCAATTCTGTTCTGGTTTGATAGATGAAGTAAATCCCGGACAAAAATTGTTCTATGGAAAAGAATCAATGGCTGTGCCTCTCAATGAAGAAAAAAGTGTTGGTCTCTATGATCCAAGTACAATCTTTTCCCTGATCTGACTATGGGACTTACAGGTTCGGTCAGATCAGTTCAGTTAGTTAAGGCTTTTGGCTACTTTAGAGAAAAGTTATCCTGGAGGAATTGCCCGTGCTTTCCGGGCAAGGAAAGTTTTTTCGGGTTGAACCGATGGATTAGTCTCTTGTCCGGATATCCGTGGACGAGGCCCCGAGTGTGGGACCCTGCCCCGCGTAAGAAGTGCTACTTCCACTGCTAGCACCCCTGAATTCGTTGCGCGGTGGGGATAGAGACCTCACAGTTTAATAGAGGATAGGCTATACAGCTTAGCATCTAGCTCATTGATAAATGACCAGAAAGTAATGATTTTATATAGTTTGATTGATGGCAATTTGCAGAGGCTCAAGGACTTACATATCCCTAAAAGTAAGTAATAATTACTTTCCCCTTTTTTCTTAATATATACAAAGCATTCTATTTTGTATGAGTAACAATTTCAATGTCAATGCAACAAATGCAAGTTTATTTAGGGATTGGATAAGAAGAGAAGTCATATGGCATGATATTGGAGCACAAGGTGTGGCTGTCCTTGCAAAAATAACAGAGATAAGTACAAAATAATTTTCCCAGATACATTTTAGGAGGACCTCGCCGATCTCAAGAGACTATATTTTAGGAAGCTGTTTGAGGAAATGGTGGGATCCCTGAAAAAACAAGGTGTGGTAGCTTCAAATGAACTGTCATTAAGATACTAAGCGTGCTGTGTTCAGGTGCATAAAGACTACTTTATTGTGCTCTTATATTCATAAACTAAATGGAAACAATTATATGTAGATGGATTTGTAATTGCCATACCGAGAAATATATTGCAGTCGTGCGTGCCATCATAAATGACTGGTGGGATCCACAACATGAGAACACTATGTATATATAGTAGCAACTTCAAGACCTTTGGGATGCAAGGATATACAAGAGATGCTCATTATTCCTTGACTTTCCAAATGAAAAATTTTCCAAGAGTTAGAAGGAGATGTATACTTGGGCCTGTAGATCAAAGTAATCATTGATGGTATGTACTATACAATTAGATATTTTAGTTCTTTTTTAATATTATTTCTTATATCTTTTTGATTCATGATTTCTATTGTGAAGACTAGAAGTTTATGTGACCAATAAAATGTTCAAGATAAGGGCAAAGGTCTTATAAAAGATGAAAAAGGGGATGATGAAGATGAAGAGGATGATAAGGAGGATGATGATGATGAAGGGAAAAAAGTGCCGAAGAAGGGTGCAACAAAGGAAAAGAAAAAAACAAAGGCACAAGGGGAAGAAGATGACTTTGATTTCTCTACATGATGAGAGTATGAAAAGCAATAATAAGGATAGCCCTCCCAAGATTGAGGCAACCCCAAAAGTTGACGAAGTGGGTCATGCAGTAACATAGGCAGGAGGACAATCTTTTACTCGTGATTCATTAGTTTTATTGTTAAATAGTTTGGATACTAACGTACATGATTTAGTTATACGTCTAGAGATGCTTGGCAAGAGGTGAGGGGTTTGATTATTTTACAAGGTTGGAATACTAACATAGATGAATAATTTAGTGCTAAATGCACCATTGTGACATAATAATCCACCTAGCTTAAGTGTTCTGATCCCAATTCAAATGAATTTTCTAGGTATTATTTTAGTCATTAGTAATGATAATGTAATGTATATGTGTAGTGCATGCACTTACAAATGTACGCTTTGTAGGAGTGTTTCGTTGTACACCCCCTCGATAGTAGTCCTCGATGTTTTGAGTTAACATCAAAGTGCTAGTTCCTCTACTGTTATAATTGTGAACATATGTGTAAGGATTGTAAATGTGTGTCTTTTATATCCTGTAATGATAATTAATGTGTAACGCTTCTCAACATTGTGTAGCAGGTCATGATTCTCCAAAGATGAGGGCATTTGTTAGGGATTGTTTGAAGATAGACCGTGTAATCAAGGAGCCAGTATGTCTTTTTGATATGCTACAAATGGTGAAAGAGGAAAATTGGACCTTTAATATTAAAGGTGTTCACAATGTGTGATGGTATTGTAGTGAGGTTGCCCACAGGAGGTTCCATTTATGGCTACCCCGATGACATTGTCCCACTGTGGAATCTTTGTAAATGTGAGTGATGAGATGATTTTTCCATCATTAAGACCTTGAATTTTGTTGTGTATATGTTGGGTGTAACATAGATGGAGAGGAGCCTTTATTGCATTAGATTAGTGGCTTTGTTATTGTCGTTGGTACTATGTATCAAGTGACAACCATTATAGTGCAGGCTAAGCACTCTGGCTTCTCCTTAGACACCCTCGTGAATGCACATATTGGAAAGGCATTTAGACAAGAGGTAACCAACAATGACCATAGAGGTTGCCATTGAACATCACTTTCTGTTACTATAACTCATCTCATACTCTTGGCGCAGACATATACCCTCATTCGCTGCTACCTTCATGAGCATAGTTGGAATAAACCATGCACAATCGTTCTCCCTTGATTATGTGAGACCCCTCTTCCCCCTCTGCGCACCGGATTCCCGGTTGCTAGCAAAGCGGAAGTAGCTTCCTCTTGCGCGGGGCAGGGTTTCCCACTCGGGGCCTCGCCCTCGAATGTCTGGACTCAAGACTAATCTGGTGGTCATTTTGAAACCGAAACCGAGAAAATTTCTCTTGCCTGGAAAACGGGGACGATTCCACCTTTTTGTTTTTCTTAACGAATTTTCTATCGGGTCAAGAAACTAAACTATCCTTCACCTGATTAAACCAGATAGAAGGAAAACTATCACTGACTTAATTTGAAGAAATCGACGCTTTTTTCCTAACCAAAATCAGGCACAGCCGTTGATCTAATCATTTGAGAAAATCAATGCTTTTTTTTAACCGAAGTCACGCACAGCCATTGATCTACTCATTTGAGAAATTCTTCAGGGTTTTTATTTAACTACTCGAATTCTAAGCGTATTCCTATTATTTCAATTTAATTATTAAAACTCCACTGATTCCAGCCTTACCCCATCTGGCCCATGAGTTAGCCACCACCCAATGAACTGGAATCGGTAGAACCAGATAATTACTCACCCACCCATAATTGATTGCCTTTCTTAACTTTTACTTTTGAATATAGGTACGCACACACTCCTCTTTAAAACTTTAACATATAAAATAATCCATTGACAAGGTTACAGATATCATAACTCAAAATTTCCATCTAGTCCCTTGTTTCTCAAAAAACAGTATCACTATGGACTCTCCATTGAGACCAGTTGGTCAGCAAACGAGATCCAGTAAACAGATTACAATAATCATTTCCTCCATCATACATTTCTTCCATGACATATGCATGGGTGTCCTAGGCACCGCAAGCCCGTGCATCGCCTGGTTAGAACCCTCCAGGATCCTCCTTAGGTGTCCTGGGGACCGCTTCATCGGCCCTCATCCATCGTACCGGAAGCGCACCATTTTAACCGAACCGAGGCTGACCTGGGCAGGCTTTGCCGCGTGAGCTGTCCTTTGAACACTCCCCGCCAGCTGTTGCAACCGAACTTCCCTTAGAAAAATATATACCAAATGCTCCCTCCAACATTCTGGTGTAAGACAATCCTTTAAGAAAACAGGGTTTCTATGTAAGTTTTTAGTTTGATTTTCTTTCGAATTCAAGGAGTATTTCTTAAATCAGTATCCCCAAAACTTCATGATCGAAATTCTGAATTTCATATCAGAATTAATCAAATTTTGTAACCTTGATCCACAGATACATTTGAAGGGTCTCAACTTAGTTTCAGATTTGGCGGGAGTTTTAAGTGTATTTTTCTAAACTGGTCACATCTTCTTTCCTCGAAACTGACAAATGAGTTTGGTCTTGGTCATAGTCTGATTCAAGGTTCGAGTCGGATAAGATTTTTCCTTAACTATCTTTCTTGAAAGGGTTTGATAATTCAGTTACTATTTTATCGAATTTCTTTCTTTGAATATACACTTAACTGATTTCTAAGTTAGTTACGAATTCTAATGAGGAATAAATTAATCATTTATCTGAATATTTTGAACTCGATAGATTTCCTGAATTTTCTTTTTACAAACCGTGTGAATATAAAACGATAGAAATTTCTCTCTTAGAGTATTTAATTATTCATTTATCACTTTCTCATAGAATTTAAACATAGAATTTAAGAGAATTCTAATTTTGATATAAAATTTTCTTTATGCATCTGTTTATCATAAAAATCAACTTCAATGGGAATAACACTTTTATATAAAAGAAAATGATTTTATTATGCATCTGTTTATCATAAAAATCAACTTCAATGGGAATAACACTTTTATATAAAAGAAAATGATTTTATTATGCATAAAATCAAATTTAATAGGAATAACAATTTTAAAATAAAAAGAATTTTTTTATGCATCTATTTATGCATAAAAATCAAATTTAATAAGAATAACACTTTTATAATAAAAAAATCCTTTATGCATCTTTCTATGCATAAAAAATAATTTTAATAAGAATAACACTTTTGTAATAAAACAAATTCCTTTATGCATCTTTCAATGCATAAATTTCATCTTTAATAAGAATAACACTTTTGTAATAAAAAAAATTCCTTTATGCATCTTTCTGTGCATAAAAATCAATTTTAATAAGAATAACACTTTTGTAATAAAAAATTTTTCTTTATGCATCTTCCAATGCATAAAAATCAAATTTAATGAGAATAACACTTTTATGATAAAAAAAATCCTTTATGCATCTTTCTATGCATAAAAATCAATTTTAATAAGAATAACACTTGTAATAAAAAAATTCCTTTATGCATCAAAAAATCAAATTTAATAAGAATAACACTTTTATAATTAAAAAATTTTCATTATGCATCTTTCTATGCATAGAAATTAAATTTAATAAGAATAAGACTTTTATAATAAAAAAATTTCCATTATGCATATTTCTATGCATAGAAATTAAATTTAATGAGAATAACACTTTTATAATAAAAACAATTTCCTTTATTATCTTTCTATGCATAAAAATCAAATTTAATAAGAATAACACTTTTATTTTAAAATCAAAGGGGGGGCTTTTATTTATAGGAAAAAGTGAGCCTCTAACTAAGCAAACTAATTCTAGAATTTTCCAGATCAGTTTGGTCAATTTTTGACCATTTTTGGGTGAGTTCCCTCATGCTACACATCATTAAGTCTTTGGCATACAAACATCACCCACGAACGTTACCCATTCGCACTTATTAATATAAGCGGTGATATGCAATAGTATGCTACCATTGGTTGTGTCCCATGCATTACTAGCATGTAAATCCCACGTATCAATGTTTACGCATCCCACGTGTTGCCACATGTAAGGGTCGTAAAACAGTGATGTGCAATAGTATGCCGCCATTGGTTTTCCCACACAATGCTCGCATGTCCCGGGCATTACTAGTGTGTAAATCTCATGTATCATTGTGTACACATTCCACATGTTGCCATGTGTCAATCCCATGGGTTACCACGTGTAAAGGTCATAACATTCTTTTCCCTTTTAAAAAATCATCATCCTCGATGACAAACAGAGGATAACGTTTATGAAATTGAAACTTCGTTTCCCAAGTTGTATCTATTAAGGGATGTCCTTTCCAGTTTACAAGGAACTCTCAAAGAATATGATTTCGCAAGCGTCTTTCTCTTTGTTCTAGGATCTGTTATAGTCCATGATCTTCTTGATCAGGTTTCTACAAAATTATTACCATCGTGAAGAGAATGCTCCAATCAACTCACATGAAATACTGGGTGGACATGATAGTCTCGTGGGGTAAGTTAACTTATAAGCCACATCTCTGACTGGTTTCAAAATTGTCTATGCCCCATAATATATAGGTGATGACTTAGTAGATTTACCTACACGAAGCATCTCAATTCTTTGAGGAACAAGTAGAAACACTTTCTCCCCCTCTTTAAAAGAACGAGCTATCCGCTTGAGATTAGCTTACTTAACTGCTCGATTCGTAGCTTGATGGATATGATCTCGAGCTCTAGTTAAATTTAATTATATCTAAGATAAAAATTCAGCTGCACTAGGTGTCTTCTAAGGTAATCCAATTGTACATGACATCAATGGATTATATCCATAATTCAATTTAAAATGGATTATACCCATTGTACGTGGCATCAATGGATTATACCCATAATTCAATTCCAAATGAAGAAAAGTCTAAAGAGGAATACTTGTGCAAATTATATGCAAACTCTAATAAAGGTAAAAACGTAAACTTTTCTTCCTAGTTGCTTTGTTGTTCCCTGATATAAGCTCTCAACATATTCTCCAAGACTTGGATGACTTGCTCGGTCTAACCATCAATCTATGGACGACCACTGCTACTCATGCATAGTTGCATGCCAAGTTTCCATGTATACTTTAAACTCAGCTCCATAAAACATAATAGTGATGGAAGCATAAGCAGGTACAAGGCTAGATTGGTAGCAAAAGGATATGCGCAGACATATGGCATTGATTATGAGGAAACTTTCAGCCCAGTTACCAAGATGGCAACAGTGAGAGTTGCGACCGATAAAGCAATGGTCTTTACATCAGATAGATGTAAAGAATGCATTCTTGCATGGGGATTTGCAGGAAGAGGTATATATGTTGCAGCCACCTGGTTATGAGGATGATGTGAGCCATCCCGAGCATGTTTGCAGGTTGAAGAAAGCCTTGTATGGCTTAAAACAAGCACCAAGAGCATGGTCTGACAAGATTTCTGAATATCTTGTCACTATTGGCTTTCATGTAGCCAATGCAGATTTCTCGCTATATGTGAGACACAGTGATAGAGGTTGTGCTTGTTGTCATCTATGTAGATGACCTCATCATTACGGGGGACCATGATGCAGAGATCTTTGATGTAAAGATCTTGCTTAGACAGAAGTTTGAGATGAAGGATTTGGGGGAGCTCAGATATTTCCACCTTGAAACCACCAATGCACAAGTACGCAATGGGCACTTGACAACTACACAAGCTGAGGAATTTATAAGTGTTAATGTTTCCATCAAAAATAATTCCTTGGTTGGAAAGGTGTTTGTCATGTGCCTGTAGGTTCGATGGAGGAGGAAATGATCCTAGGATGATCTTGGATTTGCGTAGCAACTGTAATATCCAATGTAAGAAGAGGATAGCACTGCTGAATGAGGGCAACAATGTCATTTTTGTACCCTTATGGAGCTTGATAAACATATGGAAGCAAGCCATGATTGAGGATATAGAAACACAAAGCATGGTGACATCAACTCAGGAAGCAAAAAAGGCATCGATTTCACAATCCCTATGCAAAAAGAAGCCCAAGTCATAGGGTACATAGTAGTGGGTGCCTAAGGGTCAACTCGGAAACCAATTCTACAAAGATGAGAAGGGCGTCAATAAGGAATCAATAAGAAAGGTTCAAAGAGGAGACAAGAGACAGAAATGGTCTTCACAGGTAAGTTGGTGGTACTCCAAACAAAACAGCACTCCACAAAGCCTTCGTAAGCAATGGGTTTGGAAGGACTTGCTAATGGCAGAAGGTTATTACCAAGGCAATACAATAGTATGGGTGCCCAAACTCCACCCAAGTGGCCACCCGTTGCAAACACCTTTGATGAATACAAAGAAAAGGGCAATAAAGGCATTCAGAACCAACTCCCAACTAAAACCAATGCTAGGAGTGCACAAACACTAGTGTGGAGGAAGAAGCCAACCCAACAATAAAGGCATTCAGAACCAACTCCCAACTAAAACCAATGCTAGGAGTGCACAAACACTAGTGTGGAGGAAGAAGCCAACCCAACAAGATGGGTTAAATACAACAAAACCAAAACCTATAACCACCTTGATCAAGGAGCTAGACAAGGACATTGAAAGGAAGAAAAAGAAGGTGCAACAAGTAGACACTGATACAAACTCCAATCCACATGACTCAGTAGAAACACTCTTCAGTTGGGTAGAAGGAAGAATCAAGAACTCTCACATAGAGTTAAAACGCCTGCAAACAACACCTGCCTACTAGAAGTGCAAAGAACCACCTTGGTTTCCATGGCAATACAACGATGGAGGTATCCATTACTCAAAGAATGGATACAAGGTAAAAATGAGTATCATTCACTTCATCCAATCTTTGAATGCATGGTTGAGTGTTTGAGCATGACTAGAAATATAGGGTATCAATCTCGCACACACATGGTCTAAAAAGGGTCACGCCGTGATTGGTACAAAATAGTTCACGCCGTGATTGGTACAAAATAGTTCACGCCGTGAACTAGTCTTAAAGGCTTCATGCTATGAATTGGTCTTAAAGGCTTCACGCCGTGAACTGGTCCAAAAGGCTTCATGTCATGAAATGGTTACTTTTTATTGACCAATCATAGGAAGGCATGTGGCATTCTTCATTAAGACAGCCACCCAGTCCGACAACTACACCATAAAATCAAAAATCCTTCCTCTTTCATCATTTTACATTCGTCGTTCATCGTATGTGCATCGTAAGCATCAAGCCTTCCTCTCATCACCTTCCTCCTCACTTCTTCGAGTGCAAAATTGACACATACGGGTTTAAGGTGGGAGCTTGGGCCTTTCCTTACATTTTCTTTCCTTTCATGTGTTCAAATCTTTTCTTTGTAAAATTATAAAAATTGTAATCATTGATTGTCCTTGTCAACAATGTCTTTCGTTATCATCCTTGCACAAACCGCGCTCTACGGTTCAATAATATCATACATTCATTAAATCAAATTAATCAAAAACAAAACTTCACTAGTTCACGGCTCAAAACTTGCAAGTTCATGGGCTAAAAGCCAAACACTTGCAATTTCACGCGGCTGAAAGCCAAAAACTTGCAATTTCATGCGGCTGAAAGCCAAAAACTTGCAATCTCACAGAATTCCATTTCACCGAATACCATCTCACGGAATTTCATCTCACAAAACTAGCTTTCATGGGTTTACCCCATTTCACAGGATTACCCTTGACGGCCTGCACTTTCATGGAATTCCATTTCATGGAATTCCACCATTTCACGGAACTGACCTTCATGGAACTACCCTAGTTCACGGAACTAACTTCACGAGTTTACCCCATTTCACGGGAGTACCCTTCACGGCCTGCACTTTCATGAATTTTTCCTTCACGGCCTTAACATATGCACTTTCACGCGGTGCTTAACCCAATCATAATAATTTGGACCCTGTCATGTCGTAGCACTTATACCTCATTAATTGCTCACACCACTGAAATGGATCTAGAGCAAAATATTGGATCAAACACATCAAAGCAAGAATCTAGCATCCATTAATCATGAGATTAGTGATCAAATGGCTCATCACATGAATACACAAGAGAGAGAGAATCTATAAGTGCATGTAGCAAGAGAAGATGCACAAATAGCCTAAGTGTGTTTAACCTCTTACCACCAAGAGGATGGCTTTCAAGCTAGCCATGAACTTGACCATGGAAGGCCAAATCTCCATAGATGGAGCCCAAAGGTACAAGATGACCAAAATTAGTAAAAGTGTCAAAAGATCCTACCAATGTACCCCAAGCCCTATTTATAGTCACTTTCTCCTTTTGCCCATGGGCCCCTATGTACATGTGGAAATCAAGCTCTATGGTTCATGACAACCACTAACACACTTCCCATCAAAATTAACCTTGTTACCACCCAAAAAAAAAAAGAAAAAAAAGGGAAAAAAGAAAAAAAAGAAAAAAATCAATAAGGTATGGCACATGCCCCACCAGTCTATGGACTGATCTTTTCCTCAATGTACAGATGTTGACCTCAGCAACATCTGACCCGGAAGCTGCACAGACCCTCGCGGTGACACGAGAGCCAGTGCAACAAGATCCCTAGTGAGCCAAAAGAAAAGACCTACATGGGGCCCGAAGCGGAGCTACTTGGGTCAATACGCTCCATGGTGCGATAATCAGCAGAGAGAACTCCACATGGTGCATGGAAAGGCGGCATTACAGTACCATAGCCCTGAGTGCCTCTAGATTTTGGAAGATGCCAAAGTCAAAGACAAGCTGGAGAAGGTGGGCCTCGAGTGGATGGCACAGATTCTCCCCCAAAACATAGACATAGAGCTATGTGCAGAGTACATAAAGACATATGACAAAGCCACCAAGAGGGGGACAGTGACTAAAGCAGATGGCACCACGGAGCAAGTGTTAATCACAGAGGACTTGATACGTGAGGCTCTGAAGCTCCCATCACTAGTGAAAATACATACACATACCTTTGAAAAGATGCCCCTAGATGTAATGCTGAAGAAGAGCTCGTACAACTCTAATGGAGAAGAATACAAAAATATCAGGGATGAAGTCACAGAAAAAGCACGTAGGGCAATGTCACAGAAAAAGCACGCAAGGCAATGTCACTGATAATGATAAAAGCATGCAGGGCAATGTCACAGAAAAAGCATGTAGGGCAATGTCACTGATAATGCAAGTGAAGCCAGTGGTGGACAAGTACAATAGGGTGCCACTAAACATAATAGCCAAGGTGCCTGAGGAAAAGGAGGACGACTGGGCCTACTACATCCACATAGAGATGGAGAATTATCTAAAGGCTCATCAGTCTCGAAGATCTGCAACCCGTACTACCTGATGACACATGTACTAAATCGTGTTGCCCAAAGGCCTCTTCGAGATCTAAAACTAGAAGAAAGAATGCAACTGGCACTCCTGATATAACAACCAACATTGACTGCTGTGGAAATGCAGGAAGGACAAGTTGTGCTCATGGGGAGACTAGAAAGATAATGAAGGATATCAAGAGAGGAAGGAAAAAGAAGACTAAAAAAAGATGAGGGAAATCATACCAGATGTCCTTGAAGAAACAAAGAGGATTGAGGCCAAATTAGCTTAAGAAATAAAGTCGTACCAAGAAGTACTAGGATAGCAGGAAGCAAGGCAACACATCAAGATAAGATTGAAGTACAGCACCACGTGAATCCTCCCCAAAGCCTGGCACAATTAATCTTAAGCAAGGCAACACATCAAGATAAGACTGAAGTACAGCACCACGTGAATCCTCCCCAAAGCCTGGCACAATTAATCTTCAAGAATCTGTCTCCCCTAAAGAATTTCACAGTGTCAGACACACCTGCGAGGTTGCAGACAGAGCCTGAACCAGAAGCATTGCCAGCAGAAGCAAAGCCCCAAGGACTTGAAGAAGCTACATCACTCCCAGTGCAACTCAAAGAAGAGACATTGGATACAGGAAAACGACCATGTAAGATTCCTCCCCAGCCCTCAAGATGTCCAGTATCTTCCCCTGTAATCAAATCCCTCTTCAGAAATATAAAAGATCTTGTTTCTACCTATTTTGGCCTAGAGAGAGAAAATATTCTAGAGAGAGGTTATTCAGATTTTAGATATTTTTTGGATGGAAAAATATCTCTTCTTATTAAAATAAATCCCCTCAAAACAGAAGTTCAAAAAGATTTTCAGAAGGTGCATTAGACATCAATTATAATCTGTTCAAAAGGCCTTATCCTAGGGGTCCAGATTTTCTAAAAAATTTAAATTAAGGTTTTGAGGGGCCAATTAGATTCATCCAAATGTGTGGAGGAGATAAATAGAAGAAATAAAAAAAATCCCCCCAAAAATGAGTAAATACTCACATAAGATGAAGAGTGGACTAAGGACCAAAGGAAATATTTAAAAAAATAAATTTTTAACACCTTAGAGTGGGGATTCCCCCTCATGAAGAAGGTGCCTATTTCACATGTGTGGTGGAGTTTTAAATTCCCAAAAAATGAGATATTTCATCTCTCCTCTCTCCTAATTCAAGTCTAGTTCCAAAAAGTAAGCTAAACTGACCCAAAAATGGTCAAAAATTGACCAAACTGATCTGGAAAATTCTATAATCAGTTTGCTTAGTTAGAAGCTCACTTTTTCCTATAAATAGAAGCCTCCCCCTTTGTTGAAGCTTAATAGTGTTTTATGCACTGTTACTCTACTCCTCCCCATAGCCAAAAAAATGTGAATTTCTCTTAATAATTCATTAGTTTTTGACCATTCCCTCTTCTAAAGAATTGGTGGCCACTCTTGTTGCAAACAAGAGTAGATCCCTCAAACCATCAAGCCAAAGGAAAGCTCCCAAAAATTCATGTAAGTCAGAAATCCTACTTTTTCTTTATTCTTTTAATGGTTTTCTAATTTTTGTTATCTTTAAAATGATAAATTGATGCTATGCCTTGTTGGAAAGGCTTTCCCCCTCTCTTCATTCTTAAATTCGGCCTTTCTTTATCCTAGTTAAGTAATCAAATTGTTAGAATAAAACTTTTCATATTGTTTCTCTTTTAAAAGTAGAATTTGATTAGTTTAGAATGCTTTAAACCATTTGGGGATAATTTTTAAGTAATTTAAGGTTTAAAAAATTGAAAAATGGTCAGCCATACAAAGCAGGTTATGGTAAAATTTTCTTAAATTTTGTGAAATAAGTTTTATCTTTTACTATTCAAAAAGAGTAATCCCCATCGTTTGTGTATTCTAAAAGTGTTATTTTCATTCTAGGCATAGAAAAATGCATAGTAGAAATATTTTTATTATAAAAGTGTTATTTCCAATAAAATTAAATTCTATGCATAGAAAGATGCATATTGATTATTTTTTTAATTATAAAAGAGTGATTTTCATTCGATTTAAATTCTATGCATAGAAAGATGCATATTGATTATTTTTTTATTATTATAAAAGAGTGATTTTCATTATATTTAAATTCTATGCATAGAAAGATGCATATTGATTATTATTTTTTATTATAAAAGAGTGATTTTCATTAGATTTAAATTCTATACATAGAAAGATGTATATTGGATAAATTTTTTTAATTATAAAAGTGTTACTTTCATCAATATTGATTTTTATACATAAAATGGTGCATAAAAGATTTTTTTTTTATAAAGTGTTGCTTTCATCAATATTGCTTTTTATGCATAAAAGATTTTTTTTATTATAAAAGTGTTACTTTCATCAAAATAGATTTTTATGCATAAAATGATGCATAAAAGAATTTTTTTATTGCAAAAGTGTTACTTTCACCAATATTGATTTTTATGCATAAAATGATGCATAAAAGAAATTTTTAATTATAAAAGTGTTACTTTCATCAATATTGATTTTTTTGCATAAAATGATGCATAAAAGAATTTTTTCTATTGCAAAACTGTTACTTTTATCAACATTGATTTTTATGCAAAAAATGATGCATAAAAGAATTTTTTTTATTGCAAAAGTGTTGCTTTCACCAATATTGATTTTTATGCATAAAAGAATTTATTATTATTATTATAAAAGTGTTAGTTTCATCAAAATTAATTTTTATGCATAAATAGATGCATAAAAGGATTTTCTTTTATATAAAAGTGTTATTTCCATAGAAGTTGGATTTTATGCATAAATAGATGCATACAGAAATTTTTTTTAATATCAAAATGAGAGTTCTCTTTAATCATTGTTTAAATCCCATGAATATTGGTAAATGAATAAGAATACTCTGTGAAGGAAAATTCTACTGTTTCATATTCTCTAGGATGGTAATGAGAAAATTCAGAAGATCTATCGAAGTCGAAATTTTAGATAAATGATTAATTTATTCCTCATAGGAATTCGTGACTAGTTTTGAATTCAGTTAAGCAAAATACTCAATGACTAGTTTTGAATTCAGTTAAGCAAAATACTCAATGAATGAAATTCAGTAAAGTAGTAATTAAAATATTACCCTTCAAGAAAGATAGTTCAGGGAGAACCTTTCCAGACTCAAACCTTGAATTAGACTATGACCAAGACGTAACTCCTTCGTCAGTTTCAAGAAAAGACGGTGTGACCAGTTCAGTAATCTACACTCAAATCACCCACCGAATTTGAAACTAAGTTGAGACCTTTGATTTTGATCTGAGGATTAAGAATTCAGAATTCGAGGAATTCTGCTTGGGAATCCAGACCTGTGATCTAGAAGTCTTGGGATACGTAATTAAGATATACTCTTGTATTCAAAAGAAAATCAAAACTAAAAACTTGCATAGAAACCTTGTTTTCTTAAAGGACTGTCTTACGCCAGAATGCTGGAGGGAGCATTTGGTATGTGTTTTTTTAGGGGAAGTTCGGTTGCAACAGCTGGTGGGGAGTGTTCAAAGGACGGCTCACGTGGCAAAAACCTGCCCAGAACTTGACCAGCCTGGGTATGGTGTAAAATGGTGTGCTTCTGGTACAATGAGTAAGGGCCGACGAAGCGGTCCCTGAGTGAAGTGCCAGGACACCTAAGGAGGATCTTGGAGGGTTCTGACCAGGCGATGCACGGGCTCGCGGGTGCTTAGGACACCCATGCGTATGTCGTGGAAGATATTTATATGTTTGATGATGAGAAAATTACTGTAATCTCTTACGGGATCTCGTTGTTGCTGACCTGCTGGTCTCAATGGAGAGTCCAGAGTGATACTATTTTGTGAGAAACAAGGATTGAATGGAAATTTTGAGTTATGACATCTGTAACCAATAATTGTTTGTCAATGGATTGTTTTATAAATTAAAGTTTAAAGAGGAGTGTATGCGTATCTATATTCTAAAGCAAAAGTTAAGAAAGGCATTCAATTATGGGTGGGTGAGTACTTGTCTGGTTCTACCAATTCCAGTGGTTGGACGGTGGCTAACCCATGGGCCGGATGGGTAGGCTGGAATTAGTAGAGTTTTAATAATAAAATTGATCAATAGGAATACGCTTAGAACTCTAATAGTTAAATAATAACCTGAAGACTTCTCAAATGAATAGATCAATGGCTGTGCCTAATTCAATTAGGGAAAAAGCGTTGATTCCTTCAAGTTAAGTCTGTAATAGTTTCCCTTCTATCTGGTTTATTCAGATGAAGGTTAGTTCAGTATCTTGACCTCGTTAGAAAAATTCGTTAAGAAATTCAAAATGGTGGAATCGTCTCCGTTTTTCAGGCATGGAAAATTTTCCCGGTTTTGGTTTTCGAAATGACCACCAGCTTAGTCTTATGCCCGGACATTCGAGGACGAGGCCTCGAGTGGGAAACCCTGCCCCGTGCAAGAGGGAGCTGCTTCCGCTGCCAACAATCGGGAATCCTCCGGTGCGCAGAGGGGGCAGTGGGATCTCACAGTTGATATCAGAGCGCTGTTGTAAATTTACGTAACAGCAGTAGAAATTGCTTAAATTTTTGAAGTAAATCTGAGAAATAATGTTCACTTGTTAATATTATGAATGAACTTCAAAATTTGAAAACTCATAAATTGAATTGGAAATTTATAGATGGATACCCCGAATCTATCTGGCATTCCTGAACTCTCCCCCAGAGTCAGGATATGATAGCCTTTGCATTCGAGCACCTCATCAACTCTGCTATGACCCGTTTAAGTAGATTGAGACTCGCATGTCATTTTGAGAGTCTTTACTTTCCTGATCCTCTTGAGCAACGTTGGTATATGTGGTTCTGTGGAGGACGATGTATTAATATCAGTACCAGTCAGCGTCAGAGGCTCAGGCAAAATATTTCCTTAGCCATGATTCTGATAAGGCTAGGGCTTGTTTAGCATGCTCAACTCTTTGATCATTCACCCAGGAACTTCAGAATTTCATGTTGAGTTTTTAGGCTTCTTACCCGCTTTATCCCTAGAAGTAGAATTATAGCACCTCAATCTGTAATGAATCGTGTGTACCATGGCATGTCTCCTTCGCAGTTTTGCTTCTTTATGCGTATACGATTGAGGCAGTGATTTTGGGAGCTGTGATGCTCTATGTATATATCGAAAACTTTTGATAATAAACGATGTTTTGCAAAAAAAATCCAAATTGTTTTCATGATTGTGAATATGGTAAATAAAATTATTAGAGTAAATCTTATTTCATGATGTATGATGAAATAATTATCTGTTTAAAGAATCAATCGCAAAAATTAAATCATCATAATTCTATTGTCAAAGTTAAGTTGACGAAAATCTCGTTTTGTCAGAGTCATGAGGCGCGTGGCCCATGCGCAAGGCAACCGGATTCTCTAACCAATGATGACAAAGAGTTAGATCTGGATGTCCGAAAAGCCGTGCACGCACAGATCCCAGCCTGGTCCCTTCAAGGGTAAAGGGGAGCAGTTAGGTGAAGTAGTGGAAAAGTGGATTGAGGCAATGGAGGAATACTTTGATGTAACTAGCTACAATGAGAGAAGCAAGATTGCTCTCGCCAAGTTAAAGATTGTGGAAATGGCCAGGGTCACTTGGAGGAATCACTGCGAGACTAACCGTACCGGAATACCCAAACCTGGACCGATCTTAAAGCTTACCTCAAAAAGAGGTTTTGTCCTCGGGGCTTCCTTGAAACTAAAATGAATGAGTTCTTGGAACTAAAGCAATTTGGACCTGAGAAGAGAGGAAAGAAGAGAGACTTGCAATGTCTCTTGGAACAACAGAGGCTGTCCCTTGAGGAAGGTCAGGTCTACTTTGTCTCAAGCTTTTTGAGATGTATGGGATGGGAACAGGGATGTATGCATTGGTTCCCTTATGATGTTCATCTCCCTTATCTTTAAGGTATTCTGCCACCCTATCTTTCCATTGGGGGGGGTAGCTTCTTCTTCTGTCAACTCTTGCGGGAGTGGTTGGTCTGGAATTTTTCAAGGATAAACCTAAGCATCATGCGCAAGTCTCTAGTTTGAGACACACGAGCATGGTTCAAGGTAGACAGTAGGAGGATTAGCTTCCAACTGAGCTTGGCACTCACGAACTAACTCTTGGGTGGCTTGGAGCCTTTCTTTTTCCTTAATAGGATTCAAATACTCCATAAGCTTTTTGGGTAGCTCATGGGGGTCACAGGGTGGGCTACATCATGTAGCATATCTTCTTCTTCGGATGAAGAAGTCGAAGGATGAGTTGTTGTGTCAAAGTTAGAACCGCTTTTGATAATCACTCAGCTTTCTCCCTTCCCAATCTTAGTGGCTTTCTTTTGTGAGTGTGCCGATTTATTCGGGCTTGTTCAGGGGCTCTTGCTTGGTCCTGGTTTTGAGAGGTTGATGCCTCTGTAGCACCATGTGATGTGGCCCTTTGCTAGTTATGTAGTCTGATTACTGCATTGAGGGGGACTACTCGAATGAAACAACTAATCACAAAGTTCGATGGAACATGTGTCCCCATTACTCACCTAGAGATGTTTAATCAAATTTGCAAAGCATTTGGCCTTATAGAAAATTAAACTAAGATAAGTGCCTTTGGCCCTACCTTGGATAGCAAAGCTGCCAATGGTTCAGATCTCTAAAAGCAGAAGATAAAGCCTCCTTCGAGGCTCTAAAAGAAGCTTTCAAGGTAGGGTACTCTCGTCAAGGTACCCGATGGAGCCATGTGGAACAGCTCAACAATGTCAAACAAAATGAGGGTGAAACCATCAATGATTACATAAACACTCCTCAGTGAGAGAAGGAATGGACGTTCGCTTCTCTACTGGCACGGCGTGCGCTTCAAAGAATTCGAAATGGAACGGGCGTTCACCTCTAGTGAGAGATTGAATGAACGTTCGGAATGAGATTGCAAAATGGAATGGGCTTTCTCTTCACACGATCAGGAAGGAACGGGCATTCGGGATGAAGTTGATTGGAGAACGAGTGTGGCAAGTTGAAGCCATGGGTGTTCTCTTCAAGGTTGGCGCATGGGCATTCACTTCAGGGTCACGAAGGAACGGACGTGTGATTTTATGTGTGGCAAGCTGATTCCACCGGTGTTCTCGTCAAGGTTGGCACAAGCATTCACTTCAGGGTCAGGATAGAAGAACGGACGTACAATTTTATGGGCTGCGTAGAACATGCGTGGCAAGGTGAAAAAAGGAACTCGAATGGGCATTCACTCTAGGATGAAGAGCGAACAGGCATGGCAAGTCTTGGAGCAGACGTGCAAAAGTTGGAACGAACGTGCGCTTCAGAGTCTATAGCTGTGGCACTATCAGGCAGGGAATTTTCAAATTTGACTAGCTTGCTGCAAGTCTAACAGCCAGTCTGACAGTACAAAATTCTCCTTATTTAAATGCACTTCAATGCACATGAGGCCTAATTAAATGTAATTAAACTAATTTTCATGCTGTTGCCAAATTTAGGCAACAAATCTACGGGATTTAGGTTACAGGAAGAAGGAAAACGAGCATGGCAGAGTTGGAACGGGCATTCCCTGAGAACTTGCCACTAGAGTTCAACTCTCAGGGAAACTTGGCAGAATGCAATTTTGCTTGGGAACCTCTCCACTCACCAGAGCTGATTCAGGCACCTTCCCAGGGTCTTTTTATGTTTTTGTTTTTACAATAAGCTAGAGCTAGTATTTAGCTACTTATTGATAACTTCAATGCATGGTTTAATGTAATGGATTGAGATTAATTGAGTGATTAAATAGAAATGCAAACATGAACAAATACACAAAAATTAAAAATTGCTTGAATGTTGAGCGCAATTAGGAGCGCTCACTTACTTCTTCCCTGCTCTCGGCGGTGAAGACTCGAATGCTCTGATGCTCAATCAACGGTCCAAACACTGGATAATCTCCAACAAAACACAAAACAAACAATGTTAATCAACCGACTTGTGGATTTGCATTCCAATTGGGCAAAATCAAGCTCTAGCTAATGAATCAAGTAGAGGACCCTAATCCAAATTCCACTCCCTGGAAAGCAGTGCCAAAGATGTTTATGGTTTAACATGCTACCTCACAAACACAAGAGAGAAGAAGAAGAGAGTGCATGCAAGGGTTGAATCCGGTGATTTGCACTTGGCCAACCCTATTAGGATTAACTCCCCGATGTGAGGTCGCTAGAAGCTCACTCTACACTCTCTTTGTGTCATCCAAAGAGAGATCTAAGCAAGCTAGGTAGGAGCAAGAGCTATGGAGAGCTCAACCTCTATCTCATGCGAATCATGCAAAAACAAGACAAGGTGGAGACCAATGAGAGGGGAGTGAAGGAGAGAAGGGAGAGCAACACCATTCCTATTCACATACACCAATAATAACAAGCAAGCAAGCAAGCCACCATGAGAGAGAGAGAGAGAGAGAGAGAGAGAGAGGGCAAAACTCAATTGAGACAAATGGGATTTTTTCTTTTCATATTTCATAAAATGTCTCATACACATGAGCTCATATTTACAATGTCGAGTTGCCCAATTACAAATGGGGACCCAAAACTAGTCTTCCTAGTTTATCTAGCTCTATGTACATCAATTCCATAATGACCGGCATTACACAAGGCCGTAAGCTTGGTCATCCCATTTCTCATTCACAATTGGCACTTAGCGGTGCGGTTACAAAAAGATGGATTACAAAGGAAGTGTAGTAGCCGCGCGAAAGGTCATATTAACTAGAGTGGTTAACACATAGGTAGAATATCACTACTGCCATTTAGAAAGGTAATATTGTCATTATCTCCATCAATGTTTATGCATAAATGATGCAAAAAAGAAATTCTTTTATATTAAAAGAGTGATTTTTATCATAAATGATTTGTATGCATAAACATATGCATAAAAGATTTTTTTATGTTAAAAGTGTGATTTTCATCATAAATGATTTTTATGCATAAAGTAGATGCATAAAAGAAATTATTTTATTATAAAAGTGTGACTTTCATCATAATTGAATTTATGCATAAATAGATGCATAAAAGAAAGTTTTTATTTTAAGAGAGTTATTTTTCATTGGATTTAGTTTTTATGCATGGGAAGATGCATAAGAGAAATTCTTTTATTCTAAAAGTGTAATTCCTACTAAATTGGATTTATGCATAGAAAGATGCATAAAGAATTTTATTTTTAATTCAAAAGAGTTATTTTCATCAATTTTGATTTTATGCATAAATAGATGCATAAAGAATTTTACTTTTAATCTAAAAGAGTTATTCTTATCAATTTTGATTTTATGCATAGAAAGATGCATAAGAATTTTTTTTAATTCAAAAGAGTGATTTTCATCAATTTTGATTTTATGCATAGAAAGATACATAAAGGATTTTACTTTTAATCTAAAAGAGTTATTCTTATCAATTTTGATTTTATGCATAGAAAGATGCATAAGAATTTTTTTTTAATTCAAAAGAGTGATTTTCATCAATTTTGATTTTATGCATAAATAGATGCATAAAGAATTTTACTTTTAATCCAAAAGAGTTATTCTTATCAATTTTGATTTTATAAATAGAAAGATGCATAAAGAATTTTATTTTTAATTCAAAAGAGTTATTTTCATCAATTTTGATTTTATGCATAGAAAGATGCATAAAGAATTTTACTTTTAATCCGAAAGAGTTATTTTCATCAATTTTGATTTTATGCATAGAAAGATGCATAAAGAATTTTACTTTTAATCCGAAAGAGTTATTCTTATCAATTTTGATTTTATGCATAGAAAGATGCATAAAGAATTTTACTTTTAATCCGAAAGAGTTATTCTTATCAATTTTGATTTTATGCATAGAAAGATGCATAAAAGATTTATTTTTGCTTCAGCTCTGACGGCGGAGAGTCAACGGAGGACATCTCGCGTAGCATGGTCGGCCGAGGTCTTGACCAGCCTCGGTTCGATTTAAATGGTGAGCTTCCGTGGTACGGTGGATGAGGGACCAAGGAAGCGGCCTATGAGTGAAGCACTAGGTGACCTGCGACGAAGGATCTTAGAGGGTGCTGACCATACGGTGCTCGGGCTCTGGGTCGCCGAAGATACCCACACGTGCATCGTGGAAGATATTGAAACAAGGAGTAAGAGTTGTTTTCTAATGCGTTCTATATGAGTATCTTTACCCCATGATTATGTGGGGAGCCGACCTATTTAAAGAACCCCAGAATCAGTTGAATCAAAAATCGGATTGAATCATAAATAAAGAAACTTAACAAGAATTTTTGTATTGATAGGAACATGGATCGAGATCATCATGGTAGAAATGTTAACCCCCAACTGGATGAAGAAGAGCTCAACCTGGATGTTCGTAAAACTCTTCATAGTTCGCAGCCTGGTCCCTTCAAGGGTGAAGGGGAACAGTTAGGTGAAGTCGTAGAAAAGTGGATTGAGGCCATGGAGGAATACTTTGATGTAACTGGCTACAATGAGAGAAGCAAGATGGCTCTCGCCAAGTTAAAGATTATGGAAACGGCTAGGGTTACGTGGAGGAATCACTGCGAGACAAACCGTCTCGACCGAAATACCCAAACCTAGATTGATCTCAAATTTTACCTAAGGACGAGGTTCTGTCCTCCCGGCTTTTTAGAAACAAAGATGAACAAATTCTTAGAGTTAACCCAGGGGAGTAGAACTATTGAAGCATATCACCAAGCATTCGCCCTCCTCCTCAGATACTCGCCTCCGCTGGATGAAGAACAACTAATGGCCAGGTTCATCCGGGGACTCAACGAACCTTTGAATATCCTGGTGTGAAGAATGCCAAGCCAGTTTCCATGGCCGAAGCAGTTCGGTTGGCAAAGGATTTCGCCAAAGCCTTTGATGCCAAAGTCCCGCCAACAGCCAGCACCATCACCTTTCAAAAGGTTTTTATTCCTAGAGGATGATTCCAACCTTCCTCCGCCTAAGAGATATCAGGTGGGTCAAACCCAGGATATGGGAAGCTCCATAATGTAAGAAATGTCCTTTTCTCGAAACTCAATCCCCTGGATTTCAACTTGAGAAGTTCCACCCTTGAACAAGAGAGTGAAATGCTATAACTGTCAAGGATTTGGACATCGCAGTATGGATTGCCCAACTCCTTTTGGATCAAGGTTTTTAGGGCGGTAGGGAAATCAGGGATCAAGATTCCAGACTCCAGCCCCTTCCTTCCAGAGTAATTAGGGTTCTATCCACCAAAATCAGGGAAATCCCAGAGGTAGACCCTCTATCCAACCTGCAGTTTCAATCCAAAGTAATGCAAGACCTCCAGCTCAGAATAGGGGAAGTCAAAGAGAGTTGTTCCCAAATCGGCCGTCCACTTCCAAGGCAGTAACGCTGGAAGTGATTGAAGAAGAAGAAGAAGATGAAAGAGATCATACTACACCTGCGAGATGAGGACATCTCGCATTTTTTAAGTGGGGTAGAATGTAAGATTCCTCCCCAGCCTCTCAGGATGTCCAGTATCTTCCCCTGTAGTCAAATCCCTCTTCAAAAATATAAAAGACCTTGTTTCTACCTATTTTGGCCTAGAGAGAGAAAATATTCTAGAGAGAGGTTATTCAGATTTTGGATATTTTTGGATAGAAAAATATGTCTTCATATTTAAATAAGTTCCCCCAAAACAGAAGTTCAAAAAGATTTTCAGAAGGTGCATTCGAAATAAATTATAATCTATTCAAAAGGCCTTATCCTGGGGGTCCAAATTTTCTAAAAACTTTAAATTAAGGTTTTGAGGGGCCAATCAGATTCATCCAAATGTGTGGAGGAGATAAATGGAAGAAATAAAGAAAATCCTCCCAAAAATGAGTAAATACTCACATAAGATGAAGAGTTGACTAAGGACAAGAATATTAGTTAAAAAAGAAGAGATATTTAGTGAAATGATAAATTTTTGACACCTCAAGATGGGGATTCCCCCTCATGAAGGAGGCGCCTACTTCACATGTGTGGTGGAGTTTAAAATTATCAAAAATTGAGATATTTCATCTCTCCTCTCTCCAAATTCAAGTCTAGTTCCAAAAAGTAAGCTAAACTGACCTAAAAATGGTCAAAAATTGAGATATTTCATCTCTCCTCTCTCAAAAATTGAGATATTTCATCTCTCCTCTCTCCAAATTCAAGTCTAGTTCCAAAAAGTAAGCTAAACTGACCTAAAAATGGTCAAAAATTGACCAAACTGATCTGGAAAATTCTAGAATCAGTTAGCTTGGTTAGAGACTCACTTTTTCCTATAAATAGAAGCCTCCCCCTTTGTTGAAGCTTAATAGTGTTTTTTGCACTGTTATCGTGCTTCTCCCAAGAGCCAAAAACTGTGAATTTACTCATAATTCATTAGTTTTTGACCTTCCCTCTTCTAAAGATTGGTGGCCACTCTTGTTTCAAACAAGAGTAGATCCCTCAAACCATCAAGCCAAAGGAAAGCTCTCAAATTCCTTCGTAAGTTGGAAATTCTCTCTTTTTTCTGTTCATTTTATGGTTTTTATGATTTTTGTCTTCTCTAAAATGAATATGATGTTATGCCTCATTTAAAAAGGGCATTCCCCTCTCTTCTTTAGTAAATCCAACCATTCTTTATCCTAGATGAATGATTAATGGATAAAATCAAGTTTTTCATAATGTTTCTCTTAAATAAGTAGAAAATGTTTACATTAGAATTATTTAAATACTCTTGGTGAAATTCTAATTAATTTTAGAGAGTTAAAATTTGAAAAATGGTCAGCCATACAAAGGAGTTTATGGCAAAATTTTCTAAAATTGTGTAAAATAAGTTTTACTTTTTTTTTATTCAAAAAGAGTAATTCCCATCGTATATGTATTCTTAAAGTGTTATTTTTGATCCTAGGTATAGAGAAATGTATATTTTATTAAAAAAGTGTTACTTTCTTTAGAATTAAATTCTATGCATAGAAGGAAGCATATTGAAATTGTTATTTTGATTATAAAAGTGTTATTTTCATCATAAATGATGCAAAAAAGAAATTCTTTTATATTAAAAGAGTGATTTTCATCATAAATAATTTGTATGCATAAACATATGCATAAAAGATTTTTTTTATATTAAAAGTGTGATTTTCATCATAAATGATTTTTATGCATAAAGTAGATGCATAAAAGAAATTATTTTATTATAAAAGTGTGACTTTCATCATAATTGAATTTATGCATAAATAGATGCATAAAAGAAAGTTTTTATTTTAACAGAGTTATTTTTCATTGGATTTAGTTTTTATGCATGGGAAGATGCATAAGAGAAATTCTTTTATTCTAAAAGTGTAATTCCTACTAAATTGGATTTATGCATAGAAAGATGCATGAAGAATTTTATTTTTAATTCAAAAGAGTTATTTCCATCAATTTTGATTTTATGCATAAATAGATGCATAAAGAATTTTACTTTTAATCCAAAAGAGTTATTCTCATCAATTTTTATTTTATGCATAGAAAGATGCATAAAGAATTTTATTTTTAATTCAAAAGAGTGATTTTCATCAATTTTGATTTTATGCATTAGCCAACTGCCCAACCACCACTGTAGTGATGCGATCCAATTAGGAATTTGGTTAGGTTTTGTCCCGGGTACCAGGGAAAAGAGTTCCCATGTCCCCTAGCCGGATATTCATGCAAACATAAAACTAGTCACACCACTAATATGAACTTGCCTTTTTCACAGATTCAACAATCTTTAAAACAATCATTTAATGAAACCATAGTGTTACTGATCATAATCCTTTAATTATCCAGTTGAATCCTAATTTCCAATTCATTCCTTCATCGGTGTACCTATGGCATCATTGGTAACTAGAACGCTCACCACCTGGGGCCTTTTCAATAGTTCTAGCTCATAGTACCCGACAATATAATCACATAAAAATATCCAGATGGAATCTCCGTTGAAGATCCGCAAGATCAACCAACAGATCCATATAAAAGAGCCATGGACTCATCCGTTGAGGACCAGCAAGGTCAATCAACCAGATCCATGCCCGAATTCAGAAAACAACTCTTACTCCTTGTTCCAATATCTTCCCCAATGTACTTGTGGATATTTTTGGCGACCTAGAGCCCAAGCACCGTCTGGTCAGCACCCTTTAGGATCCTTCGCAGGTCACCTAGAGCTTCACTCATAGGCCGCTTCCTTGGTCCCTCATCCACTGTACCGGAAGCTCACCATTTAAATCAAACCGAGGCTGGTCAAGACCTCAGCCAACCTTGCTACGCGAGACGTCCTCCGTTGACTCTCCGTTAGCAGTTGCAACTTTAACAGATAGGTCTCCACGACCTCAATCACAAGACGGTCCAAATTCTTTCCCATCATTCTTGACATAAAACAGTCATTTAAAAACAGATTTCATATACAAATACAGTTCCAACAATATTTCCATCTTTTCTCATTACTCCGCATCCTTTCACATTAGTCCCCATCTTTTCTCATCTTACCACAATTTTATTTTCTTCATCGATCCCTATCACATCACATCATTCCCACATCAAATCACATCCAATCGCATCATCCACACATCAAATCACATCCAATCGCATCATCCACACATCAATCCACATCATCCATACATCCATCCACATCAACCACATCAATCCACATCATCCATACATCCATCCACATCAATCCACATCATCCACATCAATCCACATTATCCACACATCCATCCTTATCTTCCATACATCCATCCACATCAATCCACATTATCCATACATCCATCCACATCAATCCACATTATCCACACATCCATCCACATCTTTCATACATCAATCCACATTATCCATACGTCTATCCACATCAATCCACATTATTCACACATCCATTCACATCATCCACACATCCATCCACATCATCCATACATCCATCCACATCAACCACATCAATCCACATCATCCATACATCCATCCACATCAATCCACATCATCCATACATCCATACATCTATCCACATCAATCCACATTATCCACACATCCATCCTTATCTTCCATACATCCATCCACATCAATCCACATTATCCATACATCCATCCACATCAATCCACATTATCCACATCTTCCATACATCCATCCCAATCCACATTATCCATACGTCTATCCACATCAATCCACATTATTCACACATCCATTCACATCATCCACATTATCCACACATCCATCCACATCTTCCATACATCCATCCACATCAATCCACACGTCAATCCACATTATCCATACATCCATCCACATCAATCCACATTATCCACACATCCATTCACATCATCCACATCAATCCACATCATCCATACATCCATCCACATTAATCCACATTCATTTCATAAGTATTCCCATTCTCATCTAATCACATATTTTTCTATCTCATCACTTACTTCCTCATTTATCCTCATCAGGTCTCATCCAGTTGCATCTACCCATACATCTCATCACTTACTTCCTCATTTATCCTCATCAGGTCGTCTCATCCACAGTTGCATCTACCCATACATCTCATCACTTCACCACTTAACATCTATCCATCCATTCATTCACATTTATCTAATTCACATCACATCTATCCATCCATTCATTCTTTTATAAAAATCAACTTCAGTGGGAATAACACTTTTATAAAGAATCCTGCAAGCAATTGATTAATCACCTCATTAATGAAATGTGAGCCGCGGTCACTCACCAATTCCAATGGGCAGCCAAATTGTGATATGATTTGCTCATATACAAATTTTGCAGTTGTTTGCGCATCTACTTTCTTTGAAGTTCTGGCCTCCGCCCACTTTGTGAAATAATCAGTGGCTACGATTATGTTGCAGGCTTATGATGGATGAGCCGCCGGACTTATAGGTCCCACAAAATCTATTCTCCATTTCTCAAATGGTTGCCTGACAATGATGGGGGTTAGTGGCATCTTGTCTCTTTTTTGCGGGATAGCGAAACGTGGGCATTCCTCACATCTTTTGACGAACTCATTGGTGTCCCCGAATAACGTAGGCCACCAGAGTCCAGCTTGGAGCACCTTCCGAGCTGTAATTTCTCCAGCAAAATGTCCGCCTGCTATCTCGGAATGAGACTCTTCTAGTATGGTCATGAATTACGCATCATCTGAGCACATTGTCTTTGCCCAGTCTATACAACTCTCCGACAATCAATTGATATGGTGCTGCAAGCTTGATAAGCCTTCGCATCTTATCCTTATTTAAGGGTATGTCCTAAGGGAAGCCATAAGCCAAATACTCTGAAACCTCTTTGCTCCACTCCGGTACCATATCCAATTTGAATAGACAAGCATCAGGGAGGTCATTGTCAACACCAGTTGTTAGTTCTCCATTTGGAACTCTCGACAGGTGGTCGGCCAACACATGTTGTGTTCCCTTCCTTATAGTGATAGTAAAGTCAAATTCCACAACAATAGTAGTCAACGTGTGATTCTTCCTGTGGTGCAAGGTTTATTCACTAGATATAGCAAAGCTTGATGGTCCACAAAAAATATGAATTTGTTAGCCAAGAGATAATGTCGGTATTTCTTGACTGCGTAGACCATGGCCAATCCTTCTCTTTCGGTAGTGGTGTAGTTCACCTCTGCATAATTCAATTGACGTGACTAGCAAAGCAGACTAGATAGTCCAATTCGAATTCACCAGGTTGGGCTAGCATGCAACTAATTGCAAAGTTTGACGCATCGATGTGTACATGGAATATAAGATTCCAATTGGGGGGTCGCAAAATGGGTGCGCTTGCCAAGGATTGCTTCAGACGATCATAAGCCTCTTGACAGTCCTTGGTCCACTCAAAGATAATGAGCAATTTATACAAGGGTCTGGCTATCTCCGCATAAAATATGATGAAGCGTCGATAATAACACACATGACCCATAAACCTTTGCACACCTTTGTAGTTGGTGGGCGGTGGTAGTTCCAAGATCAACTTGACCTTGCTATCATCAGTGGATATGCCATTTTTTGAGACTATGTGTCCTAGTATCACGTAAGATTCCTTCCTCTGGCTTTTGAGGTGTGCAGGTGTAAGAACCTCCCCTTCTGATCTTATAATTATTCCCCTCTCTAAAATAACAGAAAGATCCTGTTTTACCCTGTTTTGGCCTAGAGAGAGAAAATATTCTAGAGAGAGATTATTTAATTTTTAGATATTTTTGGATGGAAAAATATCTCTTCTTATTAAAATAAATTCCCCCCAAACAGAAGTTCAAAAAGATTTTCAGAAGGTGCATTAGAAATCAATTATAATCTGTTCAAAAGTAGGCAGGGTCAAGATTTTTAAAAAAATTTAGATTAAGGTTCTGAGGGGTCAGTTAGATTAATCCAAATGTAGGGAGGAGATAAATTGAAGAAATAAAGAAAATCCCCCAAAAATGAGTAAATACTCACATAAGATGAATAGTTGACTAAGGACAAGGATATTAGTTAAAAAAGAAGAGATATTTAAAGAAATGATGCATTTTTGACACCTCAATGTGGGGGAATTCCCCTCATGAAGGAGGCACCTATTTCACATGTGTGGTTGAGTTTTAAACTCACAAATAATGAGATGTTTTTATCTCTCCTCTCTCCTGTTTCAACTAGATCCAAAAAGTAAGCTAAACTGACCTAAAAATGGTCAAAAATTGACCAAACTGATCTGGAAAATTCTAGAATCAGTTTGCTTGGTTAGAGGCTCACTTTTTACTATAAATGAAGCCTCCCCCTTTGTAAATGGATAATAGTGTTTCATGCACTGTTACTCTACTTCTCCCCAGAGTCAAAAACTGTGAATTTATTAATAATTCATTAGTTTTTGACCATTCCCTCTTCTAAAGAATTGGTGGCTACTCTTGTTGCATCGTAAATCATCACCATACTACCCTCAAGCAAATGGTTAGCCAGAAAGTGCCAATAAGATTTTGTGTATCATCCTGACAAAAACTATGGAAGCAAGTCGAACAGATTGGGAGCATAAGCTTACAACAGCTCTTTGGGCCTACCGCACATCCTATAAGGTGGTAATAGGATATACTCCTTTCCATCTAGCTTATGGTGTTGAAGCAGTTATGCCCATGGAATACTTAGTCCCAAGCTTAAGAATTTCTATACAAGACCATCTAATTGAAAATGCATTAGCTGAAAGGCTGATTGACTTGAAAAAACTGGATGAAACCCAATTAATAGCATCACACGGACTCATGGTTGAAAAGTTACGTAGAAAACATTGGTTTGATAGAAACCTCAAGCAAAAAGAGTTAAAAATGGGGGACCTTGTCCTCATGTATGGTGTGGGAAGCACCAAGAAAAAGAAACTGAAATACCGCGATCTGGGACCATTCCACGTATCAGAAATCACACCTCAAGGGTCTGTCCGAATAGAGACAATTGACGGCGTGGAGGGCTATCTCAATGGGAGTAAACTAAAAAAATACTTTGGGCCATTAACCCAAGAGATGCTCTTCCAAGAACACCTCTTAAAAAAACAGAAGCAATTAGCAAAAGAAAAGATCCAGCAAGCACAAGACGAGGCTAAAGCTAGGTAAGAAAAAGCTAAAATGCAAAAGGGCCTGATTCATGTCAACATGGCATCCATAACCCTGGTGGATGAAGAGGATCTAAACATTGAACTAGCAAGACTCATGTGAGACCCCTGCCCCCTCTGAGGAGGGCGCTGGTGGCGGAAGCAGCCTCAGCCTCTCGCACAAAGCGGGGATCCACACTCGCGGCCTCGCCCAAACCACGGATGTCCGGGCAAGGGACTAGCTCGGCGGCTCCTCCGAAACCGAGCCCGAAAAAACTTCCCTCGCCCAGAAGGCACGGACGATTCCACCATGGGAAAATCTTCGAACGGGGGAATTAATCTAACAAGTCAAAGTCTTAACTAGTTAAACTGATCCGATCGAACCTGAAGTCACATGGTGAGATCAAAGAAGAGACTTGCACTTGGTCCATAGAATCACCGCTTTTTTCCTGCTTTAACAAGGCACAGCCGACTGATTCCCTCCCACACAACAAGGGTCTTCTCAGGACTTAATCTAACTAACGTAACTAATCGCCCGACCACTGTATTGGTGGGATTCCTTTATAAAGATTTGGTTGTGTTTTGCCTGGGTAGTATCGAGGAAAACAGCTCACAGGTCCCCTAGCTGGCGTTTCATACAAAAATTAAGGTAGGCATTTCAAATACACACCCATTATGAAATTGCCATTTATAACAGATTTGATTGTCTTTAAAACAATCCTTCAATAGAAATCATAATATTACTGATCATCATCCTCCAAAATTTTGAGTCCATTGTGTTACAAAATATGTCATCTGGACTCTCCGTTGTTAAAGACCAGCAAGCCAACCAACGAGATCCAATATCAAAATTTGATTCACAAAAATCTTTCTTTTTAGTCCATCTGAATCTTCCTCGATGCACGCATGGGTGTCCTAGCAACCGCGAGCCCGTGCATCACCTGGTCAAAAACCTCTAGGATCCTCCTTAGGTGTCCTAGCACTTCACTCAGGGGCCTCTTCGTCGGTCCTCGCCCATCATATCGGAAGTGGACCATTTTAACCGTACTGAGGCTGGTCAAGACCTCGGCGGCAGGCTTTGCCCGCGAGCAACATCCCTTGATGACTCCCCGCCAAGCTGTTGCAACAAACCTCCTCTTAGTAAAACACATGCCAAATACTTCCTCCAGTATTCTGGTGTAAAATAGTCCTTTAAATGAAAATAGAGGTTCTATGCAAGTAAAATTCCCAGTTTGAGATTGGTTCCACAAAACCCCTTTTTCCTTAATTCCCAGTTTGAGATTGGTTCCACAAAATCCCTTTTTCCTTAATTCCCAATTTCATAATGAGAATCCTTAATCTCTCATCAGGGTAATCTACCCATCAGGGTAATCCCTGATCTCTCATCAGGGTAATCTACCCATCATTTGTCTAACTATCCAACTAGATTCTTGGTGATTTCGGTCAAAAGAAAACTAGTTTAGTTCAACGGTAGTCTATTCTTTGTATTTAGGAATTGGAATTGGTCATGAAGTTTTTGCTTGATTTAGATCGAGAGATGGACAAGTTTACTATCAATCCCTCTCATAGTCTAACCAAAATCATTCAATTTAGTTCTAATAAGGATTTTCTTCAAATAAACATCTATTTTTGGATAAATACCAATTTAGTGATTTAACCAAATAAAATATCTAGAGATATTCTTTCTACCATTTAATTTCTCAACCTTAATTCCCTAGATAGAATTATAGTGAAATTTTATCTTTTGACATCAAAAATTAATTTTAAATCTTTCTTTACTTAAATATCATAAAACTTTTCTTTTAATTAAATATCGATATCTATTTTTTCTTAATAAGCTTGAAATTCCTCTTTTTCTTATTTAATGAGTGCAATCCAAATGTCATGAGAATTTCTCTTTTATCATAAAATAAATCTATCTAAAATTTCTCTTTAAATTAAATAAAAGTACTCAATAATATACCAAGAATTTCTCTTTTTCCATTTAAATGATTGAATTCCAAATATGATGGGAATTCCTCTTTAATCATTTAAATTTATACATGCATAAAATAATTTTAGCTAAAATTTCTCTTAAAAATTAAATAAAAATATCCATTAATTCCATTATACTAAGAATTTTACTTTTCTCATTTAAATGATTGAATTCCAAATATGATGGGAGTTTCTCTTTTATCATTTAAATTTATTCATGCATAAAATAATTTATCTAAATTTTTCTTTAATTTTAAATAAAATATCCATTATTTTAATATTCCAAATATTCTCTTTCTCCATTGGAATACATGGATCTCCATTCTCATGAGAGAATTCCTCTTTTATCATTAAAAAAATTTACTAAAAATTTCTCTTTTTCTCTAATTAACTATTTATGCATAAACATTAAAAATTAATTTTCCATGGATATGATGAGAATTGTTCATTTAATAGAGGATGACTAATACTAGAATATGGTAGGAAGTCCTCTTTTCACATTATTCATAAAGATGATTTATGTGTTAATTTCTAAAAATTTTGCCATAGCTCCGCTACTATTAATGATAATTTTCAATAATTTTGAAAAGCATAAGACTTAGTAATACACTTATGGTAAATTAACTATCAATAGATCTAAATCCAATTTATGAATGTAAATCATAATTTTATCATAATTTATATAATATAAAAGCATTAAAAAGCCATTTCTTTAGCCTCTAGCTTGACTAGCATAGAGTTTGATTTTAGAATTGAGAATTGCTCCATGAGAAGCATCATTTGAATAGATAATTGGTCATAGGAATGACCATTCTTTGGGGGAGAGAGAAAAATACTTTAAAAAACATTCTAATTAAGCATAAATATAAACTTTTTGTGATTAATCATTAAAATTCTTTGGAGAGCTTCATTTGCATCGCAAAACCATTCATTTGAATACTTCTCAAGCTTGAGAGAGGGATTGAGAAGTGAAAAACATTTAGAAGATTAAAGAAAAACCATAAAGTCACATCTTACCTCTTGTTTTTCTTGCTTCTGTATCCTCAGAAGAGGCCCCCAACCAATCAATTGGTTAGTATGTTGAGAGGAAAACTCCAAGGAAGGTTGAAGAGAGAGAGAAGCTCCAATCTCTCCAAATTGTTGAGGATTTTTAGGGGATAATAGAAAATATGCTTATTCTAATGTAATACTTGCATGGTCTAGTTCACAGATGAGAATACAAAAGAATGAGGGTCTATTTATAGTAGGTGAGGGAGGCCACTATAACTGAGTCCAACTAAGTTCTAGAATTTTCTAGCTTTAGTTTGGCTGAATTTGGACAAGATTTGGACTAGCTTAGCTCCCTTTTTGATCCAGTTTGATCTAGGGAGAGGAGAGATAAAAATATCTTAATATTTTGGAATTAAAAACTCATTCACATGTGTGAAATAGGAGCCTCCTTGAAGTCTCCCCCTTTCCTTACCAAGGTGTCAAAATTGTATGATTACTCCAAAATATATCATTTTTTTAGTAATATCTCATAGTTTTTAACTAATAAATCTTGTACTCAATCAACTCTTCATCTTATGTGGGCATTTAATCATTTTTGGATATTTTCTTTTATTCATTGGATTTATCTCATCCCAACACTTGGATTAATCTTATTGGCCCATAGGAACCTTAATTGGACCATAATCCAAAATTTTCAGAAAATCTTAACCCTTAGGCTAAGGTCTATTAAATTATTTTTAATTGATTCCTAATGCACCTTAGAAAATTTATTTTGATTTTTTGTTTCAAGGAAACATATTTTTGATATTTGTAGAATTTATATATCCAAAAATATCTCAATATTGAATTACCACTCTCTAGAATTTTTCTCCTCTCTAGACAAAAACAAGGAAAATAATATTTTCTTGTATTCAAAAATAGGGAATGATTACATGGGACTGAAGTAAAGGCTTATTCATTATTCAGGCTAACGAGGAATCTTACATCCTCTCCCACTTGAAAAATGCGAGATGTCCTCATCTCCTTGCAAAGTGGGGGTAATCTTTCGCCAACTCTTCTTCTTTCTCCCAGGTGGCATTTTCTAGAGGGAAGAACTTCCACTTTACTGAAAATTCTCTGAGGACTCTACTCCTGAGAATCTTCTCTCGAATGTGAAGGATTTCCTCAGGTTGAAATACCATCTGGCCTTGAGTTGAAGAGATCAATTGTTCATCAATCAGGCATGTGACTCGGGCTGGGTACATATTTCTTAAGTAAACTGACATGGAATACATTACGTACCTTGAGATGGAGAGGGAGAAAAAGTTTATAGGCTAGATCGCCCACTTTCTTTATAATAGCATATGGCTCACAGTATCTGGGAGAGAGCTTCTTGTACTTCCCTAAAGATAAAGAACTTCTCTTTGGTCGTACTCGAATGAAGAGCATATCTGGTTCTTCAAACTCCCTCTCTGATCTCTTTTTATCTGCATACTACTTTTGCCTATCTTGGGCTGCCTTTAAATCTTTATACGGATTGATTGAATTTGCTGGTCCATGTCATCAAGCATTTGTCTCGACATCTCGACTCTGATCAATGGGTCAGACCAAGTCAACGATGTTAGGAAATCTTGCCTATACAAAGCTTTGAAAGGGCTCATCACAATGCTATGATGATAAGAAGCATTGTAAGCAAATTCGACCAGATGCAAATGGCTTAACCACTTCTTGAATTCCCTACTGCAGCATGACGGAAGGATATCTTCTATTACCTGGCTCACTCTCTCAGTCTGGCCATCTGTTTCGGGGTGATAGGCTATGCTGAGATCAAGAAAGTTCCTACTGCTTTGAAGAATGCAATCCAGAATTTCTATGTAAATTTGGGATCTTTGTCGCTTACTATCCTCCTAGGTAAGCCATACAATCTGAAGATCTCTTTTAGGAAAACTCTGGCAACATCCACTACAGTGTATGATTCTTTCACTGGAATCAGATAGGCAACTTTGGTTAGCCTGTCAACTCCCACAAAAATGGAGTTGTAACCTGATTGCACTGAAGGTAATCCAGTGACAAAGTCCATACTGATACATTCCCACTTCATCTGAGGAATGTCTAGAGGCTATAGTTTCCCTAGCATCTTGACTCTCTCTGCCTTGACTCTCTAACACATTAAGCATTTTCGCACATGATCAAGTACATCCTTTTTGAATCCTGGCTAAAAAAAGCTTTTCTTCACAGACAAATAGGTTTTTATAAACCCTGGCTCTAGCTATCATGCTATCATAATGGGCTTCTCTTAGAATTCTTCCCTTATTCCCTCATCATTGGGAATGCATAGCCGATTATTATAATACATGCATCCTTCATCCGATTTGTACCCAAGAACTCGACTCATTTCTTGAGGAGTCTTGCTTTCCTGCATCAGAAGGGTAGCAATAGGGGCAAAGAATTTGTCCTGTAATTTTCTCTTCTTTCTTGCTTCACTTATTAATGGATTTGACACCATTGTAATTGTAAGCAAGGAGGCTTTTCTGCTGAGCACATCTGCCACCACATTTTCTTTCCTCGGTCGATACTTGATTTCAAAATTGAATTCCTACAGGGTCTGCATCCATCTATTTTGACGCATGTTGAGATCCCTTTGGGTGAAGACCCACTTCAGACTTTGATGATCTGTCTCATCAAGGTGAACCTCTATCCCAAAGGATAATGTCTCCACAACTTCAGAGCATAAACTACTGAGAGTAAATCCAAGTCATGGACAGCATAATTTCTCTCATGTGTTCTGAGTTTCGTGGATTCATAGGCCACTGCATGACCTTCCTGCATAAGAGCACCGCCTAAGGCAAACCCACTAGCATCAGTAACTACCTCAAAGGGTTTGGTAAAATCTGGCAACTTAAGGACAGGGTTGGTTACTAAGGCTGTCTTCAGCTTATCAAGGGCACTCTGACACATTACAGTCCATTGAAAAAGTGTACTCTTCTTGAGAAGGTTAGTTAAAGGGGATGCTATATGAGCATACCTGGGTATAAAGATCCTATACCATCCAGTTAATCCTGGGAATCCTCTAACTTCCTTTACTGTCTTGGTTCTGGCCATTCTACGGCTGCTTAGATCTTTGCGGGGTCAGGAGAAATCCCGTCCTTTGACACTATGAATACCAAGTATTCCACCTGGTCAATAGAGAAAGAAGACTTGCTCTTCTTTGTAAGAGTTGGTGTTTCCTTAGGATTTCTAGGACCTTGCGCACATGATCTTCATGATCTATAGCATTCTTTGAGTATACCAAGATATCATCAAAGAAGACAAGAACAAAATCATAAAGTATTCTCTAAGAATATTCTGCATAAGATGATTAAATGTCGCCGGGGCATTAGTCAATCCAAACGGCATGACTGTGAACTCATAATGCCCATAGCGAGTATTGAATGCTGTCTTTGGGATGTCCTGCTCCTTGATTCGGATATGGTAGTACCTGGATATTGAAATCATAATGACTCTGAGAATATTTTGCACAAGATGATTAAATGTCGCCGGGACATTAGTCAATCCAAACGGCATGACTGTGAACTCATAATGCCCATAGCGAGTATTGATAGCGAGTATTGAATGCTGTCTTTGGGATGTCCTACTCCTTGATTCGGATATGGTAGTACCTGGATATTGCTATCTTTGGGATGTCCTGCTCCTTGATTCGGATATGGTAGTACCTGGATTTGAGATTTATCTTTGTGAACATTTGGGTCCCACTTAACCGATCCAAAAGTTCATCTATCCTAGGAATAGGATACTTATTTTTAATTTTGTTACTTGATTTAGTCCTCTGTAGTCAATACAGAGTCTTAACGTTCCATCTTTCTTCTTTTGGAAGAGAACGAGCGCACCCCAAGACACTAGGTCTGACGAATCCTTGCTCTAACAATTGTCTTAACTACTCCTTAAGTTCTATGGCTTCAGGGATTGGCATTTTATATGCATGTTGAGCCATTGGCGGGGGTTAACTCGATCTCATGATCTACTTCACGAGACGGAGGAGGCATCTCAGTCAGCTCTTCAAGGAACACATCTGCATACTCACTTAACCACTGTGGTGGTTATTTAGCCTTGCATTTTATGTCTACTGGATTCATCTTAAAATGACATAAACAACTTGCCTCTTTCTGAGCCTTTTAAATAATTTGGAAGCCTTGACTAATTGTTGCACACTGAGGATCCGGAAATTCCAGTTCCTTGAACTTTATTCCTGTGAAGGTCACAAAAAGAGATGGTTCCTTTGTGACAATGAATATCAGCTTGATTCTTACGGAGCCAATCCATTCCAAGGATTCCATCATAGACTCCCAAGGGTAGGACTCTGAACTGGCACTCTGTTACGTTCCCATCTAGACTAAACTAAATAAGGTCTGTCTCAAGGTGTGTGAATAGAATCTTTCCACTTGCCAATTCCACTTGCATAGGTTTCCTTGATTTTTTATTTAGGACTAATTTACGCAGACATCCTGGGGAAATAAAAGAATGAGTGCGGTCTGAATCAATCAAAAGCTTGAATTGCTTACCCTGGTAGTACTCTGCTGGAGTCTAGAGGACTGAAAATTTATGGTTATTCCCCTAATGCTCTTTTGCTGCATAGATCTGTCCTTTTTCTTTCTCCACTTCATCAGCTATAGTGACAGCTCTAGCTACTGCAGTCTGAGGTGGAACTCTCTCTCTTTGGTTATTCCAATTCTCAGAGGGAGTTCAGAGACTGCTTTGTATGGAGGCTACAGGAGGCTGAGCTGGCACTCTTCTGGGGTTGCCTTGATTTTGGTGTAGGGGGAACCTTATTGGACTGATACAAAGGAGTTTGTCTCTGCATTCTCAGACCCTGGCTTCCTTGGCCCCATAGAGGGAGATGGGTAATCCTTAAGCTGGTGCCCAAACCCCTGACATCCGAAGCACTTGTTCTCACTTCGACGCTCTTCCCTTTGCATTCTTGAGAGAGCCGGAGTTCCTGAGAAAGTACTTCGAGGGAAAGGTCTTCCTTCATTCCTGAAGCTTCCCATCTCCAGATTCTAGTTGGGACCTTGGTGTCTCTTTGGAGGGGCGAAAAGTTGGAAGAAATTCTCGGTGTCTAAAATCTCTTGAAGGATGAGGGAGCTGGCTTTGGCGGGACTTTCACGAGATGAAGGCTTTGGCGAAGTCCTTTGCCATTCTGAGAGCTTCTGCCATGGACATTGGCTTGGCATTCTTGACTAGTGTCTCTAAGGGTTTGTTCATTCCCCGAATGAACCTGGCCATAAGTTGCTCTTCGCCTAGAGGTGGTGAATACTTGAGTAGAAGAGCAATGCCTGGTGATATTCTTCGATGGTTTTGCTCCCCTAATTTAGCTCTAAGAATTCATTCATTTTGGTTTCTAAAAACCCGGGGGGATAAAATCTCTTCCTTAAATAGGCTTTAAGATTGTTCCAGGACTGGGTGTTCCTATCTAGATGGTTGGTGTCACAATGGTTCCTCCATGCCACCCTGGCTATTTTCGCAATTTTCAGCCTGGCAAGAGCCATTTTGCTCTACCCATTGTAGCCTGTGACATCAAAATACTCTTCCATAGCTTTCACCCATGTCTCCTCCACAACCTCGCCCAGGTTCTCCCCTTCTCCTTTGAAGGGTCCTGGCTGAGTTCTGTGAAGAGCCTTGCAAACGTCGGGGTCAAGCTCTTCTTCTTCAGAGAGAGGGTCTAGCTAACGGCCACAGTTTCCCTGCCTCATGATTTTGCCAAAAATGATATATTAATAAATTTTTATTTTGATATCATCCATGAGATCCTAAGACTTAAGAGGTTCACAAAATAATTTCTTAAACAAGTTAAATGATCTTTTTGGAGATCTATGACATATGATGTCCGGTAACAAATTTTGCTTTATCAGTTTGTCCATAAACAATCACTTATACAATAGGGAATTTTTTCATAAAACATTTCTTTATTTATAGAAAGGTTGCAATATGTACATAGAGCAGCTCATCTCCAGAAGTCAAAATCTCCTTGGGGGATGCACAATACGATGGTACTGGGCTATAGACATGCCCTGATACAAATGTTCCCTTACTGCTGTGAGGTGAAAACAAGAAAAAAACACAAGGCCTCTATAGCCTTCCACCTCGCAACTTTGGAATACAACAATATGGGGGCACCAGAGACGATATCACACACGTCTCATTACACTCAACTCACTCTCAACCTATGGGAATGGCCAGGTCATCGAGGCCGGAGCTCGGCGGCTCAACGTATCCTCTCCTGCAGCCAAAACCATAGACAATGGGGCACCACAATCCCCAACACAACACACTCTTTCTTCACACTTCACCCTTCCCAAACCACCCACAAAATCACTCCTTCAATTAAACACATAAACAAGAGCCCACACAGGTTGCCATCCAAAATTGAAGTCACACACATACCCACAGCCACCCTTTTCTTGTCCAGAGGCGGCTACCACCTCCTTTGCTTCAGCTACCAGCTTCTGCTTTGTTGCCAGCAAGCTGCCACGCATGCCATCAAAACCAGAGACCCTGCCCTTCACTCCTTTCCTCCACGTTCACCCTTGCCTATAACGCCAAAACCAAAGCCCCTCTCTTCACACCTAGGCGGCTCTCCTTAGCACCTGCGGCTACTGTACTCTCCTGGATGCTCACCCGAGAGCCTCGCATCTCATTAGGTGGCTCCCACACGGCCCACACCAGCCCTCGTAGATCACCCGCCAACCACCATTGCACCTGCAGAGCTGCCTCCAGTATCTCCCACAAGGCGGCTACCTACCCTCATCTCGCCTGTCTCTCGAGCGCCTCAGCAAGGCGGTAACTCCTTCTTATGCGACTGTCTGCAGACTTACCAGAGCACCTTCACCACACGACGAGGCGATCACCCGCGAGCCCTGCTCCAGCGGCCACCTCTTTCATACGTCCCCATGTCTGCAGAATCACCCTCAGCTTCGCCTCTCTCTTCGCCAGTCTCAGGAGTATCACCAGAGAGCGACCCCTTTACTGCTTCACCCCGACTTCCTTTTCAACTATCAATTTGTTGCCAACTTCCCTGTAAGGTCTCGTCAGCAGCATGCACCCACCACCTTCCAAGCAAGCTTTCCTTCTCTCACGTCCAGCGACGTCGCCCCTCCAACCCATCACTCACCACCTCAACCTGCTAACATCACAAGGTAGCTACTACCTCTTCGCCTGTCACCAGAACCACTTCCTCTCGCACAAGGCGGCCACCTTCACTCTGCGTTGGCTCTGCCAGCTTCAGCAAGGCGATCTCCTTCCACAAGGCCTCTCCACTCTTCTTTGCGTCTGCAGTTGCACCACAGAGCCCCTCTAAACAGCACAAGGCGGCCACTTCCTTTTCGTTGTCTCTGGCTATTACCCGCTAGGCGTCTTTCGCGAACAAGGCAGCTTCTCCACACTCTACGCCTGTAGATGCCACGAGCTTTCACTTACCACAGGGCCCTCTGGCACAAGGCGGCTCACTTTGCTACAGGCCTCGCTCTGCACAGCCACTCCAGTGCTTCACATACGAGACAACTTCACAGCTCCCTAGCCTTTGCACAATCTCTGTCGAGGTGACCCCTTCATCCACCAGGCGGCTCCCACCCCTTCGGCGCCTGCAGACTCCAAACTCTCTCCACAAGAGATCCCCCTTCACAAGGCCGCCCTTCCCTGCGGCCTCAACTCCTCTCGGGTCTGCAGCCCTCAGCAAGGCGATTTCTCCTTTTTGAAGCGGCCATCTTTTACTGGCTTTTGCGTCTTCGCCACCACCTTCTAGATGGTGCGCTGGCCAACGTGTTGGCACTTATACAAGCTTCCACATGGCCACATTGCATTATATATTTTTATTATTTTTTCCTTTCAAGCCTCAATTATGGTCACCATCACCTCTTATTACCTTGCTTCACCTGGACATACGGCACCCACGCTTCCAGTACAAGAGCTACCCCCGGTCTTCTATCAGCTGCACCTCAATTTCCTCTATATGACCATTTCCCCCATGCTCCAAAAACGGCCTCTCTTCCGAATGAGTCGGTGCCCTGCATTTGGCAACCACCCGCACACCATATTGTTGCAATAAAAAACTTCCAAATCTCCAGCATCTGCTGCTCCCAAAAAAAAACGACACGCATACTAGCTCATTGCAAAACCACCCACTCTATACATCTGCCCCACGGCATTCAGGGCAAAGTTTTTTCCACCTGCCACGCATTCCATATGTACACAAGCCAAAAACGCCTTTCAAAAAAACACCTAACAACTGCCAAGGGAGCTACTATCTTCTCCTTTAGGAATAAAGAGACTAAGGAGTTTGTAGATTTGGCAGGAAAGTCTGAAATTTTGAGGCCTTAAGTGATATAAAATAACACCATGTATCACTTTCAGTCTCATCAGAATCATGATTTTTGAGAGATTCTGCCTCGGCATCACACGCTGGTCGCAAGAGGCGTGGACATACTGCCCTACAAACCACTTGTGCTGCCGTCTCTCGACTGGGTCAGGAAAATATAGATCCTTGAAATGGCCTGCGAGTGTGGCTCAGCTCGTTCGAGTTGTAGTAGAAGAGATGAGATACGCAGTCATGTCTTGTGACTGGGTGAGGTGAGGAACACCGGATAAGTGTGGAACTTCCATCTATAAAATCAAATTCTTTAATTAAAAAAATCTTCATTAATGAGGCTTACAGAATGAAAATACAATATGTAATTGCTCTTTTTGAGTTTTTATTATTACAAATTTCTAATAAGAATTCATTTGTCTTATTAGCTTTCAACAAGGCTCTGATACCAGCTGTGAGACCCCTGCCCCCTCCGAGGGTGCTGGCAGTGGAAGCAGCGTCAGCCTCTCGCGTCGGGCGGGGATCCACACTCGGGGCCTCGTCCGCGGATGTCCGGGCAAGGGACTAGCCCGGCGGTTCCTCCAAAACCGAGCCCGAAAAAAATTCCCTGGCCCGGAAGGCACGGGCGATTCCATCATGGGAAAATCTCTGAACGAGGGAATTAATCTAACGAGTCTTAACTAGTTGAATTGATCCGACCGACCCTGAAGTCACATGGTCAGATCAAAGAAGAGACTTGCACTTGGTCCATAGAATCATCGCTTTCTTTTTCTTTTCCTTTGACGAGGCACAGTCTGATTCCCTCACACAACAAGGGTCATCTCAGGACTTAATCTAACTAACGTAACTAATCGTATCTTAATTGTTTCGCCAAGAATCCTCTGATCGAGCCAACCACCTGACCACTATATTGGTGGGATTCCTTTATAAATATTTGGTTGTGTTTTTCTTGGGCCGAGAGAAAAAGAGTTCCCAGACCCCCTAGCCAGCGTTTCATGCAAAACTTAAGCTAGGCATTCCACATACACACCTAATATGAAATCGCCATTTATAAAACAGATTCGGTTGTCTTTAAAACAATCCTTCAATAGAAATCATAATATTACTGATCATCATCCTCCAAAATTCTGAGTCCATTGTGTTACAAAATACGTCATCTGGACTCTGCGTTAAAGACCGGCTGGCTAACCAATGAGATCCAACATCAAAATTTGATTCACAAAAATCTTTCTTTTTAGTCTATCCGAATCTTCCTCGATGCACGCATGGGTGTCTAGCAACCGCGAGCCCCTACATCACCTAGTCAAAACCCTCTAGGATCCTCCTTATGTGTCCTAGCACTTCACTCAGAGACCGCTTCGTCGGTCCTCGCCCATCGTACCCCAAGCGCACCATTTTAACCGTACCGAGGCTGGTCAAGACCTCCGACAGGCTCTGCTCTGCGAGCAACGTCCCTCGACGACTCCCCAACCAGCTGTTGCAACGAACCTCCTCTTAGTAAAACACATGCCAGATGCTTCCTCCACCGGCATTCTGGTGTAAAACAATCCTTTAAATGAAAATAGAGGTTCTATGCAAGTAAAATTCCCAGTTTGAGATTGGTTCCACAAAACCCCTTTTTCCTTAATTTCCAATTTCATAATGAGAATCCTTGATCTCTCATCAGGGTAATCTACCCATCATTTGTCTAACTGTCCAACTAGATTCTTGGTGATTTCGGTCAAAGGAAAACTAGTATAGCTCAACAGTAGTCTATTCTTTGTATTTAGGAACTGGTATTGGTCACGAAGTTTTTGCTTGATTCAGATCGAGATGGACAAGTAAGTTTACTATCCGTCCCTCTCGTAGTCTAACCAAAATCATTCAGTTTAGTTCTAATAATGATTTTCTTCAAATAAACATCTATTTTTGGATAAATACCAATTTAGTGATTCAACCAAATAAAATACCAATTTAGTGATTCAACCAAATAAAATATCTAGAGATATTCTTTCTACCATTTTATTTCTCAACCTTAATTCCCTAGGTAGAATTATTGTGAAATTTCATCTTTTGACATCAAAAATTAATTTCAAATCTTTCTTTACTTAAATATCATAAAACTTTTCTTTTAATTAAATATCGATATCTATTTTTTCTTAATAAGCTTGAAATTCCTCTTTTTCTCATTTAATCAGTGCAATCCAAATATCATGGGAATTCCTCTTTTATCATAAAATAAATCTATCTAAATTTTCTCTTTAAATTAAATAAAAATACTCAATATTCCAAATATACCAAGAATTCCTCTTTTTCCATTTAAATGATTGAATTCCAAATATGATGGGAATTCCTCTTTCATCATTTAAATTTATACCTGCATAAAATAATTTTAACTAAAATTTCTCTTAAAAATTAAATAAAAATATCCATTAATTCCATTATACTAAGAATTTTACTTTTCTTATTTAAATGATTGAATTTCAAATATGATAGGAATTTCTCTTTTATCATTTAAATTTATTCATGCATAAAATAATTTATCTAAAATTCTTTTTTAATTTTAAATAAAATATCCATTATTTTAATATTCCAAATATTCTCTTTCTCCATTGGAATACATGGATCTCCATTATCATGAGAATTCCTCTTTTATCATAAAAATAAAATTACTAAAAATTTCTCTTTTTCTCTAATTAACTATTTATGCATAAATATTAAAAATTAATTTTCCATGCATATGATGAGAATTATTCATTTAACATAGGATGACTAATCCTAGAATATGGTAGGAAGTCCTCTTTTCACATTATGCATAAAAATGATTTATGTGTTAATTTCTAAAAATTTTGCCATAGTTCCACTACTATTACTGATAATTTTCAATAATTTTGAAAAGCATAAGACTTAGTAATACACTTATGATAAATCAACTATCAATAGATCTAAATTCAATTTATGGATCTAAATCATAATTTTATCATAATTTATGTAACATAATTTTATCATAATTTATGTAACATAAAAGCATTAAAAAGCCATTTCTTTAGCCTCTAGCTTGACTAGCATAGAGTTTGATTTTAGAATTGAGAATTGCTCCATGAGAAGCATCCTTTGAATAGTGAATTGGTCATAGGAATGACCATTCTTTGGGGGAGAGAGAGATATACTTAAAAAACATTCTAATTAAGCATAAATGTAAACTTTTTGTGATTAATCATTAAAATTCTTTGGAGAGCTTCATTTGCATTGAAAAACCATTCATTTGAATACTTCTCAAGCTTAAAAAGGGGTTGAGAAGTGAAAAACATTTAGAAGATTAGAGAAAAACCATAAAGTCACATCTTACCTCTTGTTTTACTTGCTTCTGTATCCTCAGAAGAGGCCCCCAACCAATCAATTGGTTAGTATGTTGAGAGGAAAACTCCAAGGAAGGTTGAAGAGAGAGAGAAGCTCCAATCTCTCCAAATTGTAGAGGATTTTTAGGGGATAATAGAAAATATGCTTATTCTAATGTAATATTGGCATGGTCTAGTTTCACAGATGAGAATACAAAAGAACAAGGGTCTATTTATAGGTGAGGAAGGCCACTAATTGAGTCCAACTAAGTTCTAGAATATTCTAGGTCCAGTTTGGCTGAATTTGGACAAGATTTGGACCATTTTAGCTCCCTTTTGATCTAGTTTGATCCAGGAGAGAGGAGAGATAAAAATATCTTAATATTTTGGAATTAAAAACTCATTCACATGTGTGAAATCAGCGCCTCCTTGAAGTCTCCCCCCTACCTTACCAAGGTGTCAAAATTGTATGATTACTCCAAAATATCTCATTTTTTTAGTAATATCTCATAGTTTTTAACTAATAAATCTTGTACGTATTTCTTAAGTAAGCTGATGTGGAATACATTATGTACCTTGAGATGGGGAGGCAGAAAAAGTTTATAAGCTAGATCACCCACTTTCTTTATAATAGCATATGGCCCACAATATCTGGGAGAGAGCTTCTTGTACTTCCCTAAAGATAAGGAACTTCTCTTTGATCGTACTCGAATGAAGACCATATCTGATTCTTCAAACTCCCTCTCTAATCTCTTTTTATCTGCATACTGCTTTTGCCTATCTTGGGCTACCTTTATATCTTTACAGATTGATTGCATTTGCTGGTCCATGTCATCAAGCATTTGTCTAGACATCTCGACTCTGATCAATGGGTTAGACCAAGTCGACGGTGTTAGGCAATCTTGCCCATACAAAGCTTTGAAAGGGCTCATCCCAATGCTTCGATGATAAGAAGCATTGTAAGCAAATTCGACCAAATGTAAATGGCTTCACCACTTCTTGGGTTCCCTGCCGTCGCTGCCGCAGCATGACCGAAGGATATCTTCTATTACTTGGTTCAATCTCTCAGTCTGGCCATCTGTTTTGGGGTGATAGACTGCTATGCTGAGATCCAAGAAAGTTCCTACTGCTTCGAAGAATGCAGTCCAGAATTTCGATGTGAATTTGGGATCTCTGTCACTTACTATCCTCCTGAGTAAGCCATGCAATCTGAAGATCTCTTTTAGGAAAACTCTCGCAACATCCACTATAGTGTGTGATTCTTTCACTTTCTGGAATCAGATGGAAACCTTTGGTTAGCCTGTCAACTACCACAAAAATGGAGTTGTAACCTGATTTCACTGAAGGTAATCTAGTGACAAAGTCCATACTGATACATTCCCACTTCATCTGAGGAATATCTAGAGGCTACAGTTTCCCTCGCATCTTGACTCTCTCTGCCTTGACTCTCTCACTCATTAAGCATTTTCGCACATGATCAAGTGCATCCTTTTTGAGTCCTGGCCAGAAGAAGCTTTTCTTACCCTGGCTCCAGCTATCAGGCTATCATGGGCTTCTCTTAGAATTCTTCCCTTTATTCCCTCATCATTGGGAATGCATAGCCGATTATTATAATACATGCATCCTTCATCCAATTTGTACCCAAGAACTCGACTCATTTCCTGAGGAGTCTTGCTTTCCTGCATCAGAAGGGTAGCAATAGGGGCAAAGAATTTGTCCTGCATGATTCTCTCCCTTGCTTCACTGATTAATGGATTTGACACCACTGTAATAATTGCAAGCAAGGAGGCTTTTTTGCTAAGCCCATCTACCACCACATTTTCTTTCCCCAGCCAATACTTGATTTCAAAATCGAATTCCTGCAGGGTCTACATCCATCTCCTTTGACGTATGTTGAGATCCCTTTGGGTGAAGATCCACTTCAGACTTTGATGATCTGTCATCAAGGTGAACCTCTGAGATAATGTCTCCACAACTTCAGAGCATAAACTACTGAGAGTAACTCAAAGTCATGGACGGCATAATTTCTCTCATGTGTTGTGAGTTTTCTGGATTCATAGGCCACTGTATGACATTCCTGCATAAGAGCACTGCCTAAGGCAAACCCACTGGCATCAGTAACTACCTCAAAGGGTTTAGGGTTTAGGGTGCACCCCAAGGTGAGACACTGGGTCTGCTGACGAAGCCCTACTCGAACAGTTGTCTTAACTGCTCCTTAAGTTCTATGGCTTCAGGGGCTGGCATTTTGTATGCACGCTGAGCCACTAGATGTCATGATCTACTTCGTGAGAGACGGAGGCATCTCAGTAAGCTCTTCAAGGAACACATCTGTATACTCAATTAACCACTCTGGTCCTTTAGCCTTGCGTTTTATGTCTATTGGATTCATCTTAGTGACATAAACAACTTGCTTCTTTCTGAGCCCTTTTAATAATTTGGAAGCCTTGACTAATTGTAGCACTGGGAATCCGAAAATTCCAGTTCCTTGAACTTTATTCCCGTGAAGGTCAAGGAAAGAGATGGTTCCTTTGTGACAATAAATATCAGCTTGATTCTTATTACGGAGCCAATCCATTCCAAGGATTCCATCATAGACTCCCAAGGGTAGGACTCTAAACTAGCACTCTGTTACGTTCCCATCTAGACTAAACTGAATAAGGTCTGTCTCAAGGTGTGTGAAAAGAATCTTTCCATTGGCCAATTCCACTTGCATAGGTTTCCTTGATTTTTTATTTAGGAATAATTTACGCAGACATCCTGGGGAAATAAAAGAATGAGTGTTGCCTGAATCAACCAAAAGCTTGAATTGCTTACCCTGGTACTCTGCTGGAATCTGGAGGACTAAAAATTGACAGTTATTCCCGTGATGCTCTATTGCTACATATATCTCTCCTTTTTCTTCCTCCACTTCATCAGCTATAGTGACGGCTCTAGCTACTACAGTCTGAGGTGGAACTCTATCTCTATGGTATTCCAAATCTGGGAGGGATTTTGGAGATTGCTTTTTTGCATGGAGGCTGCACGCTGAGCTGGCACTCTTCTGGGGTTGCCCTGATTTTGGCACGGGGGACCTTGATTGGTGGACTGATATGAAGGAGTCTGTCTCTGAATTCTGGGGCCCTGGCTTCCTTGGCCCACAGAGGGATATGGGTAATCCTTGAGCTGGTGCCCAAACCCCTGACATCCGAAGCACTTGTTCTCACTTCGACGCTCTTCCCTTTGCATTCTTGAGAGAGCAGGAGTCATTCCTGAAGCTTCCCGTCTCCAGATTCTAGTTGGGACCTTGGTGTCTCTTTGGAGGCGTAATGTTGGAAGAACTTCCCGATGTCTGAAATCTCTTCAAGGATGAGGGAGCTGGCTTTGGAAGGACTTTCACGATGAAGGCTTTGGCGAAGTCTTTTGCCATTCTGAGAGGTTCTGCCATGGACACTGGCTTGGCATTCTTGACCAGTGTGTCTAAGGATTAGTTCATTCCCCAAATGAACCTGTCCATAAGTTGCTCTTTGTCTAGAGGTGGTGAATACTTGAGTAGAAGAGCAAATGCCTGGTGATATTCTTCGTTGGTTTTGCTCCCCTAATTTAGCTCTAAGAATTCATTCATTTTGGTTTCTAAAAACCCGGGGGGATAAAATCTCTTCCTTAAATAGGCTTTAAGATCGTTCCAGGATTGGGTATTCCTATCAAGATTGTTGGTGTCACAATGGTTCCTCCATGCCACCCTGGCTGTTTCCACAACTTTCAGCCTAGCAAGAGCCATTTTGCTCCTCTCGCATTGTAGCCTGTGACATCAAAATACTCTTCCATAGCTTCCACCCATTTCTCCACAACCTCGCCTAGGTTCTCCCCTTCTCCTTTTGAAGGGTCTTGGCTGAGTTCTTTGAAGAGCCTTGCGAATGTCGAGGTCAAGCTCTTCTTCTTTAGAGAGAGGGTCTGGCTGACGGCCACGGTTTCCCCGCCTCATGATTCTGCAAAAAAATGATATATTATTAAATTTTTATTTTGATATCGTCCATGAGATCCTAAGACTTAAGAGGTTCGAAAAATAATTTCTTAAACAAGATAAATGATCTTATTGGAGATCTATGACATATGTCCGGTAACAGATTTTGCTTTATCAGCTCATCCATAAACAATCACTTATACAACAGGGAATTTTTCCATAAAACATTTCTTTATTTATAGAAAGGTTGCAATATGTACATAGAGCAGCTTAGCTCCAGAAGTCAAAATCTCCTCGGGAGATGCATTAGACGATGGTACTGGGCTATAGACATGCCTTGATACAAATGTTCCCTTACTGCCAAGGGAGCTACTATCTTCTCCTTAGGAATAAAGCGACTAAGGAGTCTGTAGATTTGGCAGGAAAGTTTAAAATTTTGAGGTCTTGAGTGATGTAAAATAACACCATGTATCACTTTCAGTCTCATCAGCATCATGGTTAATGAGATATTCTGCCTCAGCATTGCACCGGTGGTCGTAAGAGGCATGGACATACTGCCCTGCAAACCACTTGTGCTACTGTCTCTTCGTTGGGTCAGGAAAATATAGGTCCTCAAAATGGCCTACGAGTCTGGCTCGGCTTGTTCGAGTTGTAGCGGAAGAGATGAGATGCTCGAAGCAAACGCAGTCATGTCTTGCAGGCTGGGTGAGGTCAGGAACACCAGATAAGTGTGGAACTTCCATCTATAAAATCAAATTCTTTAATTAAAAAAATCTTCATTAATGAGGCTTACGGAATGAAAATACAATATGTAAATTCTCTTTCTAAGTTCTTATTATTACAAATTTTTTATAAGAATTCATTTGTCCTTATTAGCTTCCAACAAAGCTCTCAATACCAACTTTGAGACCCTTGCCCCCTTCGAGGGTGCATGCGGCGGAAGTAGCATCAGCCTCTCGCGTGCGGGGCGGGGATCCACACTCGGGGCCTCGCTCGTGCGGATGTTCGAGCAAGGGACTAGCCCAGGGCCTCCTCCGAAACCGAGCCCGAAAAAACTTCCCTCGCCCGGAAGACACAGGCGATTCCACCATGGGAAAATCTTCGAACGGGGAAATTAATCTAACGAGTCAAAGTCTTAACTAGTTAAACTGATCCGACCGAACCCGAAGTCACATGGTCAGATCAAAGAAGAGACTTGCACTTGGTGCATAGAATCACCGCTTTTTTCCTCCTTTAACGAGGAATAGCCGCCCGCCACTGATCCCCTCCCACACAACAACAAGGGTCTTCTCGAGACTTAATCTAACTAACGTAACTAATCGTATCTTAATTGTTTCGCAAGAATCCTCTGATCCAGCAGCCTAAACGGCCCATGGGCTAACCAACCACCCGACCACTGTATTGGTGGGATTCCTTTATAAATATTTTGTTGTGTTTTGCCCAGGTACCGAGCAAAAGAGTTCCCAGGCCCCCTAGCCGGCGTTTCATGCAAAACTTAAGGTAGGTATTCCACATACACACCCAATATGAAATTGCCATTTATAACAGATTCGGTTGTCTTTAAAACAATCCTTCAATAGAAATCATAATATTACTGATCATCATCCTCCAAAATTTTGAGTCCATTGTGTTACAAAATATGTCATCTGGACTCTCCGTTGAAGACCAGCTGGCCAACCAACGAGGTCCAATATCAAAATTTGATTCATAAAAATCTTTCTTTTTAGTCCATCCAAATCTTCCTCTATGCACGCATGGGTGTCCTAGCAACCGCGAGCCCGTGCATCACCTGGTCTAGCTTGACTAGCATAGAGTTTTAATTTTAGAATTGAGAATTGCTTCATGAGAAGCATCATTTGAATAGAGAATTGGTCATAGGAATGACCATTCTTTGGGGGAGAGAGAGATATACTTAAAAAAAACATTCTAATTAAGCATAAATGTAAACTTTTTGTCATTAATCATTAAAATTCTTTGGAGAGCTTCATTTGCATTGAAATACCATTCATTTGAATACTTCTCAAGCTTGAGAGGGGTTGAGAAGTGAAAAACATTTAGAAGATTAAAGAAAAACCATAAAGTCACATCTTACCTCTTGTTTTGCTTGCTTCAGTATCCTGAGAAGAAACTACCAACCAATCAATTGGTTAGTATGTTGAGAGGAAAACTCCAAGGAAGGTTGAAGAGAGAGAGAAGCTCCAATCTCTCCAAATTGTAGAGGATTTTTAGGGGATAATAGAAAATATGCTTATTCTAATGTAATTCTAATGTAATATTGGCATGGTCTAGTTCACATATGAGAATACAAAAGATCAATTGTTCATCTCATCAAGCATGTGACTCGGGCTGGTGGGTACATATTTCTTAAGTAAACTGACGTGGAATACATTATGTACCTTGAGATGGGGAGGCAAAAAAAGTTTATAAGCTAGATCACCCACTTTCTTTATAACAGCATATGGCCCATAGTATCTGGGAGGGATCTTCTTGTAATTCCCTAAAGATAAGGAACTTTTCTTTGGTCGTACTCCAATGAAGAGCATATCTGATTCTTCAAACTCCCTCTCTCATCTCTTTTTATCTGCATACTACTTTTGCCTATTGTTAACCCATGGCAGACATTGCGACATACTATATTTTACGTCATTAATTTAAATATTCTGAGTCATGGGCCGGGCTTGTCGACACCATATGTTAAGGATGAAGGGATTGGGTGATCGCCGATGAGAGGCGCACCTTGGATATCAGTAGGATAAGGGTTAGGGTCGGCCGGCCATGTATGGGCGCCCAAGTGTGAACGGCCAAGTCACCTATATGAGTCAAATGTAACCCTAAAATCCTCATTCTCATGTGTTGTGAATACAAGAGTGCTCTTGCCTTATCTCTTTGGTTTCCTTCTCCTGCGTTTGTGAGAGAGAGAGAGAGAGTGAGTGAGAGAGCGATCGAGCACTGTGTAGCGGCACGGCGGCGACGGAGAGGCGGTAGAGCGGCGACGGCGGCTCCTCCTTCACGGCTGCGACGCAGGAATCCTTCAAGGCGGCAGTTAAGCGGTGAGTGACACACCTTTTGCATTCTGTTTTGAGCTTGCCTTCCTGGTTGTATGCTTGCAGCCATTCGTGGCTCGCATACGGTGTCCGGCAAGTCCCCAGCTACGACCTGTGCGGCAAAAGCGCACATTTTTGGCGCCGCTGCCGGGGAGTTGCCCTGCACCAAGCTCCAGTTTGCAGCTCGGCTATTGCGTGAAGTTTAATCTACACTGTAGGAAAGGCGTCTGTGTTGCTGTTGAGGTGTTTCTGTGGTTTTCAATCTTTGTTTCTGCAATTTGTCTTCTGTATTCCTGTTTCTTTTGTTATATTTTCGCTCCGCGTGTGGGCGTACGTTCTGTTATCTGGTTTCTGCGTGCGAGAGGGATTTCTGAATCCCCAGATCTGTGCTGTGTGTGCGAATTGCGCCGCGGCCAAGGTTGAACCGTAAGGAAACCCTAGAAAACTTATCCCACAAAAAAACAGAAAATAAAAAATAAGAAAATTATAAAAAAGAAAAAAGAAAAAATTAAATTTTATTTTCAAAGAAAGAACCAAACGTGTGGAGAGGAAAGCTTTTCTAATTGGAGAAAAAAATTTTGAAAAGAAAGAACCCCCACGACCCACGACCCACGGCCCCGGCCTCGGTCTCGGTCGTTTGATATATATATATAGGAGAGTGAGCCTCCATAGATTTCTCTCAAGTGAGAGCTTATGGGAAGTCGTGCCCTATATGTAGCCCACTCCCCAAGGAGTAAAGTGAGCATGTGGGATAAAGCCCTCACCCTTTCCTCCACAAGCAAATAGGCTTTTGCCCCTTTCCCCCAAAGGAAACGGACTGTTTTGAGGACTACAAGAGCTCTGGATAGGCAAACACGGTGCTGTAAAGCACACTAGGACCCTTTAAACGATACGCTCGTTTTGAGCTATCACACGCCCTAGTCCAAGTTCGACCGTAAGTAAGGGGGTCAAAAACGGGTTAAAAACAACACAAAAACAAGTAAAAACGGGGTGCGAAACACCTAAGAAACCACTTGTGTGAGTTTCAAGGGTAGTTACCAACGCACGTAGGGTACCCACGTCACATGCATCTACGCTCTGGTCGGGTGCTAGAGCCTGAACCACTAGAAAGCGTTTCAGTCTACGCAGGCTCACACCATCCCTCCACGTTGGCATCTTGGCCTTCGGCTGGAACCCAAGGGAGTGCAACCCAAGATCCACGAATAGTGGATAGTGACTCGTCCTCTGACTCAGAAGCCATGGAAGGACACCCTACCAAGAACCCTGAGGAGACAAGCCAAAACATGCCAGTGTGGGCCCCACAACCCGGATCTAGCATGTTTAGTCGTCTAATAGAGACCTTTAGTAGAGCTACACGCTCTGAACATGCGACAAGCGAAGTAAATGAGGAAGGAGGGGTAGTAGATTCGCCATTCACATCTTATGTAGACCCTACCCTCCCAAAGAGTGTCCATGTGGATATTCTACCCACTTCGTTTAATGAGGGCCCTACTGAGCTACCACATTCCGATGCTCTTCCTAAAGTAGAGGTCCCTAGAAGCCAATCCATAAGAAGTGACATTGCGTCCACTTCAAGAGAACCGTTTGGCACACCAAGTCTAGATGGGATATTTCTCAATGAAAATTGGGAATATGATCTACACACAGAGACTCTAACGGACCTATACACGGGTTACACATACCATGTAGGTTGGTTAGAAGTCCTACGATCTACATCTAGCGCCACTAATCTAGAGGAGCAACAACACATGATATGTGAGGTGATTCATAGAATTATCCAAATTGAGAGGCAAAATAGGGGAGTGGACCTAGTTTCCACTGGCCCTATGAGGTTTTTGGATACGGGCAAGGCCAAACAACCAACCCTATCACAATTGGAGACTCCCTCCGTGAGTCCCATAGACCCTTCATATGTTGTTTCGCCTGGAGTCTCAATGCAGGTTGAGCCCACGAGTAGTAACTTTAGCTTTCCAACCTTGGCTCAACTTTCCATTAGGGAATCCGCAATGCCTACCCCAATGATGAGCATGACAGAAAGTGCACCTGTTACCACTGTAGTTAGTACGACACCACTACCTAGTGGAACAGTACCTACAACAGTGCATGGTAGTGCCTATCGGCCTTATGTACCTATTTCTACTCATGCCCATGTAGCTCCTACGCCTCCTAGTATGCCAATGGCGTATGCTCCACGACCGCCTTATCACCACCCTTATCCAAGAGGAGCTAGGCCTAGCCACATATCATATCCTACATCATTTGCCAACCTACTCAGACCAACGCCAACTCCTATCAGCCAGGCTATCCCAGAAGTGCCTCCACCAACTATGCCTGCTCACTTAGGTGATCTCGCAGCATTTGCTCAGACGATCGGACGATCCATTGCGGAAAACATGCGGGGCATGCCTGAGAGAGAACTTAGAAGCAAGGCAGTACAAGTGGCTAAGCTCACTCAAAACTTCAGTGGTAACGAGGATGTTAGGAAGCACATTGAAGTCTTTGAACACGTGTGTGATTCCTTGGAAGAGCACAATGAGCTCCATAAGTGTAAAGCCTTAGGCTTAACCTTAAGTGGGAAGGCCGGAGATTGGTATCGAACCTTAAGGGTTGAAGAGCGCACTCACTACCCCACTCTCAAGAGATTGTTCTTGAAAGAATACATACGCGAGGGTGTGCTTTGGGGGGTAGCATCTCAACTCCAAAAAGCTGAACGCGAGCAAGGGGAGTCAGTGAGAGACTTTATAAGTCGATTGAAGCATCTGAATTCTCGCTGCACTCCCGATGAACGCTTCAATAACAACCAACTCCTCGATAGATTCATCCGAGGATTGCGCCACGAGGACATTTACAATGGCCTAGTCATTAGAGGTCTTACAACGTGGGAAGCAGTCACTGCCAATGCAATCCAGTTAGAAGACAACTTGATGATTGCAGGTAAAAAGGTGTCTTCAGAAACAAAATCCGTTAGTTCGCAAGTATCTGGGCACGAGCCAATGACGGTAAAACCAATTGCCAAGGAGCCCAAGATATCTGAAATGTCTGTGACCGACCTTACTAAGGCTCTCCAAGAATACTTCAGGGGTAATCGAGCTCCTCAGAATAGCCATATGTACCCAAGGAGAGAGCAACAATGGTGTTCGGTGTGCTTAGGACCACATAGCACGAGTGAATGTCCCACATTCAGAGTCAAATTCAATGGGAATTGCAATGCATGTGGTAAGTATGGCCATCAATCTAAAGATTGCCTAACACTTAAGCGAATGTTGGCAAACCAGGCACCACTAGCTTGGTCAAACACACCTCAAGTACCCGCGCTAATGCCTGCACAACCTATCGAGCAACCATCACAGCACATAGTTCCAAGGAATCCGAATGTAGTCCAGTCTATGCCATTACCACCGCCAGTGCTAGGACCACAACCTCCACATCCAAGGATTACCCCTGTAAACCAGATGGGTTGTGAGTCACATAGTGCATGTGGGGATTATGAAGAGGAGATAGACCCCACTGCTCCATACGGGATTGATACGTTTGAAATGATTCCCCAGTACTACATGGAGGATCATTTCGGGCAAGTCAAGCCTGTATATCAAGCGGCTGCTCTTGCCACAAGAGGGCAAAACCTTAATACCATGGCGAAGAGACCACCTCTTCAATGTTACGAGTGTGGTGGACCGCATCGTGTAGCGGAGTGCCCTAATAGGTTACAAAAGATCGCTACTCAGATGCAACCAAATCAAGGGAGCACATCGGGAATGCCGGTACTTACATGTAATCGTTGTGGCATAGATCATTTGATCGCTCAATGTCCACATAATCCTAATGCACCCAAGATTACGCCATTGAATTTGGTTGAGGTCACCAACCAAGCACGAAGAACCACACCCGTTGTACCCGCGAATGTAGTTACACGGTCAATGCTTCAAAATCAAAACTACATTCTTGAAGAAAGGGATACTGCATCAATCGCTCAGGCAAAGAAAAAGAAAACACGGCGGAAGAGATCGCTTAATGCCACGAGCTCCAAGCCTAGTTCAAAGACTAACATAGGGACAGGAGACGACCCCGTGTATATGAATGATCCTGAAGATGATTCCGATTCAATAGAAACCATGGGGACCAAAGCCACTACCTTAAGGGAGGAACCCACTCGGGAGCTCAATGAAGGAGAATCAAGCGAGTACAAAAATAAGGGGAAACGGAAGGAAACTTCCTCGGCCCCACAACCAAGTCAGTTAATGCCCTCTCGACCACCCAAACTGACTGAGACTCCCCAAGACAAGCCACGTGGGCCAAAAACCCTCAAGAAAAAGATTGGAACTTATCCAAACCCAGTTAAGGAGATTGAACAAGTGCAACACTTAAGGGGTTTGGTGGAATAAACACAAAGAGAACTGGAGCCAAACCCGAGAAAAATCAAAATTCCAGACACAGTGTTTCCTACGCAAGTTCAGCCTCACCGGAACCATAAACCGTTAGCTATACCTAGTATCATTCGGGAAGAAAGTGAGGATAGGACATCCGGAAGTGGGCAAACACCCTTCTTGCTGGAAAGAATGTTTAGTGAGGGAATGCCTGACCCCATCGAAGAGGAAGTGATTCCATCTTCACCAGTCCCTAGTCAAGGGGCGATGTCTCGAAAAGTACCGTTGAATGTGTCTAAGCTAATGGATTTCATGTCCTCTGAGATCAGAACCACGATCATATCCAAATTATACGGAGATCCTGAGCTATTCTTAGCTCTTCGGGCATTTCTCAATGGAGAACTAAAGGCGGGGCTACCACAATTTGCAAATATGGATAGACCCGACACGCTTCAAGATGAAGGGGAGCATTGGGATCTACAACCCAACTTTGATGAAGATTCGGTCGTGGAAATACCTGTGAACAAGTTGGGAAAGTACTTTGAAGGTGACGAATCTAATGCCACCCTCCCCATTACTACCAAGGGATTAACTTTAAAGGGAATCCTTGATGGTGGTGCTGGAGTGAGCATTGTGACTAAAAACTGTTGGGAATCTATGGGAAGGCCTCACCTCGAAGTCACAAACATAGTGGTTAAGATGGCAAACGGAACCATAGCTAAACCTATTGGGATGTTAAGGGACCTTAAGATCAAGGTCCTAGGATACAAGGTAAAACATACCTTCATTGTAATGGATTTCTCCAAGCATCCTATGTCATATCAAATGATCTTAGGACGTCCTTTCATGAGGGAAGCACAAATGGTACATGACTGGTCGAAAAACCATGTCTACCTACAATTCCAGGACTCTGTCATTCGAGTTGATCTTGAGAATGGTCGTGCACATCCTTTAGGAAGCAAGGTTATCATCGATAATCGATCGGATACCACTGTTCACTCTGCCCCATTAAGGTATTGCTATACATGCAAAAAAGAGACTGATGACGGGAAAGATTCTCCTTATATGGATGTCCTACCGGGTATGACTGAGTCGGATAACGTGGATTGGGTACACCTAGCGGCAACCATAGACACATGGGGAAATAGAGGCACAAGTTGGGTAACACCTGAAGGGCAAGATATGCCACCGTTAGTGCCAATAAACATGATAGGTGTTATGCACATGACTCCTGATGGCGAGAACGTGGCAAACTCCACCGACACTGAAAGTAGCGAAGACTCTGACCAATGCAACTCTGAGTATGAATCTCAAGAAGAAACTGACCCTGAGCCTGATGGGGAAAATGAATCAAATATTCACCCAAATGTGGAAGCAAGGTGCTCAAGGCCTAGGACAGTGGCCTCCTGTAGTTCATCCGAAAGTGAAGATCGACCAAGTGAGTCCGAATCGGATAGAAACAAAAATCAAAAACTTGGTAAGAAGAAAACGAGACATAAGCGCCAACGCTATCGAGCTAATGTACGAACTGCAATAAACAAGGAAAGATCCACTGCAGAATGGCTTAGTTATGTAGGAGCCATTGATGCTCATCGGAAGATAGCGGATAATTGGGGACAATACCTCCAAAGCGTCATGTGGTGTATTCCGCAACCTCATGACGTCGCCCAATTAGAAATCGAAGAGAAGCCGAAACTAAGTCGTACTGCAAGAAGGCGGCAAAACCAAGAGTTGGCTCAACAACAAAAGGAAGCGGAATTGAAAGAAAAAAGTCTGGCACAACAAGAACCAGTAGACTTACACCCCGCACCCGAGCATTTCAAATCATTCACCACAGGGGAACGTAAAGTGGTCTACACAAAAGCCCAACGAACGCCTACCAATGGGAGTAGCGGTGTCTACGATGGCCCTGCGGTAGTTAAGGAGATAGACTTAGCAGATCCGGGTGAAGAGTCTAAACCAGTTTATATTGCTCAAGACCTCACCAAGGCGGAAGAAGCTGCACTTACGAAGCTTCTTAAAGAATTCAAGGACATATTTGCTTGGACATATCATGATATGAAGGGTGTTCCACCCTCGGTGGTGCAACACACGATTCCAATGATTAGCACTGCTAAACCAGTCCAGCAACGTCCCTACCCAATGAATCCTAAGTACGCAAAGATTGTACAAGAGGAAATTGAAAAGCTGGTAAAATGTGGATTCATATATCCTATTGAGCACTCAGAATGGGTTTCTCCGATAGTCATCGTGCCAAAGAAGAATGGGAAACTCAGAGTGTGCGTTGATCTCAAAAAGGTTAATGCAGCCACCAGAAGGGATCATTACCCCTTGCCATATTCTGAACATGTGCTTGAAAGAGTGGCAGGCAAGGAGGCATATAGCTTTTTAGATGGGTACTCGGGTTACAATCAGATCACAATTGCAGACGAGGACCAAGCTAAAACAGCATTTATCACGGAGTTTGGAGTGTTTGCCTTTCGCGTCATGGCTTTTGGCCTGACCAATGCACCTACAACATTCCAACGATTGATAAACACGGCCTTTAAGGAATATCTAAGGGACTTCTGTGAAGCTTTCTTAGATGATCTTTGTGTTCATTCCTCTTGGGACGAGCACTTGATGTGTTTACGAAAAATATTTGAAAGGTGTAGATTATATCGCATCTCCTTGAATCCTTTCAAATGCCAATTCTGGGTTAAACACGGAGTTATCTTAGGGCATATAGTGTCCAAAAATGGGATTTCCACTGATGAGAGTAAAATCAAGGTCATTCTGGAATTACCCCCACCCACCAACTACAAGGGAGTCCAACGCTTTATGGGCCACGTTGGTTATTATCGAAGGTTTATTCTCTTCTTCGCCGAGATAGCTCGACCATTGTATAAGCTTCTCATCGAGTTTATTTGGACCGAAGAATGTGACCGTGCCTATGAGCTATTAAAGAAGGCCTTGGCGAGTGCTCCAATCTTGAGAATGCCTAACTGGGATTTACTCTTCCATGTGCATATTGATGCATCAAACTTTGCTATTGGGTGTGTGTTAACTCAACCTAGAGAACACAAGCTAGACTACCCCATTAGCTTTGCCAGTCGCCAGTTGAACGATGCTGAGATGAACTACACCACTACGGAGCGAGAAGGGTTGGCAATGATATATGCAGTAAGGAAATTTCGTTATTACCTCCTTGCCACCAAGTTTGTTTTCTATGTGGATCATCAAGCATTGTTGTATCTGGTAAACAAACCATGCTCCACAGGAAGAATCACACGATGGCTATTGATTCTTCTTGAGTTTGATTTCACGGTTATTGTGAGACCTGGCAAGAAACATGTTATGGCTGATCATTTGTCTCGCATACCCAATGGTGAGGCTCCTACAGGGGTTGATGATGACTTACCTGACACTTCCCTATTCATGGTGGAGACAATGCCTGAATGGAGTGAGAAGATTGTTAACTTTTTGGTTAATGGCTTTCCACCCAAGGAGCTTCGTAAAGATCTAGCTCGAAAGCTGATCAAAGAATGCGAACCCTATTGCCTGATAGCCGGGACTCTTTATAAAAGAGGAAAGGATGACGTTCTTAGGCGTTGTGCCCGAGAGGATGAGTATCTATACATTTTACAAGAGGCACATATGGGCGTAGCCGGTGGTCACTTCTCAGGAGACTTAACTGCGCGAAAGATCTTACAATCAGGGTATTGGTGGCCCACTATGTTCCAAGATGCATCACTCTTTGTGAAGGGTTGCGATGAATGCCAACGATATAAGAAACCCCAGAGGAAAGATCAGATGCCCCTACATCCAATCAAAGTAAACCAACCATTTGAAAAGTGGGGTTTAGACTTTGTAGGTCCAATTAGCCCAGCGGCCCGAAACACACAATCTCGCTATATTATTGTGGCCACTGACTATATGACCAAATGGGCTGAAGCGAAAGCGACACGTAAGGCAGATGCGAGGACAACAGCCAAGTTCCTCTTTGAAAATATAATCACACGCTTCGGTTGTCCTTTTGAACTTGTGAGCGACAATGGAACGCATTTTATAAATGACGTGATTAAGGAGCTCACAACAAATTTCATGATATCCCATCACAAATCTACTCCTTATTATCCGCAAGCGAATGGCCAAGCCGAGAGTACAAACAAGACATTAATCTCTGTTTTGACAAAGACAGTTGAAGCTCATCGCACGGATTGGGATCTAAAGCTCACGACAGCTTTATGGGCCTATCGTACTGCGTACAAAGTGGCTATTAATTGCACACCATTCAAAATGGTATATGGCCAAGAAGCAGTCATGCCGTGGGAATTTGTCATTCCTAGTCTTCGTGTTGCTACTCAAGAGGGTTGGGATGGTAATCCCTTAGCAGAGCGTCTGTATATCCTTGAGAGACTAAACGAAGAAAGACAATTGGCTGTATACAATGCCCTTGTGGAGAAGGATAGAAGGAAAAAATGGTTTGATCGCCATCTAAAGGACAAGGACATCAAGGTTGGAGATAAAGTCCTGATGTATGGAGTGCGAAACGAAAAGAAGAAGCTCAAATATGCTGGTAAGGGACCATATAGAGTATGTGAAATTACACCGCAAGGTACCATCAGAGTGGAGACTCTCGACGGAGTTGAAACCATTGGATTCCTTAATGGGAGTAAATTCAAAAGATACTATGACCCCCTGAGCCAGGAGGAGTTACACGCAATCCATCAAAAGAAGGCAGCTAAAGAACAGGCTGAGCTTAAAAAGATACAAGCAAGAGTTGAAGCCAAAGAACGTCAACAGCGTGCTAGGAGACAACGAGAAGCCAACTTGGGAATTACGCAAGTATTTTTCGAGGAAGCAGAGGAGGATGCACTAGAATCTGACCCACCTCTAAGATACCCAATTGAGTTACAGAGTCCTTACGGGGAGGTGCTGTATAATGCATTATTGGATACAGGAGCTCAACATAATTTGCTATCATATGGCGTGTGGTGTCAACTGGGAAAACCACCTTTAACCAAGAGTTCTATCCAAGTTCAAGGAATCAACAAGAAGAAAACCCCTATATCAGGAATTCTGCACACTCCGGTTGCCTATGACAAGGGAACCATAATTCAAAGCTTTTTGGTTATGCCTACTGGTACCATGGGAGGGACTGTAATCTTAGGGCGCAAATGGATGATGGCCACCAAGTGCAATATCGATTGGGCAACCAGACAAGTCACAACGCAAGAACCAACACTAGGTCTGACCGCTCAAAATCCCGCACCTAAGTCATCCACTCAAATATTAGATAACGAAAAATCACAAAGTCCAGTGGCAAAACCATCTTCGATTGTTGGCCACCCCTCTAACGCTTCAATGCCAAGAGTGGAAACAGGCAAGGTGGTCCCTAAAGCTTCACTTACTATGCCAAAGAGTATATACAAATGGGTCCCCAAAGCTTCGTTAACAGCTACTTCCCCTGCTCAATCTCGTTCAGCCACCAAGAAGCCTCGTAAAAGGAAAGCAGCTACCCACCCGAGAAAGGGCAATGTAACATCGCGATGGATCCCTAAAAAATTATTAGTAGCCCAAGGGTACTACGAGGGGAATGACCAGATTTGGGTCCCTAAACATAAGGTGAATCCCTCTACATCACCTGTAAAACCTTGCAAACCAATTGTTGCCACCCCAATGACAATTCAAGACCGTGGTAAGGGAAAGGTAACAGAGTGCTCCGCACCACTTCCAGAGTTAGTTTGGATTCCCAAACGATATCAATCATTACCACCTAGCTCAGGAAGGGGGGAGCCACATGAAGCTTCTAGCTCCTCATGCCAGGCACACAATCATATAGAAGTTTCTACATGCTCTACACCTACTCTTGTCAACACCCAACAAAAAACCGATGAGCCTACATCTCCCCTTGTAATAGTATCGATGGAAACCATTTCCTCCATTCGTCAATGGGAGCGTACACTACCATCTTTGCAATTGGATGTGGCCACAAGGGTCATAAAAAGCTATCTGCCCACATCACAACCTATGACCCGCTGGACAAATTGGTTCCAAGAGGCTGCAACATCATTGTAAATAATATGATCTACCCAAGGAAAGGGGGAGCATGTACTCACGCTCGACATTCTAATGCTTCCTCCTTAACCTTCTCCCCTGACCATGTAATTGCCAAATTCAAGGGGATGTATATATATAGCTTCATACATAAACAAAAAAAGAAAACAAAATAAAAAAATAGTAAAAAGAGCAAGAGCACGTTAAGAGCAGAGATATCCGTATACAATCAAGAACTAGATTGTCCTGTCATAAACCTACTGATGCTATATCTGTGTTTGCAGATATGGCAGATGCCCGATCATCATACACTTCATCCACTCCTACCTTTGGTGAGAGGTATCATCTGTACCTTTCTCAGATATTCCACATGTGCTATCCTGTAATTGAAACTGAATGGGATCATATAGATGTACTAGCCAGAGAGGAAAATATTGAGGAATTAGAATGGCTAATTCGCCTATTGACCATGACCGACCCCTACTCCGTAGAGGACATATCCCCGATAGCCCAATGCTTTCCTTTTCCACAAGATGACTATCCTCGCATGGTTACATTTTTGATGAGTTTATGTGGATGGGAAAATGAAAAGGAAATATCTGACAATGATGAATGGACGGATGAAACTCATGGCACTACTGAGGTTGATTTTATTTATTTGGATGATGCGGATAGAGGCTTAGCCTTAGGGCTAGAGCCAGGACTCTACAACATCCTCTTACCATATCCTCAGTAGTAGTGTGGTGACTGGTAGGTAGGTTAGTGTTTTCAAGTTTTTTCTAGTTTAGATTCTTTAAACGAGTCTTGAATTTTCACACTCATGTGCCTCTCGAGGTATAGTGCTTGTTAGTTGATTGTACAGGTTAAAAAGTTTGAGATGGGTTCGCTTCCAAGTCCAGAGACTGCCGCAACGTTCATCAAAATATATCTACATCAAATTGCAAGCTGTCTCGTCAAATCAAGGAGATCTCCAATTACAGGTGTAATTCTTCCATACCCACTCTCTTTCGTTTTTACTGTTCAATCAATTGCATAAACTATAATGCATGACCACATGGAAATTATCAATGTACTACTTAGTTTTTGAAGTTACTTGCATGCTAGTGTAAATCATTAATGAGCTTAACTTTATTGGAAATATTCCTAGGCAGCATGACGTCTTTAGTTAACCTTGGAATACGATTGTCTTAGGTCTAGGGTCAAACCATCTTAATGTTTGAACACCTGGCTGTGTGTGTGTTGACCTCTAGGACATAGATTTTACCCCTTGTCGAAAAGATGTAAGAACACATTTTAGTTCAGGAGCGAAGATCAAAACAAACTTTTTTTTTAAAAAAAAAGCCTACAATAAATGGCAATACAAGTCTATGATGTGCTTTAATGTTGGCCTATCGCCTTATTGATACTTGGTAGGCGAGGAGTATTCTACTCCAGACCGATGCCTTGGTTGGTAGGGGGTAGCCTTGCCTAAAGTGAGCTAATAGATTCCTGGATAATGCCTTGTGTTAAACATGGTACCAGGATCGATGTTAGTTTTGCCTTAGGAAGGTCGCCATTGTGTATAAAAATTGTCATGTGCAAAAAAAAAAAAAGGCAAAAGGCTCCTGTAACTCTGATGTTTCTTGTGTCCCTAGGCTCGTGGTAACTACTTGTTCTTAGAGTAGACATAGTATGGTCATTTGTTTATTTATTAAGCTTGGTTATTTTCCTTGACTTAGGCCAATTATAAACCTTGATTAACCTTTGACACCTTGCTAATTCTTGAATTCCTTTCAATAATTTTAAACTCCTATTAATTTGCTACACTAGCTCACTCATGTACCCTTAAACTAAGTTCTAAATAGCATCATCCATTGTGGTCTCACACGCTTGAATTTATACACTTTATATCTTTTGAATTCCAGCATACCTTCACTCTACTTCCCTGTTTTGCAGACGGTCTACCACAACAACCCTCTCGAGCTTACCATACCATAGCTTCCGAGGACGGAATCTACATCAGGAAGGGGGGCATGTTAACCCATGGCAGACATTGCGACATACTATATTTTACGTCATTAATTTAAATATTCTGAGTCATGGGCCGGGCTTGTCGGCACCATATGTTAAGGATGAAGGGATTGGGTGATCGCCGATGAGAGGCGCACCTTGGATATCAGTAGGATAAGGGTTAGGGTCGGCCGGCCATGTATGGGCGCCCAAGTGTGAACGGCCAAGTCACCTATATGAGTCAAATGTAACCCTAAAATCCTCATTCTCATGTGTTGTGAATACAAGAGTGCTCTTGCCTTATCTCTTTGGTTTCCTTCTCCTGCGTTTGTGAGAGAGAGAGAGAGAGTGAGTGAGAGAGCGATCGAGCACTGTGTAGCGGCACGGCGGCGACGGAGAGGCGGTAGAGCGGCGACGGCGGCTCCTCCTTCACGGCTGCGACGCGGGAATCCTTCAAGGCGGCAGTTAAGCGGTGAGTGACACACCTTTTGCATTCTGTTTTGAGCTTACCTTCCTGGTTGTATGCTTGCAGCCATTCGTGGCTCGCATACGGTGTCCGGCAAGTCCCCAGCTACGACCTGTGCGGCAAAAGCGCACACCTATCTTGGGCTACCTTTATATCTTTATGAATTGATTGCATTTGCTGGCCCATGTCATCAAGCATTTGTCTGGACATCTCGACTCTGATCAATGGGTCAGACCAAGTCAACGGTGTTAGGCAATCTTGCCAATACAAAGCTTTGAAAGGGCTCATCCCATCGCTTCGATGATAAGAAGCATTGTAAGCAAATTCGACCAGATGTAAATGGCTTAACCACTTCTTGGGTTCCCTGTCGTAGCATGACCGAAGGATATCTTCTATTACCTGGTTCATTCTCTCAGTCTCGCCATCTGTTTCGGGGTTATAGACTATGCTGAGATCCAAGAAAGTTCCTACTGCTTCGAAGAATGCAGTCCAGAATTTCGATGTGAATTTGGGATCTCTGTCACTTACTATCCTCCTGGGTAAGCCATGCAATCTAAAGATCTCTTTTAGGAAAACTCTGGCAACATCCACTGCAGTGTATGATTCTTCTTTCACTAGAATCAAATGGGAAACTTTGGTTAGGCTGTCAACTACCACAAAAATGGAGTTGTAACCTGATTGCACACTGAAGGTAATCTAGTGACAAAGTCCATACTGATACATTCCCACTTCATCTGAGGAATGTCTAGAGGCTGCAGTTTCCCTAGCATCATCTTGACTCTCTCTGCCTTGACTCTCTGACACATTAAGCATTTTCGCACATGATCAAGTACATCCTTTTTGAGTCCTGGCCAGAAAAAGCTTTTCTTCACACACATATAGGTTTTTATAAACCCTGGATGTCCAGCTATCAGGCTATCATGGGATTCTCTTAGAATTCTTCCCTTTATTCCCTCATCATATGAATGCATAGCCGATTATTATAATACATGCATCCTTCATCCAATTTGTACCCAAGAACTCGACTCATTTCCTGAGAAGTCTTGCTTTCCTTCATCAAAAGGGTAGCAATAGGGGCAAAGAATTTGTCCTGCATGATTCTCTCCCTTGCTTCACTGATTAATGGATTTGACACCACTGTAATTGCAAGCAAGGAGGCTTTTCTGCTAAGCGCAATTGTCACCACATTTTCTTTCCCCCGCCGATACTTGATTTCAAAATCGAATCCCTGCAGGGTCTGCATCCATCTCCTTTGACGTATGTTGAGATCCCTTTCGGTGAAGATCCACTTCAGACTTTGAATATCTGTCTCATCAAGGTGAACCTCTGTCCCAAAAGATAATGTCTCCACATTTTGAGAGCATAAACTAGTGAGAGTAACTCCAAGTCATGGACAGCATAATTTCTCTCATGTGTTCTGAGTTTTCTAGATTCATAGGCCACTGCATGACCTTCCTGCACATAAGAGCACTGCTTAAGGCAAACCCACTGGTATCAGTAACTACCTTAAAGGGTTTGGTAAAATCTGGCAACTTAAGGATAGGTATGGTTACTAAGGCTGTCTTCAGCTTATCAAGGGGACTCTGATACATTCTAGTCCACTGAAAAAGAGTACTCTTCTTAAAAAGGTTAGTTAAAGGGGATGCTATATAAGCATACCTGCGTATAAATATCCTATACCATCCAGTTCATCCTAGGAATCCTCTAACTTCCTTTACTGTCTTAGGTTCTGGCCATTCTAACTGCTTGGGTTCTGGCCATTCTACAGCTGCTTGGATCTTTGCGGGGTCACGAGAAATCCCATCCTTTAACACTATGAATACCAAGTATTCCACCTGGTCAACAGAGAAAGAACACTTGCTCTTCTTTTGCAAAGAGTTGGTGTTTCCTTAGGATTTCTAGGACCTTGCGCACATGATCTTCATGATCTATGGCATTCTTTGAGTATACCAAGATACCATCAAAGAAGACAAGAACAAAATCATCCAAGTATTCTCTGAGAATATCCTGCATAAGATGATTAAATGTCGCTGGGGCATTAGTCAATCCAAATGGCATGATTGTCAACTCATAATGCCCATAGCGAGTATTGAATGCTATCTTTGGGATGTCCTGCTCCTTGATTAAATGTCGCTGGGGCATTAGTCAATCCAAATGGCATGATTGTCAACTCATAATGCCCATAGCGAGTATTGAATGCTATCTTTGGGATGTCCTGCTCCTTGATTCTGATCTGGTAGTACCCGGAATTGAGATCTATCTTTGTGAACATTTGGGTCCCACTTAACCGATCCAGAAGTTCATCAATCCTAGGAATAGGATACTTATTTTTAATTTTTAATTGATTCAATCCTCTGTAGTCAATACAGAGTCTTAACATTCCATCTTTCTTCTTTTGAAAGAGAATGGGCACACCCCAAAGTGAGACACTGGGTCTGATGAATCCTGCTCTAACAGTTGTCTTAACTGCTAGTTCTATGGCTTCAAGGACTGGCATTTTGTATGCACGTTGAGCTCCAGGGGTTAACTCGATCTCATGATCTACTTCGGGAGACGGAGGCATCTCAGTCAACTCTTCAAGAAACATATCTGCATACTCACTTAACCACTCTGGTTCTTTAGCCTTGCATTTTATGTCTACTGGTTCTTCTTAACAACTTAAAAAACTTGCCTCTTTCTGAGCCCTTTTAATAATTTGAATGCCTTGACTAATTGTAGCAGGGGATCCGAAAATTCGAGTTCCTTGAACTTTATTCCCGTGGTCACGGAAAGAGATGGTTCCTTTGTGACAATGAATATCAGCTTGATTCTGACGGAGCCAATCCATTCTAAGGATTCCATCATAGACTCCCAAGAACTGGCACTCTATTACGTTCCCATCTAGACTAAACTGAATAAGGTATGTCTCAAGGTGTGTTAAAAGAATCTTTCCATTGGCCAATTCCACTTGCATAGGTTTCCCTGATTTTTTATTTAGGACTAATTTACGCAGACATCCTGGGAAAATAAAAGAATGAGTGTTGCCTGAATCAATCAAAAGCTTGAATTGCTTACCTGGTACTCTGCTGGAGTCTAGAGGATTGAAAATTGATGGTTATTCCCTTGATGCTCTATTGCTGCATGGAAGTGTCCTTTTTCTTCCTCCACTTCATCAGCTATAGTGACAGCTCTAGCTACTACAGTCTGAGGTGGAACTCTCTCTCTCTCTCTCTCTCTTTGGTTATTCCAATTCTGGGAGGGAGTTCGAAGACTGCTTTGCATGGAGGCTACAGGCTGAGCTGGCACTCTTCTGAGGTTGCCCTGATTTTGGCGTGGGGGACCCTGGTTGGACTGATACAAAGGAGTCTGTCTCTGAATTCTGGGACCCTGGCTTCCTTGGCCCACAAAGGGAGATGGGTAATCCTTGAGCTGGTGCCCAAACCCCTGACATCCAAAGCACTTGTTCTGACTTCGAAGCTCTTCCCTTTGCATTCTTGAGAGAGCCGGAGTTCTTGAGAAAGTACTTCGAGGGAAAGGTCTTCCTTCATTCCTGAAGCTTCCCATCTCCAGATTCTAGTTAGGACTTTGGTGTCTCTTTGGAGGCGAAAAATTGGAAGAACTTCTCGATGTCTAAAATCTCGTGAAGGATAAGGGAGCTGGATTTGGTGGGACTTTCATGATGAAGGCTTTGGCGAAGTTCTTCCCCATTCTGAGAGCTTCTGCCATGGACACTGGCTTGGAATTCTTGACCAGTTTGTCTAAGGGTTTGTTCATTCCCCAAATGAACCTGGCCATAAGTTGCTCTTCGTCTAGAGGTGGTGAATACTTGAGTAGAAGAGCAAATGCCTGGTGATATTCTTCGATGGTTTTGCTCCCCTAATTTAGCTCTAAGAATTCATTCATTTTGGTTTTTAAAAACCCGGGGGGGACAAAATCTTTTCCTTAAATAGGCTTTAAGATCGTTCCAGGACTGGGTATTCCTATCTAGATGGTTGGTGTCACAACGGTTCCTCCATGCCACCCTGGCTGTTTCTGCAATTTTCAACTTGGCAAGAGCCATTTTGCTCCGCTCATTGTAGCCTGTGACATCAAAATACTCTTCCATAGCTTCCACCCATTTCTCCACAACCTCGCCCAAGTTCTCCCCTTCTCCTTTTGAAGGGTCTTGGCTGATTTCTGTGAAGAGCCTTGCGAATGTCGGGGTCAAGCTCTTCTTCTTTAGAGAGAGGGTCTGGCTGACGGCCACGGGTTCCCCGCCTCATGATTCTGCGAAAAAATGATATATTATTAAATTTTTATTTTGATATCGTCCATGAGATCCTAAGACTTAAGAGGTTCAAAAAATAATTTCTTAAACAAGATAAATGATCTTATTGGAGATCTATGACATATGTCCGGTAACAGATTTTGCTTTATCAGATCGTCCATAAACAATCACTTATACAATAGGAAATTTTTTCAAAAAACATTTCTTTATTTATAGAAAGGTTACAATATGTACATAAAGCAGCTCAGCTCCAGAAGTCAACAGGAACACCAGATAAGTCTGGAACTTCCATCTATAAAATCAAATTCTTTGATTAAAAAAATTTTCATCAATGAGGCTTACGGAACGAAAATACAATATGTAATTGCTCTTTCTAAGTTTTTATTACAAATTTTTGATAAGAATTCATTTGTCCTTATTAGCTTTCAACAAAGCTCTGCTGATACCAGCTGTGAGACCCCTGTCCTCTCCGCGGTGCTGGTGGTGGCAGAAGCAGCGTCAGCCTCTCACGCGGGGCGGGGATCCACACTCGGAGCCTCGCCCTCTCGCAGATGTCCGGGCAAGGGACTAGCTTGGCGGTTCCTTCGAAACTGAACCCGGAAAAACTTCCCTGACTCAAAAGGAACGGGCGATTCCACCATGGAAAAATCTTCGAACGGGGAAATTAATCTAATGAGTCAAAGTCTTAACTAGTTAAACTAATCCGACCAAACCTGAAGTCACATGGTCAGATCAAAGAAGAGACTTGCACTTGGTCCATAGAGTCACCGATTTTTTCCTCAAAACGAGGCACAGTCATTGATTCCCTCTCACACAACAAGGGTCTTCTCTTAGGACTTAATCTAACTAATGTAACTAATCATATCTTAATTGTTTCGCAAGAATCCTCCGATCTAGCCTAACCCCAACCAGACCATGGGTTAGCCAACCACCTGACCACTGTATTGGTGGGATTCCTTTATAAAGATTTGGTTGTGTTTTGCCTGGGTACCGAGGAAGAGCCCCCTAGCCGACGTTTCATGCAAAACTTAAGGTAGGCATTCCACATACACATGTAATATGAAATTGCCATTTATAACAGATTCAGTTGTCTTTAAAACAATCCTTTAATAGAAATCATAATATTACTGATCGTCATCCTCCAAAATTCTGAGTCCATTGTGCTACAAAAATCTTTCTTTTTAGTCCATCCCAATCTTCCTCGATGCACGCATGGGTGTCCTAGTAACCGCGAGCCCGTGCATCACCTGGTCAAAACCCTCTAGGATCCTCCTTAGGTGTCCTAGCACTTCACTCAGGAACCGCTTCATCGGTCCTCGCCCATCATACCACAAGTGCACCATTTAAACTGTACCGAGGCTGGTCAGGACCTCGGCAGGCTTTGCCCGCGACGACGAGCGACGTCCCTCGACGACTCCCCCCCAGCTATTGCAACGAACCTCCTCTTAGTAAAACACATGCCAAATGCTTCCTCTAGCATTCTGGTGTAAAACAGTCCTTTAAATGAAAACAGAGGTGCTATGCAAGTAAAATTCCCAGTTTGAGATTGGTTCCACAAAACCCCTTTTTCCTTAATTCCCAATTTCATAATGAGAATCCTTGATCTCTCATCAGGGTAATCTACCTGTCATTTGTCTAACTGTCCAACTAGATTCTTGGTGATTTCGGTCAAAGGAAAACTAGTTTAGTTCAACGGTAGTCTATTCTTTGTATTTAGCAACTGGAATTGGTCGTCGCGAAGTTTTTGCTTGATTCATATCAAGAGATGGACAAGTAGGTTTACTATCCGTCCCTCTCGTAGTCTAACCAAAATCATTCAGTTTAGTTCTAATAAGGATTTTCTTCAAATAAACAACTATTTTTGGATAAATACCAATTTAGTGATTTAACCAAATAAAATATCTAGAGATATTATTTCTACCATTTAATTTCTCAACCTTAATTCCCTAGGTAGAATTATGGTGAAATTTCATCTTTTGACATCAAAAATTAATTTCAATTCTTTCTTTACTTAAATATCATAAAACTTTTCTTTTAATTAAATACCGATATCTATTTTTTCTTAATTCCTCTTTTTCTCATTTAATGAGTGCAATCCAAATGTCATGGGAATTCCTCTTTTATCTTAAAATAAATCTATCTAAAATTTCTCTTTAAATTAAATAAAAATACTCAATATTCCAAATATACGAAGAATTTCACTTTTTCCATTTAAATGATTGAATTCCAAATATGATGGGAATTCCTCTTTCATCATTTAAATTTATACATGCATAAAATAATTTTAACTAAAATTTCTCTTAAAAATTAAATAAAAGCATTATACTAAGAATTCCACTTTAAATGATTGAATTCCAAATATGATGGGAATTTCTCTTTTATCATTTAAATTTATTCATGCATAAAATAATTTATCTAAAATTCTTCTTTAATTTTAAATAAAATATCCATTATTTTAATATTCTAAATATTCTCTTTCTCCATTGGAATACATGGATCTCCATTATCATGTGAATTCCTCTTTTACAATTACTAAAAAATTCTCTTTTTCTCTAATTAACTATTTATGCATAAACATTAAAAATTAATTTTCCATGGATATGATGAGAATTATTCATATAACATAGGATGACTATTCCACACAATTGGCCCCCGCGCCAATAACAACCCAAAGCTCATTTGTAACATTACCTTTACTATTACTGATAATTTTTAATAATTTTGAAAAGCATGACTTACTAATACACTTATGATAAATCAACTATCAATAGATCTAAATCCAATTTATGGATCTAAATCATAATTTTATCATAATTTATGTAACATAAAAGCATTAAAAAGCCATTTCTTTAGCCTCTAGCTTGACTAGCATAGAGTTTTAATTTTAGAATTGAGAATTGCTCCATGAGAAGCATCATTTGAATAGAGAATTGGTCATAGGAATGACCATTCTTTGAGGGAGAGAGAGATATACTTTTAAAAAAACATTCTAATTAAGCATAAATGTAAACTTTTTGTGATTTGGAGAGCTTCATTTGCATTGAAAAACCATTCATTTAAATACTTCTCAAGCTTGAGAGGGGTTGAGAAGTGAAAAACATTTAGAAGATTAAAGAAAAACCATAAAGTCACATCTTACCTCTTGTTTTGCTTGCTTCAGTATCCTGAGAAGAAACTACCAACCAATCAATTGGTTAGTATGTTGAGAGGAAAACTCCAAGGAAGGTTGAAGAGAGAGAGAGAAGCTCCAATCTCTCCAAATTGTAGAGGATTTTTAGGGGATAATAGAAAATATGCTTATTCTAATGTAATTCTATGTAATTCTAATGTAATTCTAATGTAATTCTAATGTTATTGTAATGTAATTCTAATGTAATATTGGCATGGTCTAGTTCACATATGAGAATATAAAAGATTAATTGTTCATCTCATCAAGCATGTGACTCGGACTGGTTGGGTACATATTTCTTAAGTAAACTGACGTGGAATACATTATGTACCTTGAGATGGGGAGGCAAAAAAAGTTTATAAGCTAGATCACCCACTTTCTTTATAACAGCATATGGCCCACAGTATCTGGGAGGGATCTTCTTGTAATTCCCTAAAGATAAGGAACTTTTCTTTGGTCGTACTCCAATGAAGAGCATATCTGATTCTTCAAACTCCCTCTCTGATCTCTTTTTATCTGCATACTGCTTTTGCCTATCTTGGGCTGCCTTTATATCTTTATGAATTGATTGCATTTGCTGGCCCATGTCATCAAGCATTTGTCTGGACATCTCGACTCTCATCAATGGGTCAGACCAAGTCAACGGTGTTAGGCAATCTTGCCAATACAAAGCTTTGAAAGGGCTCATCCCAACGCTTCGATGATAAGAAGCATTGTAAGCAAATTCGACCAGATGCAAATGGCTTAACCACTTCTCGGGTTCCCTGCCGTAGCATGACCGAAGGATATCTTCTATTACCTGGTTTATTCTCTCAGTCTCGCCATCTGTTTTGGGGTTATAGGCTATGCTGAGATCCAAGAAAGTTCCTACTGCTTCGAAGAATGCAGTCCAAAATTTCGATGTGAATTTGGGATCTCTGTCACTTACTATCCTCCTGGGTAAGCCATGCAATCTAAAGATCTCTTTTAGGAAAACTCTGGCAACATCCACTGCAATGTATGATTCTTCTTTCACTGGAATCAGATGGGAAACTTTGGTTAGGCTGTCAACTACCACAAAAATGGAGTTGTAACTTGATTGCACACTGAAGGTAATCCAGTGACAAAGTCTATACTGATACATTCCCACTTCATTTGAGGAATGTCTAGAGGCTGCAGTTTCCCTAGCATCTTGTCTCTCTCTGCCTTGACTCTCTGACACATTAAGCATTTTCGCACATGATCAAGTACATCCTTTTTGAGTCCTGGCCAAAAAAAGCTTTTCTTCACAGACATTTATGAATGCATAGCCGATTATTATAATACATGCATCCTTCATCCAATTTGTACCCAAGAACTCGACTCATTTCTTGAGGAGTCTTGCTTTCTTGCATCCAGAAGGGTAGCAATATAGGGGCAAAGAATTTGTCCTGCATGATTCTCTCCCTTGCTTCACTGATTAATGGATTTGACACCACTATAACTGCAAGCAAGGAGGCTTTTCTACTGAGTGCATCTGCACCCACATTTTCTTTCCCCAACCGATACTTGATTTCAAAATCGAATTCGTGCAGGGTCTGCATCCATCTCCTTTGACGCGTGTTGAGATCCCTTTGGGTGAAGATCCACTTCAGACTTTGATGATCTATTATCAAGGTGAGCCTGTGTCCCAAAAGATAATGTCTCCACATTTTCAGAGCATAAACTACTGAGAGTAACTCCAAGTCATGGACGGCATAATTTCTCTCATGTGTTCTGAGTTTTTTGGATTCATAGGCCACTGCATGACCTTCCTGCATATAAGAGCACCGCCTAAGGCAAACCCACTGGCATCAGTAACTACCTCAAAGGGTGTGGTAAAATTTGGCAACTTAAGGACAGGGTTGGTTACTAAGGCTATCTTCACCTTATCAAGGGCACTCTCACACATTGCAGTCCACTGAAAAAGTGTACTCTTCTTGAGAAGGTTAGTTAAAGGGGATGCTATCTGAGCATACCTAGGTATAAATGTCCTATACCATCTGGTTAATCCTAGGAATCCTCTAACACCCTTTACTGTCGTGGGTTCTGGCCATTCTACGACTACCCGGATCTTTGCGGGGTCATGAGAAATCCCATCCTTTGACACTATGAATACCAAGTATTCCACCTAGTTAACAAAGAAAGAAAACTTGCTCTTCTTTGCAAAGAGTTGGTGTTTCCTTAGGATTTCCAGGACCTTGCGCACATGATCTTCATGATCTACAGCATTCTTTGAGTATACCAAGATATCATCAAAGAAGACAAGAACAAAATCATCCAAGTATTCTCTGAGAATATCTTGCATAAGATGATTAAATGTCACTGGGGAATTAGTCAATCCAAACGACATGACTGTGACCTCATAATGCCCATAGCGAGTATTGAATGCTGTCTTTGGGATGTCCTGCTTCTTGATCCTGATCTGGTAGTACCCGGATTTGAGATCTATCTTTTGTGAACATTTGGGTCCCACTTAACCGATCCAGAAGTTCATCAATCCTAGGAATACGATACTTATTTTTAATTGTTAATTGATTCAATCCTCTGTAGTCAATATAGAGCCTTAACGTTCTAACTTCTTCTTTTGAAAGAGAACGGGTGCACCCCAAGGTGAGACACTGAGACACTGGGTCTGACGAATCCCTGCTCTAACAATTGTCTTAACTGCTCCTTAAGTTCTATGGCTTCAGGGACTGGCATTTTGTATGCACGCTGACTGAGCTCCGGGGATTAACTCTATTTCATGTTCTACTTTGCGAGACGGAGGCATCTCAGTCAGCTCTTCAAGGAACACATCTGCATACTCACTTAACCACTCTAGTTCTTTAGCCTTGCATTTATGTCTACTAGATTCATCTTAACGACATAAACAACTTGCCTCTTTGTGAGCCCTTTTAATAATTTGGAAGCCTTGATGAATTGTAGCATTGGGGATCCAGAAATTCAAGTTCCTTGAACTTTATTCCTATGAAGGTCAAGGAAAGAGATGGTTCCTTTGTGACAATGAATATCAGCTTGATTCTTACGAAGCCAATCCATTCCAGGGATTTCATCATAGACTCCCAAGGGTAGGACTCTGAACTGGCACTCTGTTATGTTCCCATCTAGACTAAACTGAATAAGGTCTGTCTCAAGGTGTGTGAAAAGAATCTTTCCATTGGCCAATTCCACTTGCATAGGTTTCCCTTATTTTTTATTTAGGACTAATTTACACAGACATCCTGGGGACATAAAAGAATGAGTGCTGCTTGAATTAATGAAAAGCGTGAATTGCTTACCCTGGTACTCTGCTGGAGTCTAGAGGACTGAAAATTGATGGTTATTCCCCTGATACTCTATTGCTGCATAGATCTGTCCTTTTTCTTCCTCCACTTCATCAGCTATAGTGACAGCTCTAGCTGTTGCAGTCTGAGGTGGAACTCTCTCTCTCTTTGGTTATTTCAATTCTAAGAGGGAGTTCCGAGACTGCTTTGCATGGAGGCTGCAGGCTGAGCTGGAACTCTTCTGGGGTTACCCTGATTCTAGCACGGGGGACCCTGATGATTGGACTGATACGAAAGAGTCTATCTCTGAATTCTAGGACCCTGGCTTCCTTGGCCCACAGAGGGAGATGGGTAATCCTTGAGCTAGTGCCCAAACCCCTGACATTCGAAGCACTTGTTCTCACTTCAAAGCTCTTCCCTTTGCATTATTGAGAGAGCCGGAGTTCCTGAAAAAGTACTTCGAGGGAAAGACCTTCCTTCATTCCTGAAGCTTCCCGTCTCCAGATTCTAGTTGGGACCTTGGTGTCTCTTTGGAGGCAGAAAGTTGGAAGAACTTCCTAGTGTCTGAAAAGGATGAGGGAGCTAGCTTTGGCGGGACTTTCACGATGAAGGGTTTGGTGAAGTCCTTTGCCATTCTCAGAGCTTCTGCCCACGGACACTGACTTGGCATTCTTGACCAGTGTGTCTAAGGGTTCGTTCATTCCCCGAATGAACCTGACCATAAGTTGCTCTTCTTCTAGAGGTGGTGAATACTTGAGTAGAAGAGCAAATGCCTGGTGATATTCTTTGATGGTTTTGCTCCCCTAGTTTAGCTCTAAGAATTCATTCATTTTGGTTTCTAAAAACCCCAGGGATAAAATCTCTTCCTTAAATAGGCGTTAAGATCGTTCCAGGACTGGGTATTCCTGTCTAGATGGTTGGTGTCACAATGGTTCCTCCATGCCACCCGTGCTTTTTCCATAATTTTCAGCCTGGCAAGAGCCATTTTGCTCCGCTCATTGTAGCCTGTGACATCAAAATACTCTTCCATAGCTTCCACCCATTTCTCCACAACCTCGCCCAGGTTCTCCCTTTCTCCTTTGAAGGGTCCTGTCCAAGTTCTGTGAAGAGCCTTGCGAACATCGGGGTCAAGCTCTTCTTCTTCAGAGAGAGGGTCTGGCTGATGGCCATGGTTTCCTCGCCTCATGATTCTACCAAAAATGATATATTATTAAATTTTTCTTTTGATCTTGTCCACGAGATCCTAAGTCTTAAGAGGTTCGAAAAATAATTTCTTAAACAAGATAAATGAATAAAGTGACTAAGGAGTTTGTAGATTTGGCAGGAAAGTCTGAAATTTTGAGGCCTTGAGTGATATAAAATAACACCATGTATCACTTTCACTCTCATCAGAATCATGGTTAATGAGAGATTCTGCCTGAGCATCGCACGCTGGTTGCAAGAGGCATGGACATACTGCCCTCCTACAAACCATTTGTGCTGCCACTGCTGGGTCAGGAAAATATAGATCCTCGAGATGGCCAGTGAGTCTGGCTCGGCTCGTTGAGTTGTAGTGGAAGAGATGAGGTGCTCGAAGGTAAACGCAGATATGTCTTGTGACTGGGTGAGGTCAGGAACACCAAATAAGTGTGGACCTTCCATCTATAAAATCAAATTATTTGATTAAAAAAATCTTCATTAATGAGGCTTACGGAATGAAAATACAATATGTAAATGCTCTTTTTGAGTTTTTATTACAAATTTCTCATAAGAATTCATTTGTCCTTATTAGCTTTCAACAAAGCTCTCATACCAGCGTCAGCCTCTCGCACGGAGCAGGGATCCACACCTCGCCCGCTGCGGATGTCTGAGCAAGGGACTAGCTCGGTGGTTCCTCCAAAACCGAGATGAGTCCAGAAAAACTTCCCTGCCTCAGAAGGCACAGGCGATTCCATCATGGGAAAATCTTCAAACGGGGGAATTAATCTAACGAGTCAAAGTCTTAACTAGTTAAATTGATCCGACCGAACCTGAAGTCACAAGGTCAGATCAAAGAAGAGACTTGCACTTGGTCCATAGAATCACCGCTTTTTTCCTCCTTTAACAAGGCACAGCCCGCTGATTCCCTCCCACACAACAAGGGTCCTCTCAAGACATAATCTAACTAACGTAGCTAATCGTATCTTAATTGTTTCACAAGAATCCTCCGATCCAGCCTAACCCCAACCCCAACCGACCCATGGGTTAGCCTACCACCCGACCACTATATTGGTGGGATTCGTTTATAAAGATTTGGTTGTGTTTTGCCCGGGTACCGAGGAAAAGAGTTCCTAGGCCCCCTAGCCGACGTTTCATGCAAAACATAAGGTAGGCATTCCACATACACACCCAATTTGAAATTGCCATTTATAACAGATTAGGTTGTCTTTAAAACAATCCTTCAATAGAAATCATGATATTACTGATCATCATCCTCCAAAATTTTGAGTCCATTGTGTTACAAAATATGTCATCTGAACTCTCCGTTGAAGACCAACTGGCCAACCAACGAGATCCAATATCAAAATTTAATTCACAAAAATCTTTCTTTTTAGTCCATCCGAATCTTTCTCAATGCACGCATGGGTGCCCTAGCAACCACGAGCCTATACATCACCTGGTTAAAACCCTCTAGTATCCTCCTTAGGTGTCCTAGCACTTCACTCAGGGACCGCTTTGTCAGTCCTTGCCCATCGTACCGCAAGCGCACCATTTTAACCATACCGAGGCTAGTCAAGACCTCGGCGGCAGGCTTTGCCGTGAGAGCGACGTCCCTCGATGACTGCTCACCAGCTGTTGCAACAAAACTCCTCTTATTAGTAAAACACATGCCAAATGCTTCCTCTAGCATTCTGGCGTAAAATAGTCCTTTAAATGAAAACAGAGGTTCTATGCAAGGAAAATTCCCAGTTTGAGATTGGTTCCACAAAACCCCTTTTTCCTTAATTTCCAATTTCATAATAAGATTCCTTGATCTCTCATCAGGGTAATCTACCCATCATTTGTCTAACTGTCCAACTAGATTCTTGGTGATTTCGATCAAGGAAAACTAGTCTAGTTCAACGGTAGTCTAATCTTTGTATTAAGGAACTAGAATTCGTTCACGAGGTTTTTGCTTGATTCAGATCGAGAGATGGACAAGTAAGTTTACTATCCGTTCCTCTCGTAGTCTAACCAAAATTATTCAGTTTAGTTCTAATAAGGATTTTCTTCAAATAAACATCTATTTTTGGATAAATACCAATTTAATGATTTAACTAAATAAAATATCTAGAGATATTCTTTCTACCATTTAATGTCTCAACCTTAATTTTCTAGCTAGAATTATAGTGAAATTTTATCTTTTGACATCAAAAATTAATTTCAATTCTTTCTTTACTTAAATATCATAAAACTTTTCTTTAAATACCGATATCTAATTTTTTCTTAATAAGCTTGAAATTCCTCTTTTTCTCATTTAATGAGTGCAATCCAAATGTCATGGGAATTCCTCTTTTATCATAAAATAAATCTATCTAAAATTTCTCTTTAAATTAAATAAAAATACTCAATATTCCAAATATACCAAGAACTCCTCTTTTTCCATTTAAATGATTGAATTCCAAATATGATGGGAATTCCTCTTTCATCATTTAAATTTATACATGTATAAAATAATTTTACCTAAAATTTCTCTTAAAAATTAAATAAAAATATCCATTAATTCATTTATACTAAAAATTTCACTTTTCTCATTTAAATGATTGAATTCCAAATATGATGGGAATTCCCCTTTTATCATTTAAATTTATTCATGTATAAAATAATTTATCTAAAATTCTTCTTTAATTTTAAATAGAATATCCATTATTTTAATATTCCAAATATTCTCTTTCTCCATTGGAATACATGGATCTCCATTATCATGAGAATTCCTCTTTTATCATTAAAAAAATTCTCTTTTTCTCTAATTAACTATTTATGCATAAACATTAAAAATTAATTTTCCATGGATATGATGAGAATTATTCATTTAACATAGGATGACTAATCCTAGAATATGGTAGGAAGTCCTCTTTTCACATTATGCATAAAAATGATTTGTGTTCGTTTTTTAAAATTTTGCTATAGCTCCGCTACTATTACTGATAATTTTTAATAATTTTGAAAAGCATAAGACTTAGTAATACACTTATGATAAATCAACTATCAATAGATCTAAATCTAATTTATGGATCTAAATCATAATTTTATCATAATTTATGTAACATAAAAGCATTAAAAAGCCATTTCTTTAGCCTCTAGCTTGACTAGCATAGAGTTTGATTTTAGAATTGAGAATTGCTCCATGAGAAGCATCATTTGAATAGAGAATTGGTCATAGGAATGACCATTCTTTGGGGAAGAGAGAGATACTTAAAAAACATTCTAATTAAGCATACATGTAAACTTTTTGTGATTAATCATTAAAATTCTTTGGAGAGCTTCATTTGCATTGTAAAACCATTCATATAAATACTTCTCAAGCTTGAGAGGGGTTGAGAAGTGAAAAACATTTAGAAGATTAAAGAAAAACCATAAAGTCACATCTTACCTCTTATTTTGCTTACTTCTCTATTCTCAGAAGAGGCCCCCAACCAATCAATTGGTTAGTATGTTGAGAGGAAAACTCCAAGGAAGGTTGAAGAGAGAGAGAAGCTCCAATCTCTCCAAATTGTAGAGGACTAGGGGATAATAGAAAATATGCTTATTCTAATGTAACACTGGCATGGTCTAGTTCACAGATGAGAATACAAAAAAATGAGGGTTTATTTATAGGTGAGGGAGGCCACTAACTGAGTCCAACTAAGTTTTAGAATTTTCTAGCTTCAGTTTGGCTGAATTTGGACAAGATTTGGACCAGTTTAGCTCCCTTTTTGATCCAGTTTGATCCAGGAGAGAGGAGAGATAAAAATATCTTAATATTTTGGAATTAAAAACTCATTCACATGTGTGAAATAGGTGCCTCCTTGAAGTCTCCCCCTTTCCTTACCAAGGTGTCAAAATTGTATGATTACTCCAAAATAAATCTTTTTTTAGTAATATCTCATAGTTCTTAACTAATAAATCTTGTACTCAGTCAACTCTTCATCTTATGGGGGCATATGTTCTCATCTCGCAAAGTGGGGGTATTATTTCACCAACTCTTCTTCTTTCTCCCAGGTGGCATCTTCTAGAGAGAAGAACTTCCACTTTACTAAAAATTCTTTGAGGACTCTACTCTTGAGAATCTTCTCCCGAACGTGAAGGATTTCCTCAGGTTGAAGTACCATTTGGCCTTGAGTCGAAGAGATCAATTGTTCATCATCAAGCACCTGACTCAGCCTGGGTACATATTTCTTAAGTAAACTGACGTGGAATACATTACGTACCTTGAGATGGGGAGGAAGAAAACATTTATAGGCTAGATCTCCCACTTTCTTTATAATATCATATGGCCCACAGTATCTAGGAGAGAGCTTCTTGTACTTCCCTAAAGATAAGGAACTTCTCTTTGGTCGTACTCGAATGAAGAGCATATCTGATTCTTCAAACTCCCTCTTTGATCTCTTTTTATCTGCATACTGCTTTTGCCTATCTTGGGCTGCCTTTATATCTTTACGGATTGATTGCATTTGCTGGTCCATGTCATCAAGCATTTGTCTGGACATCTCAACTCTGATCGATTGGTCAGACCAAGTCGACGGTGTTAGGCAATCTTGCCCATACAAAGCTTTGAAAGGGCTCATCCCAATGCTTCGATGATAAGAAGCATTGTAAAGCAAATTCGACCAAATGTAAATGGCTTAACCACTTCTTGGGTTCCCTGCCGCCGCAGCATGACCAAAGGATATCTTCTATTACCTGGTTCACTCTCTCAGTCTGGCCATCTGTTTCGGGGTGATAGGCTATGCTAAGATCTAAGAAAGTTCCTATTGCTTCGAAGAATGTAGTCCAGAATTTCGATGTGAATTTGGGATCTTTGTCACTTACTATCCTCTTGGGTAAGCCATGCAATCTAAAGATCTCTTTTAGAAAAACTCTGGCAACATCCACGGCAGTGTATGATTCTTTCATTGGAATCAGATGGGCAACTTTGGTTAGCCTGTCAAGTACCACAAAAATGGAGTTGTAACCTGATTGCACTGAAGTAATCCAGTGACAAAGTCCATACTGATACATTCCCACTTCATCTGAGGAATGTCTAGAGGCTGTAGTTTCCCTGGCATCTTGACTCTCTCTGCCTTGACTCTCTGACACATTAAGCATTTTTGCACATGATCAAGTACATCCTTTTTGAGTCCTGACCAGAAGAAGCTTTTCTTCACAAACATATAGGTTTTTATAAACCCTGGCTCCAGCTATCAGGCTATCATGGGCTTCTCTTAGAATTCTTCCCTTTATTCCCTCATCATTGTTGGGAATGCATAGCTGATTATTATAATACATGCATCCTTCATCCAATTTGTACCCAAGAACTCGACTCATTTTCTGAGGCTGCATTAGAAGGGTAGCAATAAGGGCAAAGAATTTGTCTTGCATGATTCTCTCCCTTGCTTCACTGATTAATAGATTTGACACCACTGTAATTGCAAGCAAGGAGGCTTTTCTACTGAGCACATCTACCACCACATTTTCTTTCCTCGGCCGATACTCGATTTCAAAATCGAATTCCTGCAGGGTCTGCATCCATCTCCTTTGACGCATGTTGAGATCCCTTTGGTTGAAGATCCACTTCAAACTTTGATGATCTGGGTGAACCTCTATCCCAAAAGATAATGTCTCCACATTTTCAGAGCATAAACTACTGAGAGTAACTCCAAGTCATGGACGGCATAATTTATCTCATGTGTTCTGAGTTTTCTAGATTCATAGGCCACTACATGACCTTCCTATATAAGAGCACCACCTAAGGCAAACCCACTGGCATCAGTAACTACCTCAAAGGATTTGGTAAAATCTGGCAACTTAAGGACAAGGTTGGTTACTAAGGCTTTCTTCAGCTTATATCAAGGGCACTCTGACACATTGCAGTCCACTGAAAAAGTGTACTCTTCTTGAAAAGGTTAGTTAAAGGGGATGCTATCTGAGCATACCCGGGTATAAAGATCCTATACCATCTGGTTAATCCTAGGAATCCTCTAACTTCCTTTATTGTCTTGGGTTCTGGCCATTCTACGACTGCTTGGATCTTTGCGGGGTCAGGAGAAATCCCATCCTTTGACACTATGAATACCAAGTATTCCACCTGGTCACAACAGAGAAAGAACACTTGCTTTTCTTTGCAAAGAGTTGGTGTTTCCTTAGGATTTCCAAGACCTTGCGCACATGATCTTCATGATATGCAGCGTTCTTTGAGTATACCAAGATATCATCAAAGAAGACAAGAACAAAATCATTCAAGTATTCTCTGAGAATGTCTTGCATAAGACGATTAAATGTCACTAGGGCACATGATCAGGTATTACTCGAATTTGAGATCTATCTTTGTGAACATTTGGGTCCCACTTAACCGATCCAAAAGTTCATCAATCCTAGGAATAGGATACTTATTTTTAATTGTTAATTGATTCAGTCCTCTGTAGTCTCAATACAGAGTCTTAACGTTCCATCTTTCTTCTTTTGAAAGAGAACAGGCGCACCCCAAGGTGAGACACTGGGTCTAGCGAATCCCTGCTCTAACAATTGTCTTAACTGCTCCTTAAGTTCTATGGCTTCAGGGACTGGCATTTTGTATGCACGCTAAGCTCCAGGGGTTGACTTGATCTCATGATCTACTTCATGAGACGAAGGCATCTAAGTCAGCTCTTCAAGGAACACATCTGCATACTCACTTAACCACTCTAGTTCTTTAGCCTTGCATTTTATGTCTACTGGATTCATCTTAATGACATAAACAACTTGCCTCTTTCTGAGCCCTTTTAATAATTTATTAGAGACATAAATAGCTTGCCTCTTTTTGAGCCCTTTTAATAATTTGGAAGCCTTGACTAATTGTAGCACTGGGGATCTGAAAATTCCAGTTCCTTGAACTTATTCCCGTGAAGGTCAAGGAAAGAGATGGTTCCTTTGTGACAATGAATATCAGCTTGATTCTTACGGAGCCAATCCATTCCAAGGATTCTATCATAGACTCCCAAGGGTAGGACTCTAACTTGCACTATGTTCCCATCTAGACTAAACTGAATAAGGTCTGTGTCCCAAGGTGTGTGAAAAGAATCTTTCCACTGGCCAATTCAACTTGCATAGGCTTCCTTGATTTTTTATTTAGGACTAATTTATGCAGGCATCCTGGGGAAATAAAAAATTAAAAGCTGCCTCAATCAATCAAAAGCTTGAATTGCTTACCCTAGTACTCTGCTGGATTCTGGAGGACTGAAAATTGACGGTTATTCCCCTGAAGCTCTATTGCTGCATAGATCTCTCCTTTTTCTTCCTCCACTTCATCAGCTATAGTGAGAGCTCTAGCTGTTGCAGTCTGAGGTGGAACTCTCTCTCGTCGGTTATTCCAATTCTAGGAGGGAGTTCGGAGACTGCTTTTTGCATGGAGGTTACAGGCGCTGAGTTGGCACTCTTCTAGGGTTGCCCTGATTTTGGCACGGGGGACCCTGATTGGACTGATACGAAGGAGTCTGTCTTTGAATTCTAAGACCCTAGCTTCCTTTGCCCACAGAGGGAGATGGGGTAATCCTTGAGCTGGTGCCAAAACCCCTGACATCCGAAGCACTTGTTCTCACTTCAAAGCTCTTCCCTTTGCATTCTTGAGAGAGCCGAAGTTCCTGAGAAAGTACTTCGAGGGAAAGGTCTCCTTCATTCCTGAAGCTTCCCGTCTCCAGATTCTAGTTAGGACCTTGGTGTCTCTTTGGAGGCAGAAAGTTGGAAGAACTTCCGGTGTCTGAAATCTCTTGAAGGATGAGGGAGCTAGCTTTGGCGGGACATTCATGATGAAGGCTTTGGCGAAGTTCTTTGCAATTCTGAGAGCTTCTGCCATGGACACTGGCTTGGCATTCTTGACCAGTGTGTCTAAGGGCTCGTTCATTCCCCGAATGAACCTGGCCATAAGTTTCTCTTTATCTAAAGGTGGGGAATACTTGAGTAGAAGAGCAAATGCCTGGTGATATTCTTCGATGGTTTTGCTCCCCTAATTTAGCTCTAAGAATTCATTCATTTTGGTTTCTAAAAACCCGGGGGGACAAAATCTCTTCCTTAAATAGGCTTTAAGATCGTTCCAAGACTGAGTATTCTTGTCTAGATGGTTGGTGTCACAATGGTTTCTCTATGCCACCCTGGCTATTTCCATAATTTTCAGCCTGGCAAGAGCCATTTTGCTTCGCTCATTGTAGCCTGTGATATCAAAATACTCTTCCATAGCTTCCACCCATTTCTCCACCTCGTCCAAGTTCTCCCCTTCTCCTTCAAAGGGTCCTGGCTGAGTTCTGTGAAGAGCCTTGCGAACGTTGGGATCAAGCTCTTCTTCTTCAGAGAGAGGGTCTGCTGGTGGCTGATGGCCCCCGCCTCATGATTCTGCCAAAAAAGGATATATTATTAAATTTTTATTTTGATATCGTCCACAAGATCCTAAAACTTAAGAGGTTTGAAAAATAATTTCTTAAATAAGATAAATGATCTTATTGGAGATCTATGACATATGTCCGATAACAGATTTTGCTTTATCAGTTCGTCCTTCCATAAACAATCACTTATACAACAGGGAATTTTTCCAAAAAAACATTTCTTTATTTATAGAAAGATTGCAATATGTACATAGAGCAACTCGGCTCCAAAAGTCAAAATCTCCTCGGGACCATTTTCAACCATACCGAGGCTGGTCAAGACCTGGGCATGCTTTGCCATGTGAGAGCTATCCTTTGAACACTCCCCACCAACTGTTGCAATCGAACTTCCCTTAGAAAAACATATACCAAATGCTCCCTCCAGCATTCTGGCGTAAGACAGTCCTTTAAGAAAACAGGGTTTCTATGCAAGTTTACAGTTTGATTTTCTTTTGAATACAATGAGTATTTCTTAAATCAGTATCCCCAAAACTTCTTGAACGAAATTTTGAATTTCATACCAGAATTCCTCGAACTCTGTAACCTTGATCCACATATCAATTCGAAGGGTCTCAAACTTAGTTTCAGATTTGGCTGGAGTTTTGAGTGTATTTTTCCTAAACTGGTCACATCTTCTTTCCTTGAAACTGACGAAAGAGTTTGGTCTTGGTCATAGTCTGATTCAAGGTTCAAGTCGGATAAGATTTTTTTTGAACTAAATTTCTCGAAAAGGTTTGATAATTCAGTTACTATTTTATCGAATTTCTTTCTTTGAATATACACTTAACTGATTTCTAAATTAGTTACAAATTCCAATGAGGAATAAATTAATCATTTATCTGAATAATTTGATCTCGATAGATTTCTTGAATTTTTTTTACAAACCGTGTGAATATAAAACGATAAAAATTTCTCTCTTAGAGTACTTAATTATTCATTTATCAATTACTCATAAAATTTAAGCATAGAATTTAAGAGAATTCTAATTTTGATATAAAAATTCTTTATGCATATATTTATGCATAAAAATCAACTTCAATAGGAATAAGACTTTTATAAAAAAAAATAGAATTTCTTTCAACATCTATTTATGCATAAAAATCAATTTTTATAAGAATAACGCTTTTATCACAAAAAAAATTCCTTTATACATCTTTCTATGCATAAAAATCAATTTTAATGAGAATAACACTTTTATAATTAAAAAAATCCTTTATGCATCTTTCTATGCATAAAAATCAATTTTAATGAGAATAATACTTTTATAATAAAAAAAATTATTTATGCATCTTTCTATGCATAAAAATCAAATTTAATGAGAATAACACTTTTATAATTAAAAAAATTTTCTTTATGCATATTTCTATGCATAAAATCAAATTTAATGAGAATAACACTTTTATAATAAAAAAATCCTTTATGCATCTTTCTATGCATAAAAATATAAGAATAACACTTTTATAATAAAAAAATTTCCTTTATACATCTTTCTATGCATAAAAATCAAATGAATAACACTTTTATAATAAAAAAATTCCTTTATGCATCTTTCTATGCATAAAAATCAAATTCAATGAGAATAACACTTTTATAATAATAAAAATTTCCATTATGCATCTTTCTATGCATAGAAATTAATTTTATTAATTAATATCAGTGATATCCATGCATATTTATAAGTGAATATGTACATGGAGTAATTAGAATATTTCTTTTAGAAGCAAAAATGGTGGGAATTACTCTTTTGGATTAACATAAAAACAAACTTTCTTTTCCACAAAATTTTGGAAAATTTTGCCATAACCTCCTTTGTTTGGCTGACCATTTCTCATTTTTATCATTCTATTTTTAACTTAAATTAACCCAAATTAGATTCATAGAACTCTAATCTTCACAATTTTCTAAATTCAAGAGAGTAAAAAATAAGAAGAGTTTAATTAATCCCTTAGTTAATCTTTCTAGGATTAAGAAAGGCTAGAACATAAAGAAGAGAAGGGGTGGCCTTAGCATTTGAATTTGATTCAATCAACTGTAAAACATGAAAATCAAGAAAACCATAGATTTAAAATTAAACAAGTAAGAAAATTAGCTTACATGGAGCTTGTAAGCTTTCCTTTGGCTTGAGGGATTGAGGGTTCTACTCTTGTTTGAAGCAAGAGTGGCCACCAATTCACTTTGGAGAGGATTAGGCAAAAAACAATTAACTTATTAATAAGAAATTCAATGTAGATGGCTCAGGGCAAGAGTAGAGTAACAGTGCATAAACACCATTAAGCTTTTACAAAGGGGGAGGCTTCTATTTATAGGAAAAAGTGAGCCTCTAACCAAGCAAACTGATTCTAGAATTTTCCAGATCAGTTTGGTCAATTTTTGACCATTTTTGGGTCAGTTCAGCTTACCCTTTGGATCTAGTTTTGCAATAGGAGAGAGGAGAGATGAAATATCTCATTTTATTGATTAAAAATTGGGGGTAATGATGAGAAAAAAGGCACCTCCTTCATGAGGGGAGATCCCCCACTATATGAGGTGTCAATTTAATTTTTTAATTGTTTTCTTTGGTCCTTAGTCCACTCTTCATCTTATGTGAGCATTTACTCATTTTTGGGGGGGGTTTCTTTTATTCTTCAATTTATCTCCTCCCTACATTTGGATTAATCTTATTGGTTTATAAGAACCTTAATCCAAAATTTTCAAAAAATCTGGACCCTTAGGCTAAGGTCTTTTGTGCAAATTATAATTTATTTCTAATGCATCTTAGGAATTTCTTTTTAAACTTCTGTTTCGGGGGAATTTATTTTAATAAGAAAGGATATTTTTCCATCCAAAGATATCTAAAAACTGAATTATCTCTCTCTAGAATATTTTCTCTCTCTAGACCAAAACAGGTAGAAACAATATCTTTTATTATTCTGAAAAGGGGATTGATTACAGGGGAAGAAACTGGACATCTTGAGGAGTTGGGGAGGAATCTTACATCCTCTCCTACTTGAAAAACGCGATATGTCCTCATCTCGCAAACTGGGGGTAATCCCGCATCACTTCGGCTTCTTTCTCCCAGGTGGCATCTTCAAAAGGATAGAACTTCCATTTGACTAATAATTCTCTGAGAATTCTGTTCTTGAGAACCTTCTCTCGAATATCAAGGATTTCTTCAGGATGGAGTTCCATCTGTCCTTGGGTTGAAGAAGTTAAGAGTTCATCATTAAGCACATGATTCGGGCTCTCGGTACATACTTCTTAAGTAGGCTGACATGAAATACATGATGTACTTTGAGATGAGGAGGCAGAAGAAGTTCATAAGCTAAGTCACCTACTTTCTTTGTAATCAGATATGGCCCACAGTATATGGGGAATATCTTCTTGTACTTCCCAAGAGATAGAGAACTTTTGGGGTGTACTCGAATGAAGACCGTATCTGGTTCTTCGAATTTTCTATCTGACCTCTTCTTATCTGCATACTGCTTCTGTCTATCCTGGGCAGCTTTTATATCCTTGCGGATTGATTGCACATGCTGCTCCATGTCGTCAAGCATTTGTCTGGACATCTCGACCCTAATCAATGGGTTGGACCAAGTTAATGGTGTTAGGCAATCTTGTCCATACAGAGCTTTGAAAGGGCTTATCCCGATACTTCGGTGATAAGAAGCATTGTAGGCGAACTCGACTAGGTGCAGATAGCTTAGCCACTTCTTGGGTTCCCTGCCACAACATGACCAAAGTATATCTTCGATTACTTGGTTCACCCTTTCTGTTTGACCATCGGTCTCAGGGTGGTAAGCTGTGTTGAGTTCCAAGAAAGTTCCTACTGCTTCGAAGAATGCAGTCCAGAATCTTGATGTGAATTTGGGATCTCGATCACTTACTCTTCTCTTGGTGGGTAGGCCATGCAATCTGAAGATTTCCTTGAGGAACACTCTGACCACATCCACTGCAGTGTAGGTTTCTTTTACTAGAATCAGATGGGCAACTTTGGTTAGTCTATCAACTACCAGGAAGATGGAGTTGTAACATGATTGCACTGAAGGTAGTCCAGTAATAAAATCCATACTGATACGTTTCCACTTCATCTGGGGGATCCTGTCTAATGGATGTAACTTCCCACGCATTTTTACTCTCTCAGCTTCGACTTTCTGACATATCAAGCATTGACGTACATGGTTAAGTACATCCTTTTTAAGTCCAAGCCAAAAGAAGCTTTTCTTTACAGACATGTAGGTCTTGATGAAATCTGGATGTCCTGCTATAAGGCTATCATGGGCTTCATTCAAAATTTGACCCTTAGTCCTCTCATCATTTTGGGAATGCATAGCCTCCTATTATAATACATAATTCCTTCATCCAGGCTGTACCCTTAAACTCGGTTCAACTCCTGAGGAGTTTTGCTTTCCTACATAAGTAGGGTAGCAATAGGGCCAAAGAATCTATCCTGCATGATCTTCTCTCTTGCTTCAATAATCAAATGGATTTGACACCACTGTGATTGCAAGCAAGGAGGCTTTTCTGCTGAGGGCACCTGCTACCACATTTTCTTTGCCTGGGTGATACTTGATTTCAAATCAAATTCTTGCAAGGTCTGCATCCACCTTCTTTGGCGCATGTTGAGATCCTTCTGAGTGAAGATTCACTTTAAGCTCTAATGATCTATCATCAAAGTGAATCTTTGACCCAGTAGGTAATGTCTCCACAACTTCAGGGCATAGACTACTAAAAGTAGCTCCAGGTCGTGGACAGCATAATTTCTCTCATGCGTTCTGAGTTTTCGGGATTCATAGGCCACTGCATGACCTTCCTGCATGAGTGCACCTCCCAGGGCAAAACCACTGGCATCAATTACTACTTCAAAGGTTAAAGAGAAATTCGGCAACTTCAGAACGAGATTGGTTATTACCAAGGCGGTCTTCAGCTTATCAAAAGCACTTTGACACCTAGCAGACCATTGAAACGGGGTATTCTTCTTGAGAAGATTAGTCAGGGGGAAAGCTATGAGAGCATACTTAGGTATAAAAATTCTATACCAGCTAGTTAATCCCAAGAATCCCCTGACTTCTTTCACTATCTTTGGTTCAGGCCAATCTATGACTGCTTGGACTTTTGCAGAATCTGGAGAAATTCCGTCTTTGGATACCAGAAAGCCCAAGTATTCAACATGGTCGACAGAGAAAGTGCATTTTCTCTTTTTTGCAAAGAGTTGGTGCTTCCTTAGAATCTCAAGAACTTTACGGACGTGAGCTTCATGGTCAATTGCATTCTTTGAGTAAATCAGAATACCATCAAAGAAAACAAGTCTTGATCATTAATCCTGATCTGGTAATACCCTGATTTAAGATCTATCTTTGTGAAGATCTAGGCTCCATTTAGCCTGTCTAGAAGCTCATCAATTCTGGGGATAAAATACTTATTCTTAACTGTCAGCTGATTGAGACCTTTGTAATCCACACAGAGTCTTAACATTCCATCCTTCTTTTTCTAAAAGAGAACTGGCGCTCCCCAAGGTAAAACATTGGGTCTTACAAACCCTTGTTCTAACAGCTGCCTAAGCTATTCCTTGAGTTCAATGGCATCAAGGACTCGCATTTTGTACGTGCATTGGGCTATTGGCTGAGCTCCGGGGGTCAATTCTATCTCATGATCTACTTCCCGAATCGGAGGCATCTCAGTTAGCTCTACTAGGAATAAATCATCATACTCACTTAACCATTCTGGTTCTTTAGCCTTTAACTTTGTGTCTACCAGATTCATTTTGACAACATAAATGAGCTGCTTCTTTCTAACTCCTTTCAGTAACCTAAAAGCTTTTACTAATTGTAGATCTGGGGATTTGAAAATTCCAGTTCCTTGAACTTTATTCACGGTGAAGGTCACGGAAGGAAATGGTTCCATTATGACAGTGAATGTCAGCTTGATTTTTTGGAGCCAATCCATTCCAAGGATTCCATCGAAAACTTATAAAGGTAAGACTCTAAACTGGCAGTCAGTTACATTCCCATCTAGATTGATATGAATACGATCCGTCTCATGGTGACTGAAAAGAATCTTCCCACTGGCCAATTCAACTTGCATAGGTTTCCCTGATTTCTGTTCTAAGACTAGCTTACGTAAGCATCCTGGGAAAATAAATGAATGAGTACTGCCTGAATCAATCAAAAGCTTAAATGGATTACCCTTATACTCAACTGAAGCATGGATGATAGAGAATTGATGATTTGGCCCCTTGGTTTTCAATTGTGGCATAAATCTGACCTCTTTCCTCTTCCACTACTTCTACTATCATAACTGCTCTCGCTGTTACAGATTGGGACGAAAATCTTTCTCTTTGGTTACCCCAGTTTTGGGAGGGAGTTCTGAGACTACTCTGAACAGAGGCAGATGGTTGAGCTGGAGCCCTCCTAGGATTGCCCTGATTTTGGCAAGACAGTTGACTGATACGAAGGGGCTAGTCTCGGCACTCTGGGTCCTTGACTTCCCTGTCCTCATGACATGGCAGTAGTCGGGCAGTCTTTAAGCTGGTGATCAAAACCTTGACACCCACGAAAATAATTTGGAATCTTTTGCAAAACATCATTTATTATCAAAAGTTTTTGATATATACATAGAGCGTCTCGGCTCCAAAAGTCACTGCCTCAATCACGTACGTATAAAAAGGCGATAGTGCGATGGAGACATGCTATGATATACACGATTCATCACTGATAATGGTGCTATAATTCTACTCCTAGGAATAAAGCGGCTAAGAAGTCTAAAAATTTGGCAAGAAATTATAAAATTTCGGGGTGAATGATTATAGAGTTGGACATAATGAATAACTTTATCAAGATCATGGCTAGCGAGATATTCTATCTAAGACTCTGACGTTGATTGGTATTGACGTTAATACTTCGCCCTCCAGAGAACCACATATGCTGACATCGCTCTATTGGATCAGGAAAGTATAGTCCTCAAATGAGCGAGCCTCGCTCTGCTTTCTCACGTTGTAGCGGAGTTGATGAGATTTTCGAAGGCAAAGCGATCATATCCTGACTCTAGGAGAGTCCAGGAATGCTAGGCAGATTTGGGGTATCCATTTAAAAATCCAATTTAATTTATGTTCATTTCAAACATAATCTTAACAAGTGAAAACATTATTTCCCATATTTACTTTAAATTTTTAGGTAATTTCTGCTGCTGTTTCGTAAGTTTACAACAGCGCTCCGATACCAGCTACTGTTGGACCCCTCTGTCCCCTCCGCACACCGGATTTCTGGTTGCTAGCAGGCGAAAGTAACTTCCTCTTGCACGGGGCAGGGTTTCCCACTCGGGGCCTCGCCCTCGAATGTTCGAACACGAGACTAATCTGGTGGTCATTCCAAAACCGAAACCGAAAAAATTTTCCTTGCCCGAAAAACGGAGACGATTCCACCTTTTTTATTTTCTTAATGAATTTTCTAACGAGATCAAGAGACTAAACTATCCTTTACCTAATTAAACCAGATAGAAGAAAAACTATCACTAAATCATTTGAGAAAATCAACGCTTTTTTCCTTACCGAAATCAGGCAGCCGTTGATCTACTCATTTGAGAAATTCTTTTGGTTTTTATTTAACTACTCGAATTGTAAGCGTATTCCTATTATTTCAATTTAATTATTAAAACTCCACTGATTCCAACCTAACCCCATCCGTCCCATGGGTTAGCCACCACCCAACCATTGGAATCGGTAGAACCAGACAATTACTCACCCATCCATAATTGAATGCCTTTCTTAACTTTTGCTTTCGAATACAGATATGCACACACTCCTCTTTAAAACTTTAATATATAAAATAATCCATTGACAAACAATTATTGGTTACAGATGTCATAACTCAAAAATTCCATCCAGTCCCTTGTTTCTCAAAAAACAGTATCACTCTAGACTCTCCGTTTGAGACCAACTGGTCAGCAAAACGAGATCCAGTAACAAATTACAATAATCATTTCGTCCATCATACATATCTTCCATGATATACGCATGGGTGTCCTAGGCACTGCGAGCCCATGCATCGCCTGGTCAGAACCCTCCAAGATCCTCCTTAGGTGTCCTGGCACTTCACTCAGGGATCGCTTCGTCCGCCCTCGTCCATCGTACCGAAAGCGTACCATTTTCAACCATACCAAGGCTGGTCAAGACCTGGGCAAGCTTTACCGCGTGAGAGCTGTCCTTTGAACACTCCTCGCCAACTGTTGCAACCGAACTTCCCTTAGAAAACTATATACCAAATGCTCCCTTCAGCATTCTGGCATAAGACAGTCCTTTAAGAAAACAGGGTTTCTATGCAAGTTTACAGTTTGATTTTCTTTTGAATACAATGAGTATTTCTTGAATCAGTATCCCCAAAACTTCTTGAACGGAATTTTGAATTTTATACCAGAATTCCTCGAGTCCTGTAACCTTGATCCACAAATCAATTCGAAGGGTCTCAAACTTAGTTTCGGATTTGGTGGAAGTTTTGAGTGTATTTTTCTAAACTGGTCACATCTTCTTTCCTCGAAACTGACGAAAGAGTTTGGTTTTAGTCATAGTCTAATTCAAGGTTTGAGTCGGATAAAATTTTGCCTAAACTAACTTTCTCGAAAAGGTTTGATAATTCAGTTACTATTTTATCGAATTTCTTTCTTTAAATATACACTTAATTGATTTCTAAATTAGTTACGAATTCCAATTAAGAATAGATTAATCATTTATCTGAATAATTCGATCTCGATAGATTTCGTGAATTTTCTTTTTACAAGCCGTGTGAATATAAAATGATAGAAATTTCTCTCTTAGAGTACTTAATTATTCATTTATCGATTACTCATAGAATTTAAACATAAAATTTAAGAGAATTCTAATTTTGATATAAAAATTCTTTATGCATCTATTTATGCATAAAAATCAACTTCAATAGGAATAACACTTTTATAAAAAAAGAATTTCTTTATGCATCTATTTATGCATAAAATTTATTTTTTATAAGAATAACGCTTTTATCATTAAAAATTTTTCTTTATGCATCTTTCTATGCATAAAAATCAATTTTAATGAGAATAACACTTTTATAATTAAAAATTTTTTCTTTATACATCTTTCTATGCATAAAAATCAAATTTAATGAGAATAACACTTTTATAATAATAAAATTCCTTTATGCATCTTTCTATGCATAAAAATCAAATTTAATGAGAATAACACTTTTATAATTAAAAAAATTTCTTTATGCATCTTTCTATGCATAAAAATCAAATTTGATGAGAATAACACTTTTATAATAAAAAATTTCCTTTATGCATCTTTCTATACATAAAAATCAAATTTAATGAGAATAACACTTTTTATAATAATAAAATTCTTTTATGCATCTTTCTATGCATAAAAATCAAATTTATAAGAATAACACTTTCATAATAAAAAAAATTCCTTTATGCATCTTTCTATGCATAAAAAACAAATTTAATGAGAATAACACTTTTATAATAAAAAAATTTTCATTATGCATCTTTCTATACATAGAAATCAATTTTAATAATTAATATCAATGATATCCATGTTGGAATTAAGGTTGCAGGAAAGCACACAAAGCTTGGAGAAGAAGAAGCAAGAATGCACACAACACAAAGTGTATTAGATTGTGTCAATGTACAAAGATAAGTTAGCCCTAGAAGGATGGGCGTATATACAAGCAGGGGGAAAAAACCTCCTAAAGAGGGAAAAAGTGCCCCGGCGGTCCTAAGTGTGTTCACACACATCACTGCCTATATATATATGGCAACAAATCCCCCCTGGGAGTGATGGTGTGAACGAGAGCTGGCACTCATGTATAGGGGAGTGCCATGCCCGAAGTAGATCAGTCCACAAAGGGAAGCAAGCCCAAAGCTTTGCGGAAAGCTTCGAACTTCTCACGAGGAAGCGCCTTTGTGAAAAGATCGGCGAGGTTGTCCTGTGTTGGCACATAGGCCAAGCTGATCTCTCCTGCTGAGAGTCTCTCCCTGACATAGTGATAATGCACCTCAATGTGCTTTGTGCGAGCATGAAAAACTGGGTTTCTCGCAACTGCCAATGCACTCTGACTGTCAGTGAAGATAGAGGTGGCAGACTCCTGTCCAACACCCAAGTCAGCCATAAGCCGTCTGAGCCACACACACTCAACCGTAGCTGTGAAAGCTGCCCTGTACTCAGCTTCACAACTAGAAGTGGCCACAGTAGGTTGCTTCTTGCTCAACCAAGATATGCATGAGCTACCGAGCATGAAACAAAAACCACTTGTGGACACTCTTGTGTCATAGCAACCAGCCCAATCTGAGTCCGAAAAAGCATGTAAATCTGGCGGCAACGATCCCCCCTTGGGATAAAACAACCCAAGATGTATGGTGCCACTCAAGTAGCGAAAGATGCGTTTAACTGCCTTCCAATGCTGAGACCCTGGGCTATGCATAAACCTGCTCACCTGTGAGACTGCAAACTGAATGTCCGGCCTCGTAATGCATACATAAATGAGGCAACCAACAGCTGTCTGATAGAGTGTGACATCAAAGTGATCTCCAGCATCATGAAGACTCAACTTCAAACCTGTCTCCATTGGAGTAGCAATAGGCTTGCAGTCTTCAAGGCCAAATCTTCGCAACAATGTCTCAATATACTTTGTCTGACACAAAGCAATACCTCCATCACACTGCTTAAATTGTATCCCCAAATAATGATGCAAATGCCCCAAATCTGACATCTCAAAAGAGGCATTCAAATCAGCCTTAAAATCAGCAATATGACTCTCATTTGGTCCTGTGAGCAGCATGTCATCGACATAGAGAGCAATGATTAGATGTACACCATCCACACGTTTAACATACAAAGTGCTTTCTGTTGGACTATTCTCAAACCCATGTGCAGTCAAATATGCATGTATTTTTTCATACCAAGCTCGTGGAGCTTGCTTTAAACCATATAAAGCCTTTTTTAACCTGCACACTTTGTTTTCCTGCCCTCTTTGAACAAAACCACGAGGCTGCGATACATACACCTCCTCATGCAAATCTCCATTTAAGAACGCAGTCTTTATGTCCAGCTGATGATGTACATTCCAACCATTATGAGCTGCCAATGCACAAATGCTACGAATGGTAGTCATACGACAAGTGGGAGCAAAGGTCTCATCAAAATCAATGCCCTTTTCTTGAGCATAACCCTTTGCAACAAGTCTAGCCTTATAGCGATCAACACTGCCATCTGGCTTTCGTTTCAACTTAAAAACCCACTTACATCCAATGGCCTTTTTACCAATAGGCAAATCACACAAAGACCATGTACCATTCTTCATTATAGCATCATATTCACTTTGCATTGCAGCCAACCAATTTTCTGAATTTTGTGCCTCATCAAATGAAAGAGGTTCTTCCTCTTCACACATATTAGACACAGCCAAAGCATAACAATCTGATGCATAAGAGGCATGCTGAAAACCTGAACGAGTACGACTAGGCATAGGTGCATCAATCTTACTATCACGCAAGGTTTGCACCAGTCATTTAGGCATACCTCTAGCCTGCTCATTTTCAGCCCTATCCTCATGAATTACATCCTGTAAATCTGCATCAGAAATAGGCTGATCTATGATGTCGTTTGAAATCTGCATAGGCTGAATATTTGCCTCATTAGGACTTACATTTGAATTCCCACCTGTAAACAGAGGCAACAATGTATCAAATACATCCCGTGAGCTCACACACCTCTCTTTGGTACATGATAACAAAGGCTGCACAGCATCTTCTACAAAAACAACATCTCGACTAATCAAGATACGCTTTGACTGTGGATGATACAATCTGTAACCTTTGCTTTCGGCACTGTAACCAACAAAAATGCATTTGACAGCCTTATCATCCAATTTTCTGCGTTGTTGCACAGGCACTAAAGCATAGGCCAAGCAACCAAAGACACGCAAGTGACCAATAGAAGGCTTCCTGCCATGCCAAGCTTCATATGGAGTAATAGACTGCAAGGCCTTAGTGGGACACCTATTGAGTACATATGCAGCACACATGACAGCCTCAAGCCAAAACGCATGTGGCAAAGCTTGGCTCTTGACCATACATCGTGCCATCTCCATAAGTGACCTGTTTTTCCTCTCAGCAACACCATTTTGCTGAGGGGTATATGGCACTGTACATTGGTGTTTTATCCCACGACTAGCCAGAAATGCATCAAACTCTTTAGACATGTACTCCCCCCCTCGATCAGTACGGAGGGTGCCCACAGTACAATTGGATACATTTTCAACCATAAGAAAAAACTGTTTGAAGCACAATAACACTTCGGACTTTGCCTTCAGTGGATATACCCATGCATGCCTTGAGTAATCATCAATGAAAGTCACGAAGTACAAGTGTTTACCAAATGACGGAGTTTGCATAGGCCCACATACATCACTATGTACAAGCTGCAATTTGCGAGTGGCCCGCACAGAACCATCCTTTGGAAACGCAGAACGCTGCATTTTGCCCAAAATACAGCCTTCACAAACATGTTTCAATGGTGCCTCAAGAGGGGGCAATGAAGCAACCATATCAAATTTCTGCAAACGCAGCAAACTAGCAAAGTTCAGATGACCAAAACGAGCATGCCATAGTTTTGCATCTGAAACTGCCTTTTCATCAGAAACTGCATTTGCTGAATCTTCCACACACTTGTCATAAGAATTGAGCCTATACAGCCCACGAAACAAGGTGCCAGATACAATAATCGTATCACCAGAAGTCAAATCATGAACAGTACATCTGTCATCCACAAATTTGATCACAAATCCAAGTCTAGCAAGTGCAGAGACAGACAATAGATTCTTCTTTATCCCTGGCACATACAAAGCATCTGAAAGTGTGAAAGCGCTGCCATTTGCAGCAGTAAGCATAATTTTACCAATGCCCTTCACTGGGTAAGAAGCATTATTGGCACATGTGACAGTATTCCCATTAGGGACAGCCTCAAGAGAAGTGAACATATCACGATGCGAGGTAATGTGCTTTGTAGCACCACTGTCAAAATACCAAACATGAGAGTCATCAGAAACTGCCAAACATGCATCATGTACAGATGGGTCATACTGGCAATACACGCTAAACGCCCATTCTGTATCCTGCACAACATTTGCAGAATCTGCATTTGTAGAAGCATCCGCTATTGTGGCTGCATTTGACTCTTTCTTCTTTGCCTCTTTAGCCTTTAGCTTAGGGCAATTCTTAATGACATGATCATTTGCCTTACAATAGTTGCACCTGGTCTTTTTCTTGCCTTTATCAAGAGCCTTCTCAGACTTATTGTTACTACCTGTGGAAGGAGAAGAAGTTGCAGACCTACTAATAGGAGAAGAAACAGTGGAAGGGGCTGCCTTACCACTTCTTCTCTGCTGCTGGGCAGCAATAAATGCTTGATCAACTGCACGCTGCCTGGCCCTGTTTTGCCTGGACTGCGCTTCTTGCAAGAGCTTGTTGACTAAAGTATCATACTTGACAGCATCAGGTCTGTCCTCATTAAGAAGTCTCCATGTGGAAGCAAAAGTCTGATATGTCTCAGGTAAAGCATCAAGAACAGTCTGCACAAGAGAATGATCAGGAATAATCTCACCTGCAGAAATCAACTGTTCTTTGAGATCTTTAATCTCAGCAAGAAAAACATTCATGTCATCATCTTCTTGCATAATCTTCAATTCTAGCTCTTTACGCAGGTAAGCGATTTTTGCCTCGTTACGACCTGCATACAAACCAGCTAGAATATCCCAAGCCTGCTTTGCTGTTTTAGCTGAACGAATATGTGGGGTTATGTTACGTTTGACAGAAAGTGCAATCAAGGCATGAGCCTGCGCATCTTTACCATCCCAACGAGCTTGTTCAGCAGTGGGTAAAACAGCAGCAACAGTAGAGCTGCTAGAACCTGCAACATCCTCAACAGATCCCACATCCACAGAACCTGGACGTACATCTATACCCTGCACAATGTTCCACACTCCTTTTGCAACCAAAACATGCTGCATCATGTATGCCCAAAGTGGGTAGTTGCTATCTCCATCCAGTTTGTCTTCAGCAGACAACATGCGAAATACATCATTGCTGTTATCAGCCATGGCCACTGACTGAAACTGATGCAAAAGCTGCCTGTAATGAAGCAAAGATTGAACAGAAAACAACTCGTGCTATGTAGCACGGTCCACAATAGAGTACGTATGCCTGTTTTGCAGAAAACTGCACTGTCGAAATTTCTGCAGAAAATGACGAAAACACCTGTGCAGAACTTGAAATGCAAAAACGGAGCCCGAAACGACCTCAAATGCAAATTCTGAGAACGCAAAGCCCTATGGGCCTATTTGTAGAGCATAGGGACCTGCAAGCGCTCGTGAAAACTCACCTCAATCGGAGAACGTGAGTCGGAGGGTGCTGGCGGTGTTGCCCTGGGAGCCGATGCCTGCTCTGATACCAATTGTTGGAATTAGGGTTGCAGGAAAGCACACAAAGCTTGGAGAAGAAGAAGCAAGAATGCACACAACACAAAGTGTATTAGATTGTGTCAATGTACAAAGATAAGTTAGCCCTAGAAGGATGGGCGTATATACAAGCAGGGGGAAAAAACCTCCTAAAGAGGGAAAAAGTGCCCCGGCGGTCCTAAGTGTGTTCACACACATCACTGCCTATATATATATGGCAACAATCCATGCATATTCATAGGTGAATACATACATGGAGAAATTAGAATATTTCTTTTAGATGCAAAAATGGTGGGAATTACTCTTTTGGAATAACATAAAAATAAACTTTATTTTTCACAAAATTTTAGAAAATTTTACCATAACCTCCTTTGTTTGGTTGACCATTTCTCATTTTTATCATTCCATTTTTAACCTAAATTAACCCAAATTAGATTCATAAAACTCTAATCTACACAATTTTCTAAATTCAAGAGAGTAAACAATAAGAAGAGTTTAATTAATCTCTTATTTAATCTTTCTAGGATTAAGAAAGACTGGAATGTAAAGAAGAGAAGGGGGTGGCCTTTTCCTCAAAGGCATAGCATTTGAATTTGATTCAATCAACTGTAAAACATGAAAATCAAGAAAACCATAGATTTAAAATTAAACAAGTAAGAAAATTAGCTTACATGGAGCTTGTAAGCTTTCCTTTGGCTTGAGGGATTGAGGGTTCTACTCTTGTTTGAAAGCAAGAGTAGCCACCAAATCACTTTGGAGAGGATTAGGCCAAAAACAATTAAATTATCAAGAAATTCAATGTAGACGGCTCAGGGCGCAGGAGTAGAGTAACAATACATAAAAACCATTAAGCTTTTACAAAGGGGGAGGCTTCTATTTATAGGAAAAAGTGAGCCTCTAATCAAGCAAACTGATTCTATAATTTTCCAGATCAGTTTGGTCAATTTTTGACCATTTTTGGGTCAGTTCAGCTTACTTTTTGGATCTAGTTTTGAAATAGGAGAGAGGAGAGATGAAATATCTCATTTTATTGATTAAAAATTGGGGGTAGTGATGAGAAAAAAGGTGTCTCCTTCATAAGGGGAGATCCCCACTCTGAGGTGTCAAAATTCAGTTTTTTATTATTTTCTTTGGTCCTTAGTCCACTCTTCATCTTATGTGAGCATTTACTCATTTTTGGGGGGTTTTTCTTTTATTCTTCAATTTATCTCCTCCCTACATTTGGATTAATCTTATTGGTCTGTAAGAACCTTAATCCAAAATTTTTAAAAAATCTGGACCCTTAGGCTAAGGTCTTTTGTGCATATTATAATTTATTTCTAATGCACCTTAGGAATTTCTTTTTAAACTTCTATTTCGGGGGAAGTTATTTTAATAAGAAAGAATATTTTTCCATCCAAAGATATCTAAAAATTAAATTATCTCTCTCTAGAATATTTTCTCTCTCTAGGCCAAAATAAGTAGAAACAAGATCTTTTATTATTCTGAAAAGGGGATTGATGAAAGGGGAAGAAACTGGACATCTTGAGGGGCTAGGGAGGAATCTTACAAAAAAATCAAGGGTGTTCCCATTATAAGCACTACATAACCAGACACCGTAGCAAAAATATTTAATTGGGTGGAAGGAACACTAAAAATCTCCCAATTAAAATTAAAAAGATTTCATCAAAAAATGCCTAGAAGTACCAGAGAAAACCCTTGGTTTCCATGGTAAAATTAAAAGAAAAAGAAAATCAATGCATCATTCATGTGCATGCGGGTTTGTTGGAGCACAAAAATTTAATTTTATAAACTTAACGTGAAATAGCAGAAAAATACTTCACGCCGTGAAGTATCCAAAATGTTTCACGACGTGAACTACTTTTGGTGTTTCATGTCGTGAAGAACCCCAAACTGTTTCATAACGTGAACCTTTTTAGTGTTTCACGCCATGAAAAAGTGCAAGAAGTTCACGCCGTGAAATGGTAAAAACTACGGAACCAATCACAAAATGACACATGGATTGATCATTTAACATAGCCGCCCCGTCCAACAGCTATGCTAAAAAATCGATTTGATTTCTTGATTTCGTCACTTTCACTGGTGATTTCACGTTCTCTTTCATTGATTCCTTGCGCGCTTTTGACTCCTTGCTCCCGACATCGCCTTCCCGACCTCTCAAGGTGGGAGCTATACCTTTCCTTTCCTTCTTTTTGTTCTTTGTTTTTTGTTGTTGTTTCTTTTGAATGTGTATATTTTTTGGGACGGGTGTTGAAATTATCTCTCTTTTGACTACCGATTCATGGACTGATCAACAAATGAAAACGTAAAATGCAAATGTAAAAATGTAAGATATCAACCTTCCAAGAAAAATCTGCATGAATATATAAGGTGTAGAAAATGAAAAATCTAGCCTCATTGTCACGAAAATTTGGTAAAGTCTGCAACTTCACGGGAGACCTTCACGTCCCCAAGTCTGCAACTTCATGGGAGACCTTCACGTCCCCAAGTCTGCAACTTCACGAGAGACCACGTCACCGAACTTCACGGGAGACCTTCACGTCCCCGAACTTCATTAGAGACCTTCACGTCCCCAAGTCTGCAACTTCAAGGGAGACCACGTCCCCGAATCTGCAACTTCACAGGAGACCTTTTACACCTTCAAATTCACACCTTCTCCTACTTGGGAGGCCCTCACGAACCTTTCCCTCACATACTAACACTAATTAACACAAAAAAAAGGGTGGCTTTCCACCAGTCATTCTACTGACAATATATGGTTGTACAGATGTCTGTGTACAGATGTCTGTCAGAATCTGAGTCCCAGGAGCAACCACCTCCAACACAAGCCAGCAGTGCCACAGGGTACCAGAGTGCCAGCAAGTTGAGGAGCAACTTCTTGGGCCCTTATGCCCACTCCTTCCAAAGGAACTCTCATTAGAAGACAGGTCACTACACCACATGGGAAAATCACTCTACAGTGCCACAGCAAGGAGTGCCTCCATCTATTGGAAGATGCGAAAGTAAAGGATAAGCTGGAAAAAGTCAGCCTCTCGGGGCAGAATGGTTACAGTGCTACCCAGAGGGATCGACACAGACCTTTGCGCAGAATATCTCCATACATATGACAAGCAGACAGAGAGGAAAAATTACAAAGGCAGATGGTACCACGGAAGAGCTGCTCATAACAGAAGACCTCATCAAAGATGCTTTACAGCTCTCCACGCGGTAGTCAAGGCCCACAAACACACAATAGATATAATGCCCATCAAGGAGATGCTAAAGAGAGATTCTTATAACTCCAATGGGGCAAAGTATGAGAACATCAAGGATGAAGCCACGGAGAAAGCTTGCAGGGCAATGTCGTTGATGATGCAAATCAAACCACTTGATAGGTATAACAGTCAACCTTAACAGGATTGCCAAAGCTCATGAAGAGAAGGAGGACGATTGGGCCTTTTTATGCACAAAGAAATGGAAAATTATCTCAAGGCACATTAGTCCAAGCCCATACCTGTTAACACAAATACTTAACCATGTGGCATAGCAGCCAGTGAAAGATGAACCAAAGGAAAACCTATCGCTAGCCCTAATCCCCAGTCAACCTACCGACTCTACTAGAAGGGTGGATAAAGGACAAGCAGTGTTAATGGAGATAGAACGGCTCATAAAAAGTCAATCAAGAAAGATAGAAAGAAGAAAACTATCAAGAAAGATAGAAAGAAGAAGACTAACAAAAGGATGAGAGGGCTACTAGTGGATGAGAGGGCTACTAGTGGATGTCACCACAAAATCTCAGCAATTGGAAGCGATCGTGGCATCAGAGATCAAGACATACCAAGTGGCTCTCCAAGAAAAACTACAAAGCCCTACTATGCAAGAACAACACCAACAGCTCTCCCCTCCAACGAGCCCTGCTACACAACTAGTATTCAAAGACCTCTCCCCGCTCAAGGATTCACAACTAGCAGAAATACACACAGAGAGGAAGCTGGAGAACAAACATAGAAAGATCAAACCTTGGAAGGACCAGCACACGAGGAGGCATCACTTGCACAACAAGAATTAGAGAAGCCAGTAGAATCTAGTAAGAGGCCACACTCCCTAGAGACGTCCATGCCAAGCAAACAAAGAAGATTGGATCAAGATGAGCCATTGCCGCATCTTGGCTCTTTCAAGGAGGTGGATTCTCAACAATTCCTTCAGGATACCTTGGAAGGCCTCGACACACTCCTCCATGATCCCCTAAAAATAAGTGTGGCCACTAGTACCAACTGGGAATAGGAACAAAAGGTATGGCGTTGCCATTTGTTGACAACACACATGCTGCATGAGAGGAACGCCAGCCTATGGAAGCAGCTAGAAGAGGCCAATGCACAAACACAAAGTGTGAAAGATACTTTGGCGGCAGCAGAGGAAACTCATAAAGAAGTAATCATAAAGAGTTTACAAGCTGCAGAAGAACAGAAAACAAGATACAGCGCATTGGAGTGCAATAACTTGGTTTTGAGTCAAACCATTGTACAAAAAATAAATGAGAATGCTGACTTGAATGCAAGGCTGGAGCAAGCAAAGGAGCAGATACAAAAGGTGATAGCTCACACATAGAGCCTAACAATTAGGCATGCCAAGGAAATGCAAGAGTACCAGGAAAGCGCAAAGCGTACTGAGGATATGCTTTGATAATAAATAGAGCTCCTCACAGCCCAACCTCAAAGAAGAACAAGAAAGAGTACAAGGACTGCAATAGGAACGAGAGCAAGTTAATAAAGCACATGTGAAAAAACTCAAGGCTCTCAATGAAATAATCATCACTAACCAAACATTGGTGTAAAGAAGCCAAGAAACAATATCACAATGAGAAAACCAATTACAAGATACACAAAGATTGGCAACACAACAAGTATTTCAAATTATTGAAGCCAATCATCAAACAGAAGCTACTGCCAAAAGAGCACAAGAAGTGGCAACAAGAAGATTCCAAGCACTGGCGGATGATCAGAGAAACAACCATTTCTACAGAGCTCAGCAACGCTGATATCCGCATGCAAGAACTAGCCCACCAACTGGCCACACAGGAAAGGAGTCAAAGGCCGGAGCCCACAGATGACTTACGTACCCTCCTTGAGCACGCCTCAGAATTGGGACAATTGCCAATAACTCCTCGGGCCCCTTCTCAAACTCTTACCTTGTTTTTGTCTACACTAACACTCTCATTACTTCAATATGACATTAACTTAGCTGAAGATATAGGTTTAGGAGAATTAACCCTTATTAAACAAAATACTGAGCGAGATGCTGACCCAACCATCATTATGGGCATTTTGAGGGGGGAATCTGATATTAACTAACCCACAAGATATCTTCTTTTATCCTTTGCATCCAATAGTCCTCAACCTCCATAGTTGGTGTCGTGTCTTATAAAATTTAAAAATTCTGGACAACAGGGTCGACAAACTCAACCTGTTTGTTCCAGATGGCATACCAACAACACCAGCCAACTACGAGGTTGTGGCTAATACTTATCAATGGGTAATCAGTCATCAGTGGTTAGAAGTATATAATGCTCACCAACATTTAAATCTTTGTGGGTCTACCTTAATCACCTAGTGGACATCCTTAAGCTATATACTAATATCCATAAGCATTTAGAAGCTATGCTTACCAACGTAAGCAATAATTTTGATGCAACTCACATAAATTACCCTGATGTGGATAACAAAGAAATCCTTGAAATTTAAACCTTTTTCCAAACTTATAAACCTAGCCACCCACCCCCTAGTTCAGGTCATGGTGAGGATGAGGGTCCATCTTCTTTTTTTTAAAACACCTACCCTGTGTATACTAATATCGCCCAATAGGCTTCTTGATCCCTATCCAAGCACGCCTCCTACTACTTCTTCACAAGCTAGATGCATCTACTCTTCCTCCTCCACACTAGAATTAGAAGTTTCCACTAACACTCGCTCCCGAGGAGATATTGGCACCTGTTCCATCTCCACCAAGGCAACCTCAGGAGGTACGTAATCTGCCTACAGCGGTTGATAATGTTACACCTTACACTGACAATAATGTTTTGGATTCCGTGAATGCAGCTGACCATGAAGCTCACATCCGTAAAGTTCTTGAGATTCTAAGGAAGCACCAACTCTTTGCAAAAAAGAGCAAATGCACTTTCTCTGTCGACCATGTTGAATACTTGGGCTTTCTGGTATCCAAAGACGGAATTTCTCCAGATTCCGCAAAAGTCCTAACAGTCATAGATTGGCCTAAACCAAAGACAGTGAAAGAAGTTAGGGGATTCTTGGGATTAACTGGTTGGTATAGAATTTTTATACCTAAGTATGCTCTCATAGCTTCCCCCCTGACTAATCTTCTCAAGAAGAATACCCCGTTTCAATGGTCTACCAGGTGTCAGAGCGCTTTTGATAAGCTGAAGACCGCCTTGGTAACCAATCCCATTTTGAAGTTGCCAAATTTCTCTTTACCCTTTGAGGTAGTAAACTGATGCCAGTGGTTTTGCCCTGGGAGGTACGCTCATGATGCAAGAAGGTCATGCAGTGGACTATGAATCCCGAAAACTCAGAACGCATGAGAGAAATTATGATGTCCACGACCTGGAGCTACTTTCAGTAGTCTATGCCCTGAAGTTGTGGAGACATTACCTACTGGGTCAAAGATTCACTTTGATGATAGATCGTCAGAGCTTAAAGTGGATCTTCACTTAGAAGGATCTCAACATGCGCCAAAGAAGGTGGATGCAGACCCTGCAGGAATTTGATTTTGAAATCAACTACCACCCAAGCAAAGAAAATATGGTAGCAGATGCCCTCAGTAGAAAAGCCTCCTTGCTTGCAATCACAGTGGTGTCAAATCCATTAATTAATAAACAAGAGAGAAGATCATGTAGGATAGATTCTTTGGCCTTATTTGCTACCCTACTTGTTGAAATATACAAGTGAATAGGGTGTGTGCGGGAACAAGCCCTTGGCACAAGAGGATAGATTCTTTGGCCTTATTGCTACCCTACTTGTTGAAATATACAAGTGAATAGGGTGTGTGCGGGAACAAGCCCTTGGCAAGAGGCTGTAAAAGAGAATCTGTAAATGTGAGAGAAGCTATGAAAAGGTGAGAAGTATCTACTGGGAGAGAATAAAGGGTAGCATGAGGAGATTTAGGAGGTGTGGAGATATTCTGGGAAGAGGTGGAGAGAATCAAGGAAAAGAGGTGACACTTCTTTGGTGCAATTATATTTTTTATTTTGAAAAGCATACTTAACCTTATAACGAGATGGAGTGATTTCAAGATTAAGTGCCTTTACCATCTTTTCAGAAATGAAATCATGTGTGCTCCCGTCATCATGCAAGACTATAATAGATTCATTCTTAATCTTTCCTTTTATTTTCAACAACATATGTGGTGTGGACTTAGGTCGTGAAGATCTAGACTTAACCCGTAAAGATTTAGGCTTACCTCCTAGATCTGAGAGATCTTCGTCTTCGGAGTTACCCTCTTGCTCGGGCAAATAGTCGTTGCCCTCCTCGTCGATCATGTTGACACTAGCTTTTGGTGTATTCTTCTTCTTCTCTTGGCACTCAAATGCCACATGGCCTTCCTTGTTGCATTTAAAACACCGGATTCGACGCTTGGGCTCCTCTTTGTTTGTCTTCGAAAGATTGTCAGTCTTCTTACTTTCCGATTCGTTGCTTTCTTTTATTCTTGAATCGACCAAAGTTACGGCGCCATCCTTGAGTCCTGTCAAAAGATTTAGATGAAGAAACTTGCTTTTGAGATTTAAAAGGACAGAACTCCTGGTGGGTAACACAATTCTCCTTTGGAACATTATTCTTTCTCTCACAATTAATGACTAAAGAGATTGTGGAACTGAGAGAATGCGGATGGAACATGTTCACTTCAGCCCTAATGTGAGGTTTCAATCCCGCTATAAACTTCCTCTTATGGTTCTTCTCATGCACTTTCTCAATGGCTTTAAGTTGTAGGAGAACCTGCCAAAACTTGTCTACATACATTTGCACAGTCTCTTTCTCCAACTGACGTAAGCCATCCCACTGATGTCTACTCCTGGCCTTGTATTGTGGTGGCAAAAAGTTTTTCTTAATTGCCTTATGAAGTTCTTTCCAAGTATGAGGCTTATGATGGCCTGTCTTGGTAGCATTCCACCACAACACAGCTCCCTCTATAAGATGATTAGCAGCACATTTGACTTTATCTTTTTCAGAGAAGTCTTCCCCGGAAAAGTAGTCATCTAACTGACTAAGCCAAGAGAGAACTAACTTAGCGTCCTTCTTCCCATCATAATTTTGGAAGGAAAAGGCCTTCCGACTAATCTTCTTCTCCTTTCTAGAATCCTAGGCTCTAAGGGTAGCCTCCATCGTATGCCGGATTTCATCAACCGAATCCTCCCCTTTACTCCTCTTTCTCAACTTCCTCTCCAACTTCTCCCTCTTTTTCCTCTCCTCTAAAATTTGAGCTTGAAGAGCTAGCAACTATTCCTCCACAGTTGGGGGTTGCGGATTCATTGTAACAAGGGTAATGAAGTTGAGATATAGAGAAATTGATTAATTTATGATAGAAATAATTCAACAAAGATGATAATACTTATCGTTGAACCCGAAATTTGCAAAGAGTCGAGTCGATTTGAGATTCAAGTGCACCGATGATACTCGTATTCTCCCGGACAATACCGTTGAGAGATATCAGAAACCACACACTTGCTCGGTCGCATAGAATTTGTTGAAGCCTTTGATTTGTCCAAAATTGCCAAATGAATTTTTGAAAGCTTTGACAATTAAATTTTTTTCCCTCAAGGCGTTGCGGAGAGCCTTGACAAGAAAAAATTAATTTTTAGCAAATCTATAATTTTTTTGCAAGTCTTCAGAATTTTACCCAGGGCCTCCATGTGCATGTACTCCCTTGGTTTGGCTTGACAATCTTTCGAAGGTTTGAAATTGGAAAAATTTTGATAGACTTTAGATTTGAATGGTGTGAAAAGACCTTTGATGGTTAAGAGCTAAACTTGATTAAGCTTGTAATATTTAATCTCTCCAGTGCAGCACATCAACGTGGGAGAGAGAAAAATCAGCCACCGCCTCGCGATTCTGGATTTTTCTCATGTTTAAGCTCTTCAGAAGTTGAAAGTGGGTCTTGGGGTTTTTCCAAATGCTGATTCCATTTGTGCGGTTGGATCTGAGAGAGAGCCACTACTGTAGAAAATCGCCTTTTCTCAACAAAGAGGTGTGGTTTTTAGGCTCCCTGCAGGTGGTTTTGCATGTATTCGATGCCTTGCCCAAACCATACAAGCTTGAGACCCTTGATTTTCTTCTTTCCACCATATACAAAGCCTTTGACCTTCATGTAATGCTTTTGCCCAATTTCTCCACGAGATGCCTTCTCTTTGAGTGTGGTTGGCTCTGATACCACTGTCAAGAACTTGCCACACAAAAGAGAATCAAAGTACCAAAATTGCACACAATAATCACGAATAAATATTCAACTCCAAACAAATAACAGATTCAAACATATTAAACATAGACATGGGAATAAACATGGAAGATAAACCATAGACTTGAGAATTGTGCGCAAAATAAACATCACCATCAATCAACAAGGATTGGGTTAAATCTCCCCCTCATGGGTGTTAGCTCCTTGCACGACATGAGTATTTTATCATGTATTCCTCAAAATAGCCCTTGAGCCAATCGTGAAGCTTTTGCAAAAAATAGGGCTCTTTTTACAAAAATAATAAATCCTTCTAGAGGATGTTCACACACATCTAGTGTGTACCAAAAACAATAATGAACCTCTAGTTCACACGAACTACACCCATGCACATCGCAGTGCATAAATATACGAGTACAAATAAATGGCACACGGCCAACCAACAATAATGAAGTATAACTCATAAATGTCGAGGCAATGTAAACGCCCATGCCATGACAAAATCCGCGCGACACCTCGTTCAGTGACCCTTGCGCGTGCAACACCTTGTTCAGTGACCCTTGCACACTCATGCTTGTGCGATACCTCATTCGGTGATCCTCGCGCAAGTACAACGCCTCATTCCTCGCACAAGTACAATGCCTCATTTGGCATCCTCGTACTCATCACCTATACTCAACAAGTCAACATGTTAGGTGAGGCAATCAAGCACCAATATCAACAACACTAGCATGCATACACATGGCATCACCCAATCACAGCATACATAGCATAGACCTACAAAGCATATGCCAATCACACTTACAATGTAGTATTTAATATGACATCACTCATGATACTAATTACAAGCATGGCACAATGGTCCAATGGGCGTCCCCAATAGACCATAAAGGGCCAATAATGTAACAAGGAGTCATGTGCCTGGAAGCACCACTGTCAAGAATCCACTCTCGGGTATCCTTTGCAGTGAAGCCAACTGCCTCCTTGCTCGAAGACGATGAAGCATCTGAGTCCATCATCTCTAAGTGCACAAATGCTGGAGTCTTTGTAGCTGAGGCTGAAGAATCAGCACTCTTCCCAGTCCGCTTAGGACACTTCCTCCAATAGTGGCCTTTCTCACCACAATCATTGCACGACCTCTCGGCCTTCAGTTTCTCTCGGTCTGCATCAAGCTTCTTCTCATAAGACTTCTCTGATGAAGCCTTCCCTTTGCCCTTCTTGTTATTCCGGCCTTTCGACCGTTGGTCAGTTAAGGCCTCCGAACCTCCGCCGTGTGGAGGGTTCGTGAATCTTTCCTCTTGGTCCAAGACCATAGGCACAAGCTCCTCCCAAGTGATGGTGCTGAGCTTGCCCACTGGTAATCAAAGAAGAGTAGAATGCTGTACTGAGTAGGCAAATGCGATAGCAATAGCCTAAAGAACTTCCTGCTGAAGAGCCTGCAGCTTGTTAATGTGCTCCCACATCGTCGATGACTTTGCAGGGTTCATAACCTGCATCTATAATTCCCTGCAGCTTGTTAATGTGCTCCCACATCGTCGATGACTTTGCAGGGTTCATAAACTGTATCTGTAATTCCTTGCAGCTTGTTAATGTGCTCCCACATCGTCGATGACTTTGCAGGGTTCATAACCTGCATCTGTAATTCCAAGGAAATCCTGTTCATGGGCGATACCCTATTATAAAGAGAAGCCAAATGCTGCCATATACCTCTGGCCAACGTCATATGCTTTATATGATTGATTACGTGCACTGTGCAATTGAGTGTGCAATTGAGTAAGATGAATGAATGGACCTTGGCATTGACACGATCCCATAACTGTGCCTGTGCCTCGTGGTCCTTTCGAATCGACAGTAACTCCCCTTCCTCTACCTCCGACCATGGAACCCCAACAACGATGAAATCAGCAAGGTCGTATAACTCCAGAACATATTCCATCTTAATCATCCATATGCCGTAATTGTTCCCGTCTAACTGATGGTCTACTGGGAACGTGGGGAGTGTCGTGATCTTCACATGATTCTCAGCCATCTCAAGTAAATGTGCCATTGCGGGGAAGTAACTGAAAATGGTGGGTGGATGGGAAAAAAAACTTACACCTGCAAAAGTGGCTGTCCAGCAAATCAGTTCGCCTTCCTCTTGCTTCTCCTCTTCTCGAGCAGTCCAAAAGAGTCCAATCAGCAACACAACAGTCCCCCTCTTGCTCACACAATTCCCAAGATTTATCAAGAGCCTAGAGCTCTGATACCATGTCAGAATATGTAGCGGAGATGATGACAAAATCTGAGAACACAAGAGCAAGTGCTAAAAAAATAAAGCAATGAGAGAGAGAGAGAGAGAGAGAGAGAGAGAGAGAGAGAGAGGCGTGTAACTGTGCTCTAAATACATAAGAAAAATCCCGAAACTACGATACAATGGAATGGAGGCCATGGGGCCATTTTATATGGCCCCATAGATGCAGTCAGCCTGTAGATGAGGTAGCCGACCGGTTGCGGTGGACACCCGACCAGCACCTGTTCCAGTCGGCTAGCAGCAAATGGACAAAAAGTGCACATGTGAAGTCGGCCTGCTCCAGTCGGCCAGCAACAACCAGCACTCAGCCTGCATCTAGATTATCCTGCCAGCATGGGGCAGCTTCCCACACCATGGAAAAATAGGGAAAAATGGGAAAAAAAATATGAAGTGGGGAAAAATGAGAAAACACCTAATACGGGCGGGCACACCCACAACAGAGACCCTGGTGTATATGTATAGACAGGAGATGACTTCTAACATAAACATGGTATGCCAAGCTAGGTTTTGTTTAGCTACTTTTAAGTTCTTCTTCTTCTCTCTCACATTTTTTGCAGGAGGCTAGATTCACAAAGCTAGGATAGCTGGCATGGGGGCATGACACATACCATTACCGCAAGTCTAATAAGTGTTGGTGAGAGAGGGCACCCCTCCTTCACGCCAATGTCATTGTGCTAAGTATCTTTGCGATAATGTATCAAAGATACTATCTTTGAGATAGTGTTGGTGAGAGAGGGAACCCCTCCTTCACTCCAATGTCATTGTGCTAAGTATCTTTGAGATAATATCTCCCACTCATACTTGGCATTTCACTTCCTTGATAACGTCCCGTAAGTATTGGTGAGAGAGGGCACCCCTCCTTCACTCTTGTGTCATTGTGCTAAGTATCTTTGAGATAACGTCTCCCATTTGTACATGGCACTTGACCTGCTTATAAATTTGTAGTGATGTATAAGCGTGGGTGGGAATTTAAGTTCCTCCATCCATCTCTAAAGAGTCTGTCTCTTGGGACCATGTTAAAAGGCTTTCTTAAATCAAAGGAGAAGTATAGTACTTTGCCATTAAATCTATTTTCCTCCATAAGCACTTGAAAATGACCAATAGTGTTAAACAGTCTGCATGCCATTAAATCTATTTTCCTCCATAAGCACTTGAAAATGACCAATAGTGTTAAACAGTCTACATGGCAAAAGCATGGCTCACTTATTGTTTTCTTGTCAACATCCTAACTTTACGTTCCATGTTAGTCTTAAAGAGTCTAGCCATTGGTAAGCATAACAATGCAATTAGTTCTTGTTCCCTCCTTTGTAGTGAGTGGTCCATTCGTTGGGCACCCATGGTAGAGCCAAGCATAATAGTGCAGTTGATTCTTGTTCCTCCTTTGTAGAGAGGCTTAATCCAATTTGTGGTTCATTTGTTGGGCATCCATGCAAGTAAGGCTAGATTGAACATGTCATAAATTCACTAGTCGTCAGTCATCTCGTATATCCATTTAAGTAGTTTGATGTATATGTATTGCTTTACGATTAGACATTTTCTTAAGGCATGCCCTAATATCTTCGCTAGTAAACAGAGAGGGAGTGTGGGAAAGGGGGTCAAATTCGAGCATCCTTCTCTCACATCATCTTGAGAGTATAGGCTCTTACAATGTTCTTAAATATACGAGAGAGAGAGAGAGAGAGAGAGAGAGAGAGAGAGAGAGAGAGAGAGAGAGAGAGAGAGAGAGAGAGAGAGAGAGAGATGTTGCTTTGCATGGAGTTCAACACACACTTGTCCACTTACCAATTTTAGAAGGTTTGATTGGCCGATGAGTAAACCTTTCATAAATGAGTTTGCTCGAACGTATGTTCTTATCTAATTAAACAAGATAAGAAGCCAAAAGAGATCTTCATGGCCTTGGTGGAAAATCCCTTGGGAAGGAGGCCAACAGTGAAAATATGGATTAAAGGAGAAGAAGAGACTGAATAACAGTCACCCAAGGGATACACATATGATGTGCGTCTAATTGCATGTATGCATATGGGATCCCATATGCATACATGCATATGGGATTCCATTTCTCATGGGGAAGCTCTTCCTTTGTACAGGAGGATGAAATGTGGAACTTAGTATGTAATATGGGGGACCTAGTATGTAATATGCTAAATAGAAAATGGGACTAAGTCTTTGGTGTAAATTTGACCTGTTGAATAGGTGTCTCTGTTAAGTCTCTAATCTAGAAGGACATTTTGTAAAGGGATGTTAATATTAATATATATAATTATTATTCCCAAAAGAAAAAAACAAGATGTGTTTGGATGTGAGGGAACATATAAGTGAAAAAAAGTTTATGTACTCGATGCAAAATAGGGTTCAGAGGGATAGGGGCTTATTAAGAATGAGCTTTAGCGGGGGTTGAGAACGGGAGAACGTTAGAAAGGAGTGGGAATGTGGGTATTACTCCGCTCTTGCGAGTTTGCATGGTAAGGCTAGTGGGGTGCATGGCTGTTATACGTCGTGCATGCAGGAAGTCGAGCAGTAGTCATGGAGGAGGAGTGGGTGCATGGGGCGAGCAATGTTGGGGTGCATGAAGAGCTACACGACTGGGGAAATTGGGATCAAGTTGAGCTCAAGGCCATGAAGTGCTCCTCCACGAGACAAGAAGGAGGATGACACCATGGATGCGAAGAGAATGCATCCAAACTGGGTTGCTGCTAGACTGAGCCCTAGACTTGCTTCAGAACACAGTCCGCCAAGGCTAAGGTATGTGCAAGGGTCCCTGTCGAATTGGTAAGAAGGCAGATAAACTTGTTCTCGCTTTGTAGCATGATTATCTTCTGTTTTGGTAGACTGCCATCTAAGGTAGAACTTGGAAGATGGATACAAGAGGATATTTTTCATGAAAAGGTGGTTTCTCAGGTATTTTATCTTGGTAAGGGGGTCTTTAATGTCCTTTTCATCAAAGGGCAAGCTCTCTCTGATATCTTTGCTAGGGCTCCTCTATTTATGGGCCAAAAACTAGTGCATGTAGTACCTTTTGACCCTCTTTTTGATGTTAACAAAAGTTTAAAGGAGTACGTGGGTTGAGCTTATCGGCCTCCCTCCTTGGCTTTGGTTGGTGCTTGGGGATTTAGCTAGTTCTTTGGGTCCGACCTTGTACATTCCAAAAGAAGATGACTCTAGTCGACATGCGAATAGTGTTTGCATCACCTGGAATACTAGTATTGAGACCTCCAAATCTATGGAAGTGGATCTGGGGGAACTTTGCAAAATAAACTTGGCCCTCTTCCAAGGGCATGCTTTAAAGTGTGGGGGTTTTGGTCACATAGCCAAATTATGTGGAAGAGGGCCTCAAGTTAAAACTAATAGTGAAGAAAAGGAGGTAGTAGATTTGCCGCCGGGGGGGGGGGGGGGGGGGGGGGGGACATAAAAAAGGATGAAGTGGAGTTTTGTCTCGAAAACCAGAGGATTGAAGAAAAAGGGAAAGGGCTATTGGATCCTCAGGAAAGTGGACAAGCTGAAGGAGGGTGGACCAGAGTTATTGAAAAGCCAAAGAGTAAATCTAGTCTTAGATTAGCTAAGGAGGAAGATAGGAGGACCCAGAATAAACCAATAATTAGAGAGAGGGTTGGCAACAAATATCCTAGTAATCTTAGTCCATTGATGTACTCTAACCCTTTTAGCCCTATTGGAAGAATTGAGAGTGAGACATCTTTTGGTGAAAGATTTGATTAGTAGGTGGAATCAGCCTGGAAAGACACTAAAAAACTAACCCCTGATGAAGGTAGAGATGGTCCAAGAAATTTCCCTTGCATGAATAACAAGGTTGAGATTAGGGGTTGCGCTTAGAATGTGAAAGGTATCAAAGACATGAAGAAAGATGTAGCCTTTTGGGGTTTAGTAAAAAAATGGGGGCTTTCCATCTGAGCTATACAAGAACAAAATTTGCTTGGGTTGAAAGGGGTCAGGAGGGATAGATTCAAAGACTGTGTAGTGCTTTATGGGGGGGCAGTTGGATGTGGATATAGTGGGGTGATGTCCATTATAAAGAAATCCTTGAAACCTTGTGTAGTTGCCAACCACTCTAATGGCAGGGCCCTAGTTGTAGAGAACCAATTAGGGGGAGAGAGAATATGGGTTGTGAATATCTATGGAGCTCATAATTATAAAGAGAGGGGGACTCTATGGGATTGGTTATCTGCCCTGAACATTCATGGTCCTTGCATTCTGACGTGGGATTTTAACATGGTGGAAAAACTCTCTAATAGGAGTGGAGGAAGCACTATTTTGATGGGCCAGGAAAAAAGGAAGTGGGAGGAGCTGAGAGGCAAAATGGGTCTCGTAGATGGGTGTAGCCTAGGGGATTGGGGCGTTGACCCTAGACACACCTATTTTAGCCTATAGTACTTTGGCTCCTCTTCCATAATAGATAGGGTCTTTTGAGTCAATAAGCAACTTGGGTGCCTCACACTTTGAAGCTCGAAATTGATAATTCCTGTGCCCTATATGATCACATGCCTCTGAAATGGGAATGGCATGTGAAGGATTGGGAGGAGAAGAATATCATTTTCCTACCAGGAAATTAAGGGTCAACAATTCCCTACTCAAAGATGAGCTTTTCATCATGTATACTGAAGAGGCCATTGGAAGACTAATAAGTAGAGTCAACAATAAAGGAGCATGGGGATCCTTTGCCAAGGACATGCATGGTATCATTAGATTATATTCAATATTCCTCTTTTGAATAAAAGAATTCATGGGATTTACAAAAAACAATTCTACCCATATTTCCACTTTTGATGAATAATCATAAATTGGATTATACTAAAAATTCCTTTTCTTTCCATTTGATTTCATGGATCTCAAATACCATGGGAATTCCTCTTTTTGCATTTAATTATTTGCATTCAAATGTCATGGGAATTCTTCTTTTATCATCAAATATTTCTCATAATATAAATTCATCTAAATTAAAATACCTATTAATTTAATATTTCTCATAATATAAATTCATCTAAATTAAAATACCTATTAATTCAATATGCTAGAAATTTCTCTTTTCCCATATAAATGATTGAATTCCAATTGTCATAGGGATTCCTCTTTTACCATTTAAATATTTCTCATACATAAAATAAATTTATCTATAATTCATCTTTGAATTTTAATAAGATAACTAAGAGCCTTTCAGAGGAAGAAGAAAAGGAAAATCTAGAGTGAGCAGCTAGATGCTAGAAAAGACAATTAGGCAAGCTTACTGAGGATGAGATTAATCTATATATTAAGTTTAAAGAGGAAGATGACGAACTTGCTAACTTTAGCCTTGGGGCCCTCAGAAGGAGAACCTTCACCTCTAGGAAGAAGCGTGATAGATACTTATTTAAGTTAACCGAAGACAAAGACAGTAGGGAGCTTGGTAGGGCATATTAAGGATGAGGATGGGCAGGAGCTGGGGGAGATAGGTCGCAAGGAAATGGGTTAGATTTGGGGTCTACATTAAGCTTGAAAGAAGATGGGTCCAGAAGAAGGTTCATAGCTGAAAACAACCTTTTTAAACCTAGTAAATAAAATAATTGACATTGATAAGGTCAGATGGATGGAGAGAGAAGTGGAACTTGATGAATGCTGGGTAGCCCTTCTCAAATTGGGTAAAGAAAAATCTATAGGATGGGATGGGCTCTCAGTAGAATTTTTAATCTTCCCTTGAGAACATAGTCTAGAACATTTGCAGAGAGGCATTCAGCTCTAGATTCCTAGACAGATACCTTAAAGAAGGAGTGGTGAAGCTTATTCCTAAACAAGTTGCCTGTAGTAGCATATTCAACCACTGGAGACCTGTTACTCTGTTGACTGTCTTATACAAAATCCTTGCCAAAGTCATTGCACTAAGAATCTCTCGTGTCCTTTAGGATGCTATGTCCAAAAAACAATATGGGTTTATAAAGGGAAGATCCATCTATGACAATATACTTGCTGAAAAAATAATAGGGAGAGATGTAGCCCAAAGAATTGACCAGAAATGTATAATGCTCCAGCTTGGACTTGGAAAAGGCTTATGAGTGACAGGATTCATTGGTCTTGTGTGGCAGGGTAATGGAAAAATTGGGGTTTGGCTTCAAGATAGCCTCCAACATCTTCACCCTCTCTTTGGGGGGCTTCTCCAGACTTCTCCTAAATGGGCAGGTTGGTAGGGGGATTTGAAATTAGAAGGTCAGTAAGATAGGGCTGTCCTCTTGTCCCCTTGCTTTTTGCCATTACCTCACACTCCCTTGAAGATGCTAGTGAGAAAGGAAGAGTTGTTGGACTAAAATTGAGGAGTGGGGAGCAACTAGTAATACAAATGCTTTACTAATGACTATCTGTTGTTCCTTAAGGCAAACAATGATAATGTGAGACATGCCTTGTCCATAATTCATGAATTTGTTGATGCTCATGGCTCCAAATGCAATATTCAGAAATCCAAAATAATTAGCCTTATTAAAGACAATGACTTTGATATGGAAAGATGGGGCTGTGAGGGTGATTAGGAGAGGCCAAATCATTAGGCATCTAGGAGTCCCTTTTAGAGTGGAGGTTACCAACAAACAAATATTTGATTGGGCTTTAGAAAGATTCTTCCATAAATTTAAACAATGGGAAGAAGCAAGGATTCCATTCCATGATAGATTAATCATTTGTAATATTATGCTAAATGCTTATATCATGTTTTTGTGCCCAGTTATCAAGTTTGGCAAAACCTAGTGGAACATAATCATAGGCCTTGTACGAGACTTTCTTTGGAGAAACAGGAGCAGCAATAGGAGAGTGGTAACACAATTAGCCTGGGATAAGCTAAGTATGCCTAAAGTGGAAGGAGGTCTGGGTATCCTGCATCTTCCCACTCATGCTTCTGCCAGAATTGCTCTTCTTCTTCCCAAATGCCTACATCAAGAAGAGGTTTAGTCAAGAATGTTCAAAGAGGTGGTGGAAGACTCACTTGTTCTTCAGAAGGGCAGTTGGCTAGGACTCAATTGGAGAAATAAGCTGCTAAAGGGTTGAGGAGATTAGCTGATTGCTGGGATTGGTCACTGGTGGCAAGCTGGAAAGAGCATGATCAATTGGTCACAGAGTTTGATCTACTTCCCAGAGAGAGACAGCTAGCAGGACATATGATGGTAGAAATTAAAAAAGTATGGGTATTTGCTTTTGATGACTCTTGCTGGATAAAAGATTGGATGTGGCTCAATGGAGTGAAGCTGAATAAAGGGACAACCAGGGTCATATACATGGAACTGAGGAAAAGTGATTTGAATATTGAATATTGTAATAGGGCCTGTAAAGTAAACTGGAAAGTTGGGACTTGGAGGAAGAGGTGGAAACATATATGGGAGGCAAACATTCCCTTGAAATTTTAGGTAGTCTTATTAATGGAGAGTCTGCATGTTGGCCCTACCTCTTGGGACTAAACTTCTACAAAGGAACTTCACCTCAGGATGTTGCCCCAGATGCAAAACAACCTTGGAAGATGGGAGGCATGCTTTCTGGGAATGTCTTGCCATTAGGGAAACCTAGGTTAGAATCGGGAAATGGGTAGCCAAGTCCTTAGGAGTCCAGGGTCTTTTGGGGAGATTGGGAAACCTAGGTTAGAATTGGGAAATTGGGAAACCTAGGTTAGAATTGGGAAATGGGTAGCCAAGTCCTTAGGAGTCTAGGGTCTTTGGGGAGATTGGGTGCTTGGAAGGGGGGTGGATACTGAGGATGTTACTAGTATGTTATTCAATATTATTAGATTTGCTTGCTTATGGGAGATATGGGTTTCCAAGAACAGTATAGTTTTTCAGAAAGGGGAGCCCACTGGTCTAGATGTGATTGAGCGGATGTATAAATGTTCTCATTTGTGTTGGTGCATATACTATGTTAATAAGTCTAATAATGCTCACATTTTCCAAGCTATATACTCCCTACAGGTTGGGATCAGTCGATTTGCTGGGCAGTAGACTCTTGTACATACTAGGTCTCCTGACTTCTGGTGTTATGGATATGATGTGAAGCCAAGGCTCCCAAAAAATGGGCCAAAGACAAGAAGATGGTACCTCAAAGAAAAACATCCCAGTTACACCTTTGTGGCTTTTATCGAGAACCACTTGGGCACCAAGCCCCACTGGTGAAGGTGTGGATGGGCAAACAAGTGTTGGAGAAACTGCCACCCAAAGTAATCATGATAGCATGTATGCAACTGGGATACCATGTATCTTGGAGCAAGTCTTCCTTTGTTTGAGAAGATGAGAGATGTGAACTTTTATGTAAGCTACTCAATTGTAATATAAAGGATCTAGAATAGGCTTGAACTTTTAGTAAAGGAGTTTCTTGTAGATATAAATATATTTCCAAGAAAAAAAGGTTAATGGGGCTAATCATACGATTAATTTGATCGTTGATTAGCAGGAGTGTAAATATTTTCTCAAAGGTTCACTATATCTCGGAACCTATGAGTTCCCCTCCGTAAAGAGAGGGAGAGAAAAACAGCGTCCTTTTGCTCGCAAACCCTTGCCTTAGCAGTGTTGCGTTCGCTGTTGAATCTGTACACCCTACCAGGTCTACCCTCCCCCGCTTCCTTCTCCCCCCAGAGGCGAACTGGAGTCTGTGGGGAAGTATCATGCCCCTTTACCGCACCGGGGCAGCAGCACCATGGGTAGTACAGAAGAGCCCGAGCGGAAACGACGCCATCTCAACCACAGCTCCATCTCTCCTACACTCAAGAAGCAGCTCTCTGCCGACGACAAAAAGGTATGCCTTTCCCTCCATCTCCATGTTTGAAAGTGCACCAAAACCTCTCCTTAAACACACAGATCCATCACCACCATGTCATTGATGTCCCGCACAGCAGAATACCGCAGCCAGGAAATGCTTGAATGTAAGAAAAAACTGTGGCTCCTTTTCTATGGTAGGTCGCGTGGTCGCTGCTTTTTCAGGTTAAGTATAAACAATATGTTGTTCCTGGTTTTCCGTTGTATAGGTCACGCAGACGCTGTGTCCTCGGTTTACGTATGATTTAGGTTATGGTTTAATAAAAAAACCGAAACCATAAGGGTTTTCGTCTGCTCAGGTCTTGGGAATATTAATTACGGTGGTAAGGTTAACAACGGGCCAGAATCACCATGCTTTTTCTTGCCTAGGTTACACAGACACACCTGGAGCACAGACACCGCTCCAGGAATGCTTCGGAAGCGTAGTTAGGGTAAGGTTAATCTCAGACCAGAATGTTGAATGAGGTTAGACTGAGAAACAACGAATTAAGGCAAGGTGACTTGACGTTTAGGCCAGGGTGAGGAAACCGTGTAGGTTAACAGTTTTCATAGTCAGTGCTCTGTTTCCTGAAACTTAATATGCTTTAAGTCTCCCTCGTAGTTTGCATGCCCTTTTTCACTTTTTGAAATGAAACTGGCCGTCACACCATCTTCCTGAACTAGCTAGATCGTGGAGTTGTGTTGCAGGTGGATGCAGCGATGCTGCAGTACCAGAATCAAAAGCTTGAACAGCAGCTAGATGTTCAAAGGAGTGAAATCAATGCGTTAGAGAGCAAGTTTAGTCAGCTTAAGAACAAACAGGCCTCCCATGAAAGCTCTCTGCACTCAGTTCGCAATGCCTGGGGCCTGGTCAGCTCTTGTAACTTTTCTCCCATCTCCAGGTTTTGTTTCGCAGCTTTCTGCTTTAGCTCAGGTTCTAATTGTGATATGGAGATGTCTTTAGTGAGTAGCTAGCTCCTTGCATAAGGTTGGAACATGGAAGTGCTGCCGTGTGCTGCAACATGTCTTCCAGCTTCTGTTGTTTCTAAATAACGTGTCCTGCAATTAACCTAAAATGAGCGCCTTGCTACAGTTGTCTGAAAAGATTGAGCTTTTTGCTGTGCGTGCACCTCCCCTGGGCAAGGGAGAAGCATTGGATCGCTCCATCTCTTCAAAAGGCAAGTTTTCCAACTACGGAACCGAAGAAAATTTGTCTGTACTTTAAGGGAAGTGAAATCCAGCTTATGGTAAAAGTTTATTTCACTGGCAGATGCCATCAGTACCTGTGTTCCTCCCGAGGAAGCTTTTCTTCACAGATTGCTTGAGACAGGTGCAACTGAGAGCAGCAGTGAAAGCAATGACACTGTTTCAGTTGAGTTAGCTATCAAGTCTCACCAGTCTGCCTCACTGAAAAGTGTGGAGCATCTGGTTCATGCAATCAATACCCAGCGGGCGAACAGAGAGGAACTTTTTCAAGTGCTTAAACACAAGCTGCCCAATGATGGTAAGTTTTTGGACTACCTGACTTAGGCCTGTCTTAAGCTTAATTTTCTGTTTATGGTAGACATGTAGTTAGCATGCCCAAAGTATTTGAAGGGTCGATCGTTTTTGAGGGTACAAATTTTTGTGATGTATAAGCTACAAGTTGGCGGGATGCTTCACGCAATCGTTACCAAGAGTGTTGGGTGTAAACAGTACTGCAATGTAGTAATCGGGATCTAACTTCGGGTTTGTTGGTTAGAAGTTGGACAGCAGATGCAAAAGATTCATGATGACTTGAGAGAAGAAGTAGTATCGTTGAGGTCAGCTATGGATACACTTCATTTGAAGCACAAAGATCTTGCATCACAGGTTCGCTTATGGCGCAAGAACACTGCACGGGATCAAGTCGAGATGAAGCAGTTAACAGGTAGCCATAGTCTTTTTTAAAGTCTTTCCATACCAAGGCTCACGATTCTATGTGCTGACACATTTGTTAGGAAAGTAACAAGTTGCAAGCAAGTCTTTGTTAATACTATCAAAGCTGTATTTGGGCAACCAGCTCATCTCTTTAGTATCTCACTTGGAGCTTGTATACAAGCAAGCTGAAGTGGCAATACTACATTTTCCTTCTGCTACTAAAAGGGACATTTTCCTTCTGCTACTAAAAGGGAAGGATCAATGCTCTTTGGTATGAGCATATCATCAAAATCAGGAAATCAGCTTGGTGGCTTCTACCATTGCCTTTATCAAGGAGCAAAGGCCCATGGTGGTAATCAGAATAAGGTCCAAAAACATTGAAATCTAGGGATGTTGTAGCACATAGTTGGGTGAAGTCAATGGTTGCCATTACTGTGGAATTTGTATTGCGTTGCCTGTCATTTTTTACAGTCATTGAATTGGCACAATCCCTCTTTTACTATACTTGAATTCAGCTAATATACTCTGGTTTGGATTGGAAGGTGAGCTGGAAGAAACTATCGTGGACCTTGAGAGGACAAGGCAGAAGATTGCATCATTGAGAAATCAAAAAGATGCAACTCTAGGAAAGCCTTCGTATTTAGGAGGGGTTAAGTGTGAGGCTAGTGACAGAACTGAAGAAAAGCCTTTCGCAGGCACCAGTGTTTTGGAGGGCGCAGTAGAAGAGGCCAAAGTATGTCAGAATTGGAAGTTCTGCATATTCACATCTTTGCAAAAGAAGAATGAAGATGGTAATGTTTTTTTTTTTTAATAACCTCCTTTGGTTGATGTATAGAGTTTAGCGTCCCAAAGGTTGAATGAACTAGAGGAGGTACAGCAAGAGAAATTGCGCTTGATTGAACAGCTTCACCAAGTACAGGTATTACATGTGCTCTGAGGAATGATAAAAACATATGTACTGTTGTCAAAATTATAGAGCTCTTAACCATATGTGTTTTCTTAGAAATTTTAATTTCTGACTTTTCCATCATTATAGGAGCTACTGCATGATGAACAGCATGTTACAACGTCCCATCTGTATGCTTCGTTGTCTGAGCAAGTTGAAGTTTTGAAAAAAGAGTTGGAACGGTACCAGTTCCTACTGGATAATTTATCGGTATCCTTTACTTAGACCATACTTGTTCTATATTCAGAGGTACTAGATTTTCATGCTTTCAGGTGCCACATTGTAGATGTGAAGTAGACATTCATTTTGTCCAGGTGGAACGAGCTGATGTGTCCAAACGTGATAATGATGCAAGTCTGAAAGTCGAGGCCAAAGAAGCTGCAGAGAAGGGGAATTTAACGTTTGATGACAAGATAGTTGAGCTGGAGTTGAAGTTGCACAATTGCATAACTGAAAGGAACAGCCTGCATGTTAGACTAGATGAAACATCTCATGCTTTGGGTAAAGTTTCTCTTTGGAGACCTCATGTGTGTGTGTGTGTTCGTGCTGGGGGGGTATATATAAGGGAATTTTCTAATGTTGTCATTGCAATACTTCAGAGCGACAAGATGAAGTTGCCGAGTTCAAAGTTATGGTGTCAACTTTAGAGAAGGAGATGTGCATGATGCAGCAACAGCTTGATAAATACAAGGAAGCTGCATGTGGAGCAGAGTTACTTAGGGCAGAAGTGGAATCAACAAGCCTGCTACTGGAAAGAAAAGTTAGTGCATGGATGGTTTTGTGTTCATTCTCTTTTCTACTTGGCAAGTTGAGCAAAGCTGCTAATATATGCCTGCAATTATGCAGACAAGTGAATGCAAGTTTTACCTGGATAAAATTGCAGACCAGGCATCAGAAGTGAAATTGCTTCGAGATGAGGTGAGGGAATGTGAATCTAAATCTTTTTTTTGTATAGGTTTTGTGGTCATGCAGTTGAGGTCCAAGCGTTTAGAACTTGTTAATTAGGATTTAATTAAGGTATCATTTGAATCACACCAGGTTTTGTTGTCATTGTCCTTTTGTTAGCTTGGGTTCTACTTTTCTCTTCTACATTCACTTCAAGGCACTAAAATTCTCTTACAATGAAGAATTGGTGTAAGGCTGTTTCTCTGGAGAGGGAAAGTGTGTTAAGATATACCAAGGCTTTATTTCATGGCAATGTGAAGCCAGAAAGGGATAGGGCAAGGCTGCATACAAATCACAAGTGTTCAAACTTCACGTAGAGTATTTAGGGTCTTTAAATGGTATCATAGAATTGGAGGCTATTGGAACACCTGAGAATTCCTAAGGATTCATTGCTGATGAAAATTGGTAGAGTTTCACATGTTATATAGTGGGACTTATATAAAGTAATTCAGGGTTAGGTTGATTTATCATGTAGGGTGAGGATTCATATGTTCTGGGCCTATGTAGGTGAGTGGATTGCTTACAAGAAGGATTCCCTCTTAGAGGATGCCTAAGGAACTAGACCTAGACAAGGTCTATGTCAAGAGCTAGTCTTATGCTAGCTGGATGGTTGATTCAACCTCATTCTCAGAGGTGCTCCAAGAGGAGTGATGCACAAGATCTATACATAGGGTCATTTTCACCTTGAGCTACTCATTCTCTCTAGCTTATATATACAACACTTTTATTCCTCCTAGTAACTTTTATATGCTTCATCCTTGTTTTCCATAATTTTTTACTTAATCTTTACTTTGTCCTTGAATATTGGTTGAAAGATTGCTCATGTACGCCCCATAATGGGATTGCTAAACTCTAGAAAAGTGACCTGGCGCCCACAAGGACTTCATTTAAGGTTGGCACACAATTGGATTGATTGAAGATGATGCCCTCATGGATTTGCTAGGAAAACATGAGGTGATTGCTAGGTGGAAATGAATAGCATCAAATTTACAGTGAGCAATATGTACTTGGATAGGGTGGAGATCAAAGTCATATGGATCTTGAGAATAATGATTGAGCATGTGTTTCATTTCAGTTTTGCCCCAAACTAAACTTATGAGTTAAATTCACGTGTTTGCTTAAACTCTAGGGCTTGTTCAACATAACGTTCCTAAAAGGTGAATTTGGGCATGCTCCTGGATTCATCTAGGCATATAATGTAGAATGGAGATATCCATCTCTAAGGCAAGGTTTGAGGGATCAAGGCTTTTCATGATGGAGTTGATGATTCGAATCTTCGTTATTAGTGTCTCATGGAGTTAAAATCACACTTTGGATTTTGTCAAGTTTGGGAAATAGCGTGAACTTTCTCCGTTGGTATATATCAGTAGTGCAAAAGACACGCCTTTGTTAACAAGTGTTAAGGGTCAAAGGCGAGTTAATCTAGGTTGGTGAGTTATTGATAGGGGTTGGATCACTTGGGCCTTGGGGGTTGGAAGGACACATCATAAATTTCGGCAAGTGGTTTGGTGATGGTTGTGGGTGGCAAGTGAATATGAAGGTAGGAAGGTTGGGGCATGTACACTGTGCTACATAGTACATACACATGCGGAAGGTTGAATGCCAAGGTGTGCACCGAAGTCTTTTATTACTTTGCTTTACTTTTAATTTCGTTCGAAGAGAAGGGTAAGCGAGAGAATGCATCGACACTGTTGGATTCCAATAACCCATTGCTTTGACGTTACGGTTTCTTGACAAGGGTAAAATGTACTTGTCTGCTAAACTTGTTAAATATAGTCCATATTGCATCATTTCCAATAGGTGTTTTGGGTAAATTTGCGATGAAGACCATTGTAATACTCTTCCATAGCCCCTTTAGAATAGACAAAGACTTGAGGAAACCAAGTGTCTTACATCGATTAAATTTGACCTTTTGACCCATCATACACCCATAAACATAGGCTTTTAAATCCTTTCGCATTTGAAATCTCTCTCAAGCACATCCATAGTGACAGAAATACTCCTATGTTTTGCATATGGCTGTGCATGTCATTCTTCCATGACTTTCAGTTTAAGATTCTTGACAACTCACAGCCAGTTTAGCATCATAAGATAGTCTTCTCTTAATGTGTAAGGAGGGTTTGCTGTCCCATCTTGTATGGTAGCCCATATGGATGCAAAATCCATACAAACCAAAAGAATCTTGCATCTCAGAGAGGTCTTTATGAATATCATGTGGTACCACGCGAAATTCACTCTTCAAATCAATATGGCTGAAAATTGAAGGTCAATCAAGCTTATCAAGAATACCACCAATTCTTGGTACTGGAAACTGATTTCTGATGATAATTTTGTTGAAGGGATGGTAGTCTACACAGATCCTATGCTGTTATCCTTCCTTTGTACCAAAAGTACCTAGGAGCAATAGAGTGAGGAGCTTAGCCAGACCAGTCCTTTTTGAGAAGGATCATCGACTTGCATGATGTTCGCTTCTTGTTGACTTATACTTGCATGGAATGGGGTTTTGTTTGGGGGTGAACTCTCTTGGAATCACATCTACACAATGATGTACGACCCTTTTTGCTGGTAACTTCTCAGGCAAGGTATCAACAAAACAATCTGTATTTGCAGTTAAGAAATCCAAATTATCGTTACTTAATGCATCCATTTGCATGAATTATTAGTTAGTACAACAATCTTTCTTACATATATTGTTACCTTATGCATCCATTTGCAGGAATTATTAGTTAGTACAATAATCTTTCTTATGAAGAGTGTATCTTGTGATTGTTTTTATTAAAAATTTGATCAAAGGAAAGATTTTTCAATAAGTATATTTTAATACAAGAGAGTATGAGGAGGAGTTTTAACATCATAGTCAAGCCAATGCACCATATATGATCCATATGATGGCACTGGGGGGAGAGAGAGAGAGAGAGAGAGAGAGAGAGATGATTTTACAAAGTAAACATTAAACAAAAATGAAGATATATATCTTTTTATTAAGGTAGCATTATTTAAAGTTTCAATAAAAATTGTAAAGTTTGCTGCTTTGCTTTTGTTTTTTAAAAGACGACTTGTTCTTAAGTATATTGCTTATTTGGGTCACAACATTCTCTCTTAGGATTGACTATCTTGAATGACAAACTTTGGGTAATATTGCTTAAAATTGTGATTGCTTCTCGTGTTTTGCAAGGATAAAAGGATGTGCTTTTTTGATAACTAGAAACTCTTGAAAAGTTTGATTTTTGAAGTGTTTCTCTCTTTTATCCGTGGTCTTCTCTAATTTGTGATCAACTTGATCATGCTCATGCAAAGCAATAGAATTTGAACTAAGATAACTTCATAATTAAAATTGTCGTATTAACAAAAGTAATTTTAGAGTTACTTTTCACCTTGGTCACAAGAGTTATTTTGGGCTTGTTCTTTGCCCACAAACAACTCAACTGAAAGCGAGTGAAACACCGGCCCTTCTAAATGTTATGGAGGATCTGCTCATTCGTCTAGGCCTTCTTCGATTTGGGTGGTTCACCCGAAGTGTGGGTTTGGTTTTGGTTTTGTGAAGCTTTCCCAAACTTAAACTTACATTTCGGCTGGGAAGCTTGCTCATAGGTACTAGTGGTTTGAGGTCCTTGAGAGATGTTCTTCTAATCTTGGGGCTCCCACGGTTTCTCCATCTATCCTAGCAAACTAGATGGCATCCTCCTGCATGTGATTCCTTCCGACTTTGCTCTCATAATCTTGGGTCAATCCATAGATAGAGAATCCACATAAAGTAGTTGCACCCACGTGTCGTTGCTCGAGACTGCACTCTCTAAATTTGTGTAAGTACTCATCAATTGAAATGTCTAGCACGCTCAAATCTCCAAGTCTAGCCACCATGGATCTCACGTTTTGCTTGAAGAAATTCAACTTAGAATCGAGTCTCAAAAGTCAGTCCATATATTTGATATAAACGTTACAAGACCCAGTGTTGCCAGGATCTACTAGTGATGGATGAGTATTTGTCCCGACATGTGGTACATGTGGAAGCCTCTATCTTAAAGACTTTCTTGAGTGGATGGTTTTGTTTTGGCTTGAGTCCGTCCTCTGAAGTGCACGACATCGGGGGGAGTCTTGTTGAGATGAGCTTGGAGATCGAGGATGTTTCCTCTAGAAGGAAACATCTCTATTGTTATGTACCCAATACTTATCCTCAGATTAGGCTCGAGTCCCACACAAGAAGTCCAAACCTTGCCTTGTGTTTCCGTGCACAATGAAAACCACAATCAAGTTATACCTTCGTCTAGTTGCCCACAAGAAACTATGAGCAAGCCCATCTCTTTACTACCCAAGACCTGATCACAGATGTTATATACCCAATACTTATCTCTTTGCATAATCCCCGTGAGTCACCATGAGTGAACTTAGGCACATTGGGGATTCGGTTTTCATGCATGAAACCTGGATCTTTCATGTACAAGCTTTTGAGAATGGGAGATTGTCCGCCGAACAACATGTGCATTGAATCATTCAAGTTCGATGGATGCATGGGAATGAAGGCATGAACTATTTTTCTACCACTTGTGAAGCATTTTGGGATCCAAGGATACTTAAGTGCAATTTAAAAGAAGGGCACCTATCCCCTTAATGTTTAAGGAGAGGGTCGCCCATAAGTTTTACACTCACGTACCGTTTGGCTCTTGCCAATTGACACAAGTGGCAAGTGATTGCAAGGTCAACCCCCATCTACAAAGGGGATTAACCATCGTCATGCTGTGTTGACCTTTTTTAGTGCTGTGGGCTGCTTGTCTGTAAATGTTTTGCATACGTAGCTCTCACAAGCACCGCTTGGCAATGTTGGGATTCAGGGCTCAGTAGGTGTGAACACCCTCTAGTTGTGAACACCCCTTGTGTGTGGACATGATAAGCGTGCCGTGTGTCATCAATTCAGAGTGTGTGTGTGTGTGAGTGATTTCTATGGGTCAAAAGATAAGGCTTCAAGCCTACAAAAGCATGTACGTTACTACGTGCTGAAGGTTCAACACAGCAATCGCATCATCATTGAGTCGTGGAATCTAGCTCTCACTCTACAGCTTCATCATCTCTCTCTCTCTCTCTCTCTCTCTCCATCTAGCCATCACCTTAGTACCATGTTAACTAACATGGTATCAGATCTGGGATAAGCATCTTCCTCTACACCCGCTTTCTTCACTGTTGCACCACTCTATTTGTGGCCTCTGCTAGCCACGAGCTGATTTGTTGTCACATGCACTCTGCACTGTAGTGCACGGTGACAAGCTTGTATATCAGTAGGAACCCTTTTTAGGATATGATTTTGTCGTATGCTGTGGCCCGATTGCAAGCCCCAGTTCGGGACATGTCAGGCATGAGCTACGTAGGTCTTTCCTCAGCCATAGAAGGTCAGTCAATAATTCTAGTCCCTTAACTCACTTGAAGAGAATCATTCATGCATGTAGCAGATAGTAGAATCCATAGGGTTTGCATTTAGATCATGGTCTGCATTGCAAAGCATTCACTTCATGTGCATGTGAACCTTTTCTTAGCATCTGTACCCTTTGCTTAGCATTATAACCATTGCATAGACTAGTCAGGACTCGGCAGCCTTAAAAGCATTATAAACAGCATATAAAGACTATTTATCAAGTTGTGTAGTATCATGAGGACCAGCCGACTTGCTCTTGAGCAAACCGACCAGCCCTCACATGCATGTATATATCTTGTGCTTGTTCATTCATGATCATCACCAAGGCTGAAGCGCATCCTGATTCCTCTATACTCCTCTCTTGGAGATAACGCAGCTTCTTCCATCATTCCTTCTCTTGCAAGAAACACAACACTCAGCCTGCATATTCAGCCTACAGCACCTTGGAAGAGTGCATTGGCATCGAGATTGAACATCTTTGGTGTTTCTATAGTAGTGTACAATCAGCCCATCGTTTGGTCTTCCGGTCTTGCGTTCGAGCTCATCCTCACGCCAAAGTCAATCCCACATTCATTCTCTTCAAAGAAATAAAGTAAATACTCCTAGCAATAGGAGGGGACCCTTTAGTGGTTAATTGGGATCCAATATTGAGTACAGATCTCTCTCTCTCTCTCTCTCTCTCTCTCTCTCTCTCTCTCTCTCAAAGTTTGAAGTGATAAAGTGGATTGCTAAAGACTCACGAAACTCAGGATACAGCAGGCGGTGTGAGATTGTGTGGTAGGTCCTTTCATCTACGTATAATTCCGATGCATGTTACATTTGCGTAGGTGGTCCTTGTAGGTATAGCTCGTTGCCGCCCATTGTTGCCACCATCTGCTACCTTTGTAAGCTCTGCTTGTTGCTATCATTTCGCCACCACCTCACACAAGCCGTTGCCTCCGCTAGCTATGTCAACAACTAATTTGGGAATTTTTAAAAATGTGAGCTATGGAGACCAACAAAAGCAACATTGCTTTGGACAAATTCAATGGCTCCAACTATTCTACCTGGCAAACAAAGATCAGGCTTTTTCGATGAGGGATGGACTGTGGAATGTCATCAAGGGCATTGAAAAGCAACCTGCAGCAGATCAAGGTCCTTGAGATTCGTGTTTGGCAAGACAAGAATGACAAAGCCCTTGCACTCATTGGACTTAGACTCGTAGATAACCTCATACATCATGTGGACTTGGACAAATCAACCAAGGAGGTATGGGACAAGCTAGAGAATCTTTTTGGCAACAAGATTAATAATTCAAAGGTATTTCTCAAGGAAATTATGAAAATGAATGAGAGTAATACCTGAGGAGAGCATTTGAGCAACATAGCTAGCCTGTTCAGTGTTGATGAAGATGACATGAAGGCAGTTCTTCTATCTAGTATAGAAGGGGTTTCAAAATTTTCTTAAACCCTAACTGTACTATGGGTGGACCAAGAAATGGCCTTTGATGAGATGGTTGTAGTTCACATAGATGAAGATAGCCGCACCAAAGAGCAAGCTGAACTGCACTTTAACCAGACAAAGCCATGCTCTCAAAGTTGAAAGGTTAGAACGAAGGCATGACATTCAGGTGTAACTTTTGCAAGAAGCTTGGACACAGTGAAGACAGGTGCTTCAAAAGGATGGCCATAGAGAAGACACATGCCAACCTTGTACAAGAAGAAGAAGATGATGATGAAGCAGAAGCATCCACAGTAGCAAAAGACAAAGCATTCAACGGAGTGGAAAGTCCTCTCAATGAAGAGGAGTATGATTGGGTTTTTTTGATTACCGTATGTGTGTGAGTCAAGGAAGGCATGACATTCAGGTGCACCTTCTGCAAGAAGCTTGGACACAGTGAAGACATGTGCTTCAAAAGGATGACCATAGAGTGAGAGAAGACATTGCAACTTTGTACAAGAAGAAGAATATGAAGATGAAGCAGAACCATCCACATTAGTAGAAGACAAAGCATTCACAGAGCAGAGGAAAATCTTTCTTTGAATGAAGAAGAATATGATTGGTTTTTCTATGTGTGTGAGTCAAGGATTCTCTGCCGAGAAGTTCCCCAAAAACGGAATTAATTAATTCTTGTGTGTTTTGCACTTCGTAATGCCTTAGTGCAATAAAAGGCTCCATCATTCTCTTCATACCTCTGGTCAGAGCAAGGGGGGGTTGTTTTTGGATAAACTAATGTAGGTTGTCATTGATCTTTCATTCTTTATATATGTTTTCAACCAAATTTGTTTTCATCGATGGTTTATTGTTTTGTGGATGACTACCATGAGCCTATGAGGTTATAAATTGCACTTTCTCATAAGGTGAAATTGGGCATGTTCTTGGATCAGTGCTCTCGAAAACCGACATTTAGTGTATTTTTTATTGGTTGAAATTTCAAAATCCCGAATAAGATTGGAGTTTGTTTGAAGAAAACCGGTCAACTTTTACCATTTTTAGTTATAAAATCGGCAAATCTCATCATTTTGAGCTGAAAACCGGCTAGATTTCGATGTCTTCCTTTTTTCCATTGGTTGGAAAAAAGGTTTTTCGCGAGCACTGTCCTAGATTCATCTGGTTATATATATATGTTTTCAACCAAATTTGTTAACCAAGTTCTGTACTTTATTAACTCTCTACATAACTAAAGTACGTATCCTCATGTGCATCATATGATAGTTGTATCATCTCATACCGCACCTACCACCTTGCAGGTGAATTATTATTATTGATGATTGAAAGAGTGAACGTACTCAAAGTACTTATCTTGATGTGCGCTTTGCATACCTGTACCATACAGGTACTCTACCGTACCATACCTGAAGTACTCAACCACTATGGTCGTTGTGTCTCTTTTGAGCACATGATGCAGTCTAGAGTCCAAATCACCATGGCGATTGAATGTTTTTGAGACAAAACCTCCTTCACTCCGAGGCGAGGTTTGTTGGGATTCAAGGCTTAGTTAGTTTGAACACCCTCTTAGGTGTGAACACCCCATACGTGGATGTGAACACCCCATACGTGGATAGAATAAGGTGCCATTTGTCGTCAGTTTAGTGTGTGTGTGTGTGTGTGTGAGAGAGAGAGAGAGAGAGAGAGAGAGAGAGAGAGAGAGAGAGAGAGAGATTTCTATAGGTCAAAAGATAAGGCTTCAAGCCTACAAAAGCATGTACTTGGTGAAGGGTCAACACATCAATCAAATCATGATTGAATCGTGTAATCTGGCTCTCACTCTATAGCTTTGTCATCTCTCTCTCTCTCTCTCTCTCTTTCCCATCTAGCCATCACCCTGGTACCATGTATACCAAAAGGCATGCATTTCTCTTCAATATGAGTTTCCCTTTTTTTAGAGGTACATTGACACGGTGGTGTTTTTTTTCCAACTTAATGCAAACTTCCTACTTTGACAACACATTGAAGATCCATATGCTTAGGCATTTGTTACTGACTTAAGCCAAGCTCTCCTCCATGCATGCCTTGCATCCAAGTGAAGACAAGGTCTCTAGATTTTGAGTGCAATTGGTATAGTCTTTGTAGTGTTGGGCTACAAGGAAAATAGCTTTACGAAGATTTGGGCCTTGGTTAACGAGGTTTTGGTGTACCTTTTGACATATATTCTTTATTGTTGTCATTGTATTTGGTTTATATCAAGAAATTGTATTCGGAAACCTAGTGAGGAGCCCTCAAAGTTTGTACGTAAAGTACTACTTTGGATGTTAAAAATTATCTCAAGGGGGAAGGGGAGGTGGGTGGTCGGTCCATTCTTTTGTTAATTCCATTTTCATGGTTATTGTGGCTTGGTGTTGATTATAATACTTAAGTGGTTCGGAGATCCATGCTTCTTGTTATAGTACAAGCGATACAACAAAAATTGCTATTGTAGAAGCTACAAGCTAGGAGTAGCTACTGGATGCGTAGGTAAGGATTACTTGTTGTATTTGATAGTGTAGTAGCAATAGCATCGATTTTCTTTTTGATAGTGTTACCTCGGAAGAGAAACTCTTTGTCTTGGCTTCTTTGGCGTTTTGGTTAGGCATAGGTCGCCTTTTGGTCTGTGTGGGCTTATTGTTGGATCTTAGAAGCTCTTGCAGCTTGCGAACGGTTGTGGAACTACTCTTTATTGCCATTACGTTGCTCAGTCTTAAGTTTGGTCTACTGGGTTGTTCGCGGTTATTTATCATTTTCATATTTAGGGCATGCTTAATGGCGTATGCAAAAGTCCGGGGACGAATGCAAACATATTACTTGTGTTTATAGACCAGTAGGTAAAGGAAGGCTTCCTTATTCTTTGAGCATGTGCAAGCCTCATTGGCCAAATGACCATTAGTTATAGACCAGTAGGTAAAGGAAGGCTTCCTTATTCTTTGAGCATGTGCAAGCCTCATTGGCCAAATGACCATTAGTTAGCATAACCTTTTCCTTATTGAACCTCGAAGTTCTGCCTCAAACTGATGTAACCAAGAATGAAGAGAAGAAGAATGGAGACTACTGTCATACGTACTAAAAATGATTCTCTGAAGAAGACGATTGAAGATGGCGATGAGGATACATGGGTTTGGAGAGCTTGGTGTTTGTGGTGAAGGAGAACTAGGGGGTTTTTGTGGTCCTGTTGATGTTGGGCTCTATGGTGGTCCTCTTCAGCATGTCAAGCCTCTTCGGTTTTGTGTTGCCGCCGATCTCGATCAACATCGAATTCCAATCTCATGCACTCTAGCTCAAGCATACGTTGATGCTTGTGTCTCAATTGCTCCTTTATGGGTCATATGGGTACCCGAGGCTTGTTTATCATTTGCTTTAGCAATGAGCATAGAGGTGCTGACAAACTTTTCATTTGGGCTGGTGTTGGTGGTGATGGTATCTATGGGAGTTGTGCCGTTCAAAGATCTCCTTAGGGAATTGAGAGCTTTCTCTTCCAAATGACACTCATAGTTTGCGGTTGGATTGTTTTCTAAATGCAAGGAAACCACCCCGTATAGTTGTTATTTATGTTGTTTTTTTTTGGCTCTCACCGGACTGTGCATGGAGAAGTGGCTGCTTATATGTTTGGAAGTGAAGAGCCAAGGGCTTTACATAGGCTCTTCGTACTCTCCCCAATCTCGTGTTTTGTGTGGCCCTCAAAAGTGCTTGGAACCATTTTGGGAATATTTACATTCATAGATGTGAAAACGTGTAAAAAGGTGCCCATCACTTACTTGTGTTTGTAGTAGGGCATAAATAAAGTAGTTCTAGTGTGTGCCGTGTGTAGGTTCATTTATGTGTGGGATCAGTGCCTAAGAAGGATCTTATGTAAGCAATGATGTGTAAAGGTGACACCTCTTAGGGACACTTGGCATCATGCCTTGACATGAGGCATGTGTGGTGGCAACATATGCACACACCTTGTAAAGGGGGGCCTCTCCTATAAAAAGGACCGAATAATATAATACAAATATGCTTTCCATGATTCTTGTGTCTTCCTCCTTAATACCCTCATTAATCCCATGTTAATGTGCTGATTATATTGCTGGTCATCAATATCACTCTCTCTCCCCAACAATTGTGCTCCTTGCCCTCTCGTCAACTCTCTCTATACGTATGTGCCTCTCTTCTAGATTGCCCAACTAATTGACCCTCTGTAGCGTTTGTTCATGTTGGCACTTGTAAAAAAAACACTGCCCGACTCACGTAAGTGATTTGTCCAACACCCATTACTTAACAAGTAGCACATTGTATACCCCTTGGTACATCTTTCCGTCGTATTTGTGGACTTGCAGTTTTCGATTGAAGCCTTGTCCAAGTTGTTGCCAACTGGTTTATCTTGCCCAATCAACCAGTTATTGTCATTCTAAGGTGGAACAAACACAAGTTTTAGCATGATAACGCACATGAGAATGAGATTAATACTAATGAAATGTAATTAGCATAATCGCAACTTAATGATGAGAGGATAAGAGAAACGTATTTTACTTGTTCATTTAGAGGATGCCTGTTATATAAGCTGAGTACAGGTATCAGCTAGCATCATTGATGAGGTCACAAGCTTCCTCAGTCATCTCCTACATTCTCTCTAGATGCTCTTCTAGAATCTGTCATCAAAGTCAACATTGGAGGGTTCATAAATGCATGAGAATAGGCTCCTTCTTCTAGGTAGAAACGATGCCTTTTTACAAGAGTAAAGCCAAGGTTTCATGTGCCCCAAATAACCTTAGAACATGGGTTTGAATATTGGGTATATTTCCCAACAAGTTTCCCTTCAACAAATATTCATGACAATGGTGCACCCCTCCTAGCTATGATGACACTTCCAAAGCTCATTAGACTTATTAGTTATGTTTATAACAATAAACAGGATTTTATAACCCACCCACCAGTATCATGAGGCCTATAAAAGCATAGGCTATCAAATTCATTTGTTCATCTTACAATTCAGAAGGGGCTGAAGATTCCAAGGGCCAGGACAGCCAAGGGGAACTCTAAAGCCAAGGTGAGGGTGAAAGGTCAAGAGTCAGAAGATTTACAGATTTGCATCATTCTAATAAAGCAAATACACCATTCGTGGTGGGGGCCCTACAGAGGGTATTCGGGACCCAATACTGTGTCTGGCTCACACACACACACACACACACTCTCTCTCTCTCTCTCTCTCTCTCTCTCTCTCTCTCTCTCTCTCTCTCTCTCTTTGTGTGCACATATCTGTCACCAATTGGCCGACCATTTGGTCCATCTCCAGATTTGCGTCTCGTTCACTTGAGGCCAGTCCGGTGTCTCATGTGAAGGGGCCAGTATTTTTTTTTTTGCATAACATGGACGGGAGCCAGACTGGTGCCACCCGTGTGTTAGCAGGATGGTGTCATATGGACGGGAGCTAGATTGGTGCCACCCGTGTATGACCTGGACTGTGTTCTATCCATGGGATTGTCACGCCATGGAAGAGCCAGTATTTGTGCCGTGTCTTGCCTATGGGATTGTCACTCCATAGGGAGGCTCGTGCCTGGATCTGTGTCTTACCTATGGGACTGTCACTCCATAGGAAGACTGGGATTTATGTTTTCTGGCGTGTCATTATTGTGCCCGACAGATGTTTAGTACTTGTTCCATGAACGGGAGATATGTCCATGATACTGTTTGCACATGCATTCATGTTTTGCATGTTTGGAACTGTATTCGCATGACTTGTATTTTTGTGTTTGCTTGTTTGACGTGCCACTTGCTGAGCGGGGACGCCTGCCAGTGAGTCGTGAAGTTTGCTCTGTCTTTTGACGAGTTTCGTTGCGTGTGAACAGGTGGTAAGTGTATTGCACTTGTTTGTTTTATAGCTTTCTTTCTAACCCTTAATTTTTTTATAAGGTTGTAAGTTCACATTCATTTAAGAGTGGGCACCCTCCCTAATAATTAATGATGTCCTTGATAGGGTGGGCACCCATTATGGGCACCCACGTATGGGCCAAGGTGGGGAGGGAAACCCCACTCTTAATCCTATGTGTGGGGGTGGGTGCATGGCCACCTACCCACACCCCACCTTGGAATTGGCCGCCTCCATGCAAGCTAGGGGGGCCGGCCAGCTGTTGGACGTATGCCTTCTCCAATACCTACATATTGGCGACCACCTCACCAGCTTGGATACACACGATTGTGTAGGCCATAGTCACAGGGGACGGAAGGGACGGATTGTTGGAACGGAGGGATGCCGAGTCGGGACGGTTCAAGAACGGGGACGGCAGGGGACGCCGTTTGGCTTGGCCGTTTGGGGAGGCTTTGAGGCTTGGGCCTTGGGCCTTGCCTCTCTCTTGCCTTGAGGTTTGGCCTTTAGGCTTGAGCCTTGGGGCCTTGGGCCTTGGCCCTTGAGGCTTGGCCCTTGCCTCTCTCTCTCTCTCTCACTTGCCCTTGCCTCTCTCTTGCCCATCTAATATCTATATAAGAACAAGGCTGCAAGGCTACAAGCACACACACACCCCTTCAAGTTTTCAAAGTTCAAGCAACTCTCTCTCTCTCTCTAGTCTCTCTCCCTCAAGCTTCTTCTAACTTAGTAACTTCCAACTTCCAAGCCTCTCACACAAGGCCCTACTCTCTACTATCTAGACTCTCTCTCTCTCTCTCTCTCTCTCTCTCTCTCTCTCTCTCTCTCACCTCTCCCTCAAGCCTCTTGAGTCTTCCAACTTCCAAGCCTCTAGGCCTCTAGGCTCTCTCTCTCGCTCTCTCTCTCTAGTAGATGTTAATACGGCTTTCTTTCTTTCTTTCTCTCTCTCATTTTGTATCTACTTAATTATTAATACAATCAACCATCAACGCCTTCACTCTTTGATTGGCGTATTTTGTTAATATGACTCAAAAGCTTACCATTTTATGTAAATTTGTGCTCATTTTGATGTACTTCCAAAGTAGAATAACTGTAGAGTAGACAAACTTAAAAAAAAAGTATTTTTGGAGTGCCGTTCCCTCCCCCGTCCTCGTTCCCTACTTATGGCCGTCCCTCGTCCCGTCCCCGTCCCCCGTTACCGTCCCCCGTTCCTTGTGACTATGGTGCAGGCGATCATATCTCTCCGCTTGCCCTCAAGTTGCTGCACGTTGGTGGGTTGCGTTCTCTACACAGGCAGCTACGCCTCCCCTCTGCAGGCGGCTGCACTTCCACTCTGTAGGCGGCTGCGTTTCCCTCTACCGGCGGCTGTGCTCTCCACAGTCGGCTGCGCCAGATAGCAGGCGGCTACGGGCGGCTGCGCACCCTTTGCCAACTGCGCTCTCCTCCACAGGCGGTTGCGCCTCCCTTCCACAGACGGCCATAGGCGGCTACGCCTCCCTTCTGCAGGCGGTTGCGCCTCCTTTCCACAGGCGGCTGCGCCTCCCCTCTGCACAGGCAGCTGCGCTTCTCCTGCACAGGCAGCTGCGCCCAGGCCTCCTCTCCATTCAACAAGCGGCTACGCTCAGACCTCCAGGCGGCTGCGTACTCTTCCTTCTTGCCAGTAGGCTGCTGCGCCCTGGTGTCCAACTCTAGCAGCTGCACTTAGATGCTCGGGTATTTGTCTTCCACTAGCGAGCTACAAGTAAGTGGATTGAGATTTAAGTAAAGGACTTTGATGTAAATCTGATAAGGGATACTCTCTACTGCTAACACCCGTTCGGTGTTGGGTAGTCCAAGCTTCTGGAGAACCACGGTCCATGGGTGCCGAGATCGGGAGAGCCAGGCGTTAGTACGGGAGCGCCTGTTTGTGCGTGGTCCTGGAACACCAGTGGGGCGCTCTCCGCGGATTCCAGTGAAGGCACAGGACCGTAGAGACTAAACTACTCAAGTGGATTGCTCTCCTTCGATCGTCTACTTCGAGTCTCTTGTTTGGTAATTGTATTCGTCTCAGTTGTACATGGACATCATCTGGTTCATTGAACCCATGGAGCATTGTATCTTTTAAATACTCCCAATAATATATCATATATTGAGGGGGGGGTCGGCCCGTTCCGGCCCCAGTGCTGATGTCCATTGATCAACATTTCATTTCATTTCAGTTTTCAGTTATTAAGTTGTCCATTCAAATTGTGATATTTAAGTTGTGCTATTACGCGTGTGGGTGTCCAACGGAGTCTATTCCCACTTGACGGGATCGGTTTCATTGGTATCAGAGCACGGTTATTTCCCTCTTCTTAGTGGGGAAACGAATCTGTGTTTTGGACATCCCGCTTCTAGCACACTTAACACAATGGACAGCCAAGGCAACCCTTTGGAAGTGCCTAATTCGAGGGGCCCATCAAGTGCCTCGCGTGGTTCTGATGCTTTACAAGGAAGGCAAAAGATTCTTGAGAGGGTAAATCAAGGGGACAACTGTCTTGAGGAAAGACAGTCATGCAAGAAGAAGAGCTTGATGCAATGAGGGCTGAATAATGAATTGGAGCATATGAGAAAGCTTTTGCAGGCACAAGAGCAAGAGCTGAAATTTTTGCATGAAGATCCCCATGTGCAAAGTGCCATTGAAGCAAGGAAAGCCGATGCAATGGTAGACATGACTTTTGAGTCCATGGCACGAGAAGTGGGCAAGAAGCCAAGGGAGTTGGCACTTTCCTACCTCCTCTGCAAAGGTGACATCAAAGAGGGGGAAGATGGAGAGCTGAAATTCAGAAATCCACCTTGCTTGAAGCATGGAGATCCTGCATCTCAAAGCTTGAGGTCATTTATGCAAAGGGAAGAGGTGACAGCCACCTCTCGTCATGCATCTTCTCCACAAGGCACAAAGGCTGACAGGTATATGAATGCTAGTGCTCATGGAGGGCATGATGGTCACATGTATTCAAGGCATGTATCCCATGGAGGGGGTGACAGGTCTGCCACTAGAAGAGCCTTGCCTATTGAGTTGTCTCATGGAGACATTGCCTTATGCAGGAAGGTCACATGCATCTGATTCTCAGGTTCGTGGAGCACATGCCACCGTGCTTCATGAAACTTCCATGATGGTCCATGGAGCCCATGCAGATAGGGCTACCCCGTTGGAAAAGGGGAAAAGAAAAAGAGAGGACCATGAGCCTCATGCCAGAAAGCTCAAGGAATTTAAAGCAGGTGACCAATCCGTTAAGTTTGATGTTTTTCATGGAGAGCATGATGCTTCCAAAGTGTTAGCATTTGTGCCACAGTTTGACATTGCTTTCAGCGATGAGGACTTCACTGAGAAGTCTAAAGTACGCCATGCTAGCATGTTCTTTAAGGGGACCGTTGCTCATTGGTGGATCACTGAAAAGATCACCAAAGATCCCATGTGCACCTGGAAAGAGTTTAAGGACAGATTTTATGCTCAGTTCTTGCCAAGGTTGGATCAAAACGTACGTACGGATGCATTCCGTACCGTACATCCGTACAGTACGGGGATCCATACGTACGGATTCGATCCGTACGTGTGGATTTTTTTATTTTTTTTGGGTGGGGTTTTCGTTGATCGCCTGCGATAGGTTTTTTTTTTGGGGTTTCGCATTCTTTTGGGTTTCGCCGATCCGTACTGCTGCCAGCCGACGATAGCACCTGGACTCGTCGCTTCGTACAGTCGCCAGCGCTCGCACACCTTCCGGTACAGTCTCTCTCTCTCTCTCTCTCTCTCTCCCCGTCCGAGTCTCCAGGCCTTCCGTTTGCTTCACCTTCCGGTACAGTCTCTCTCTCTCTCCCCAGGCCTTCCCATTTGCTTCTGTGTTCTTCTGCTCTCGCCCCCCTTTGTTGCCACCGCCCTCCCGAGTCCCTTTGCTCAGCCATGTTCCGTGGTGCTGTATCTTCTGTGTTCTTCTGCGAATCTGCTGTCGGCGCCCTTTCCCCACCCACTCTGCTGTCGGTTCTGCTCTCGGCCCCTTGTGGTGTATCTTCTGTGTTCTTATGGGAATCTGATGTCGTTGCCCTTTCCCCACCCACCCTTGCTCAGGCCCCCAAGGCAGCAACATAACTCTCTCTCTCTCTCTCTCTCTCTCTCAGAACCTTAGGCCACCATCTGTGGACCATGCACTTAGCTCTCAATCTCTCTCTCCCTCTCCCTCTCACTCTCACTCTCACTCTTACCTGAGCTGCCCACTAAATATTATGCATTGCACGATTGCTGAATCCTGATTGAAATTGTATGGCATTGTGCATTGAATTTGTCAGAGCAATCATGCCGAAGCGAGAGAACCCATACTGGAAGGAGCACACAAACGTCATTCGCATTGTGACTACTCCAGGGCAGGCAGGTAGTGGCACTCGACAATGGCAGTGCAAGTACTGCAATTTCACCCTCACGAGTACAATTACTCGTGTCATCAAGCACCTCACAGGCATTGGCACCACCAACAATTGTGCAGGGTGCAAGAGAGTGCCACAAGCATTGAGAGATCAGTTGATTGCTGAAAATTTCCCTGCAATGGGGGCAACTGGAAGAGGAAGAGGCACACAAGAGACACAGGATGCACTTCATGATGCTCTTCTTGGGGACTTGGCTGGTCCATCCACGCAGTTTGATGAATCTCAGCCTGCCTCTTCTGAGCAGGCATCGTGTGCGAGAAAGAGGCCTTCTGTCATGCAAGATGAGAATGAGGGTGATACATATACGGAAAGGCAAACCACCTTGCCTTCTCGTGTGCATGCACAGTCTTGGGTCAAAGAAAGGCAAAAGGTGGCTGAGGGAGACATGGTGGAGGCGGAGTTTCCTCGCATTGTGTGGACTCCCTGTGCAGCCCATTGCCTTGATTTGCTTATGGAGGACATAGGCAAGCTGAGTTGGGTGCAACCCTCACTACATTCTTCAGAAAGAAGCAGCAGGCATTGGCTATCTTTAGGAGCCACAGCAACCTAGATATGGTGCGGCCATCCAAGACAAGATTTGCCTATATGTATTTGGTGCTACACAGGCTTTTCAAATTGAGAGATCCACTATTACAGACAGTTGTGGATCCAAAGTGGAGAGATATGTATCATTCACAGACAGAGCCCACCAAATACATACAGAGACGGATACTGGATGAGACCCTCTGGACGGATGTGCAAACTCTCTTGGTGGCTTTGCAGCCAGTATTTGTACTTCTGCGAGTCACAGACATGGAGGGCTCCACTTTGGGCTTAGTGTACCACCTCTTCATGCAGATGAAGAGTCATATTGCAGCCTGTACGTCCCTGACACAGAATTGGTAAGTAAAATCTTGATTCTTGATGGCCGATTACAGAATCTTGATTCTTGATTCTTGAGTCTTGAGTCTTGACTTACTAATTGCTCTACTTCTCTGTTTATTTTACTCTTGCAGCCGAGATGATATATTGGCTATTGTGGATTATCGATGGGGGTATATGAGTCGCCCCATTCATGGGATGGCTGCATTCCTCCATCCTTTCTACAAGACGCCACTTCTCTTTCATGATAGGGAGCTGCTCACCTTACGAGATAGATACATTAATAGTATGTATGATGTGGAGCAGCAATTGGAGATTGATGCGGAGCTCTGCAGTTGGGTCAACAACTTGGGACCCTCATTTGCCAGAGTTGTTGCTCTTAGACCAGAGGCCACCAAGCTTCCTCTTACTTGGTGGCAAAACTATGAAAGACAGGGTCTTCCACAGCTTACAGATATAGCTCTACGAGTGCTATCTCAGGTATGTATATCATGTATGTACTATGGACTATGAACTAGTCTTGTGAAGCTTATTGGGAATTGCTGAGCTCACATGAATGAAGCACTTTTTTTGAATTGGAGTGCAGGATTGTTCAGCAGGTGCTTGTGAGCGCAACTGGAGCGCTTACTCGCTCATACATACAAAGATACGCAATCGTTTGAGCACCTCTCAACTAGAGAGACTGGTCTATTGTAGGGCCAACATGAAGCTCGTACGAGCTTATCATGCTTTGGGCACCCCAAATGTCATGGCCCTGTGAAAATGGAGCAGGACAAGTGTGTGCATGGTGGTTGCAGAGTCAGAATATTTTATGATTCACATGGGGGGTGCCCGGACAGTGTTTAAGATGTGTGGACATCCCTAGGTGTGAAGGGGGAACATTAAAACATTAACTTTTAATGTTTATTGAAGTTTTGCCCCTAGGCCTTAGTGGCCCTAGGAACTTATTAAGTTGGGGCCCTAGGGATTAACTTGGAAAGGAGTTTTCTCTCTCTTCACTCTCTCTCCTCCCTTTTTGGGGAGTCGTGTAGCAAAAGGAGAGGCTCCCTTCATGCGCTTGTGTACAATCGTGGGAAAGCTCAAGAGGAGGAGAAGGCGGCTGTTTTGCTGCAGGGTGTTGCTGTTTTTCTGAGAGAACCAGCCGTACAGCACTGTACGGCCAGTACTGGACTCTCTCTCTCTCTCTCTCTCTCTTTCTCCTCTGTTGCTGGCGGCGCACAGAGCAGCTGCTGGTGGCTGCGCAGAAGCCCTATACAGGCTGGACAGTCTGTTTTCCAGCCCATACCCTACTGTACGACTGCCGTACAGTGTACGGGCAGTCAGATACAGCTCATACAGGTGCAGGCGGCGCTTTACTGGGTGCTGGACAGACCTGTGCAGGCTGATTCAGGCTGGTACAGAAGTGGACAGCAGGCTGTTTATGCAAGTACAACGCCTGGCACGCATCCCGAGGCGGTACAATCAAGTACAATGCTGATTTTCAGATCTGTACTTTCAAGGACAGCATAGGAGTGAGCATCAGGAGGAAGATACAGGCAAGAGCAAGCACACGTGTGAAGCAGGATTGTGGGTTCAAGTGCCTGCAGGCACAGATTAGTGCTGTTGCTACCTCCAGAGTTGTTTCACGAGCTGAACTTGGTAAGCCTTGACTCTGTTCATCTATCTCTCTTTCTGTTGCTTGATGTCTGCTACAGGTATGTGTTATCTGGCTCCTTGTGAGAGGAGGAGTATGGCAGATTGACAAGAGATTAAGACAGGGATTGAACAGCATATGTATGTTGAGCTGAGAAGATGTATCATGCTTATGAGTTGTGCCAGATGTATGCCCATGGCTGGCCTGCTTTGTGAACTTGGCTGATCAGAGGGAGGCACAGTGTGTTGCTTGAAGACACAGATCTGTGTGCATAGATCCTCTGTGCTGAGAAGGATTTGTGGGCAGTCAGATTGTACTACAGGTGTAAACTCTTGGCTGGTTTTTGTGTTGTACTCAGCCATACATATTATTTTAATGGAATAAAGAAATACCGCAAGGGGCGCCAAGCTTTGGGGCCAACAGGTGTCGCTGTGTTTTCAGATTTGGGCACTCTAGCTCCGATCTGTGTTTTGTTTATCATCTAGACTACAAGTGGACGGGTGATTGCTCCTACCGCACTCTGGTTTTCTATCAGAGGCCGGTTTCAAGGTTCCGTCCCCGGGACCAATCATCAACTTTCTGAAGGGGGTGAGCTCGTGGTTGTTTTGGAGAAAGCCATCGCTGAAAATTCAGCAATCATGTCTGATACAGAGGAAGAGTACTTCTATCATGAAGAAGAAGAGCAAGAGACTTCTCCTGAAAGAGATGTATCTGAGGATATTTTTGCAGGAGAACAGGCTGCAGATGTTGAGCCTTATGAGGATGTAACACAGCCAGAAGATGTGCATGGTAAAGAGGATGATGATGCTCGGTTCAAAGATCGCTTGGCTAGTGTTATGGATACTTTTATGCAGCTCACTCAGAGTGAGAGATTTGCTGAATTTTTGAGATCTCGCTCAGAGCCCCGCACAGAGTCCCAGAAAAAGAAGAAGAAGGTTCGTTCGAAGAATCTTTCTCAAGGTCATAGTGGTACCACTCCACAGGATCCATCTCCTGCCCAGTTTCTGAACATGCAGCATGCTTTTGGTGCAAACCCACAGAGTTCCTTCTATGGACAGCCACCTATTCCTCAGCAGAACATGCATCCAGGGTACTTTGGTGGTGGCTCGGTGTTCCAATCCATGACTGGGGGTTATCCTCAGGGAGGCATGGGTACGTATGGGCCTTTTGGAGCCAATTTTCAGCCTGGCATGCAAGGGAATATGTATGGTGGTATGCAGTCCGGTATGCAAGGAAATGTGTTTGGAAGCATGCAACCTGGGATGGAAGGCAATATGTTTGGTGGCATGCAGCCAGGTATGCAGCATGGCATGTATGGAAACATGGCTGGGATGTATGGTATGCCTGGTGTTGGAATGGGAAATGTTGACCCAATGATGGGTATGAATGTTGGGGGCAGCAATCTTACGAAACCACTTCCATATGATAATCTAACGCCTATGGGAAAGGCGAAGGATTACAAGGAAGGGGGAGCTGCAGTGAAGTTTGACACTTTCAGTGGGGCCAAGGATAAATTGAAGGCACTTACCTTTTTACAGCAGTTTGATGCTGCTTTTTCTGGTGGGAATTACACAGAGTCCTCTAAGGTGAGGAAAGCTGCCACTTTTCTCAAGGGCAATGCTTTGCAGTGGTGGTCTACTCTTCTTTTGCAGGGCATAGCACCCACCACATGGGTTCAATTCAAACAGGTTTTCTCTTCCGTATGGCTCACATCTACATTTGAGGTGGATGTTATGACAGCATGGCACAAGCTGGATGCTTCAAAGTGTGATAGTTTGGAGGATTATAACAAGAAGTTTTGGGAAGCTCTACTCCCAGTGACCTCTTATCGTGCCGTGCCATTATCTGAGCAGGTTGAGAAATATTGTTGTGGGCTGCCCAAGGAGGTACGAGATTATTGTATAAAGACAAGAGTAACGAACATGTCACAGATGATTGAAAATGCTATGACAGCTAATGCGTTACTCACAGGTGGTTCATCTGGGTTTAAAGGCAGTAAGAAATTGGGCAAGAAAGCTGAAAAATTTGGGCATGCTTCTCGTGATGCTAAAGGGTCTACAGAGACAAAGTATAAGAAGTTGCCAATGCCCAAAAGGACTTCTGAGGAAAGACAGGCTTTGAGAGATGCTCAAAAGTGTTTTTACTGTACTGAAGAGGGGCATATGTCATTCAATTGTCCCAAGAGAACGTCCAAGAAGGACCCTGACAATAAAGGAGAGCCCAAGCCAAAGAAACAAAAGCCTTCTGCAGGCTTAGTTCCTGATCTTGTGGGGGAGCAGCTAAGTGGTGAAGCTACAGAGTTGTGCAGGGCATGGGGCAAAGTGAGAGATCAGAATGCTTTGATCTTCTTTGACACAGGTGCTAGAGCCAACTTCATTTCACCAGATTTGGCTGGCCGATTGGGGATTCGCGCAGAGGAGATGGGGCCGTTACATGAGGCAAATATGGCTTGTCCAGGGTATGCAGAACCCGTTACTCCTATTATTGGGAAGCTTCGGCTTCATTTGCAGGGTTATGTGGACAGCGAGGAGTTCTTCATCATGCCTTTGGATGGCTGTGATGTTTTGTTGGGGATGCCATGGTGCCACAGGGTACATGCGGTGGTGGATACTTACAATAGGAAAATTACTCTGACTCATAGAGGGCAAGAGCATGTATTGGATGTAAAACTCAAAGGGGAATCTGTTCCTATTGTATCCGCTTCGGCGATTTCATCAATAATGAAAAAGCATCTTTCCGCGTACTTGATTTATGTAAAGGATGCATAGGATGATGAGTCTAAGTCTAATTTGTCAATGTTAGATAAGGACGGGGCTGATTTCTTAAGTGGGTTTCAAGACTGTTTTTCCGAGTCATTGCCAGGGGAATTACCTCCTGAGAGGCCAGAAGATCATGCCATAGATCTGATTCCTGGTAGTACTCCACCGAATAGACCGCCGTACCGTGTTAGTGCAGCCCAACAGGAAGAGATTATGAGTCAGGTGCAGGAGCTTCTAAATAAGGGGTTGATTCAGCCTAGCTCATCACCCTTTTGCTCACCTGTGCTCTTAGTGCAGAAGAAGGATGGTTCTTGGCGCATGTGTATTGATTACAGGGCGTTGAATAAGAATACCATCAAGAATCGATTCCCCATACCGAGGATCGATGACATCTTGGACCGCTTACAGGGCTCCACAGTTTTTAGTCGTATTGACTTGAAAAGCGGGTATCATCAGATACGCATTAGACCTGAGGATGTGCATAAGACAGCATTCCGAACCGCGTTTGGGTTGTATGAGTTCTTGGTTATGCCCTTTGGTTTGACAAATGCGCCTGCCACATTTAACAAAATGATGGACAGGATTTTCAGACCTCATAGAGAGTTTGTGGGCACATTCTTTGATGATATGATTGTGCATTCACGAACTGAGGAAGAGCATAGAAGGCATTTGGCCATTGTGTTTGCAGAACTCAGAAACCATAGATTGGTGGTTAATGGCAAGAAGAGTGAGTTCTTTTTGCAGGAGATACATTTCTTGGGGCATATTGTGTCTGGTCATGGAGTCCGTATGGATCCAGCAAAGGTAGAAGCAATACTTAATTGGCCAGCTTTGAGGACCGTGCATGATGTACGCAGCTTTCTAGGATTGTGTTCCTATTACAGGCGTTACATACGGCACTTTGCTGAAATTGCTTCGCCTCTTCATGCTTTGACGAAGAAAGCAACTCCGTTTAGATGGGCTGATCGGGAAATTACAGCATTCAAAAAGCTCAAAGAAAAGCTTACTTCGGACCCAGTATTGGTGTTACCGGATCTCCGAAAGGCTTTTGTTGTCCAGTGTGATGCATGTGGAAGTAGCATTGGTGCAGTTCTCATGCAAGAGGGACATGTCATAGCCTATGAGAGTAGAGTTTTGCAAGATGCTGAGAAGCATTTACAGGTGTATGAGAAAGAGATGTTGGCTGTAATTCACGCTCTTTCTACATGGAAACACTATTTGCTTGGGGCTGATTTCACTGTGCAGATAGATCATCAGACCTTGCGTTATTTCCTCACGCAGACTAAGCTTTCAGAGAAGCATATGCGTTGGGCAAACTTTTTGTCAATGTTTCACTTTCAGATTGTGCATGTGGAAGGCAAAAAGAATGTAGTGGCAGATGCTTTGTCACGCAAGCCACAGGTTTCTGCTGTTTCACTTGCTTATCATCATGAGCTTGATGAAATGAAAGAGCAGTATGCCCATGATGAGGATTTTGAAAGGTTATATGATCAGATGTCTGAGGGTCAGCGGCATGAGCATTACACTCTCAGAGATGGGTTTTTATTGATGCATGGCAGACTGTGTGTTACCAGGCCATTGCGACTCAAGGTTATGATTGAAAGTCATGCTCCACCGTATGCAGGTCATAGAGGTATTGACGCCACGGTCAAAGCAGTGGAGACTTTCTTTTATTGGCCAACCTTGAGAAGAGATGTTGATGCCTTTGTGAGGCAATGCATCGTATGTCAGAAGGTAAAGTTTGACCGTCAGAAGACACCAGGGTTATTGCAGCCTTTACCTATTCCGGATAGACCTTGGGAGAGCATTGCCATGGATTTTGTATTTGATCTTCCACGGACACAAACGGGAAATGATGGCATCTGGACTATCATATGCAGGTTCAGTAAGCACGCTCATTTCATTCCCGTGAGGAAGACAATTAAAGTGGATCATATGGTGAAGTTGTTCATGGCGAACATCTTCAAGTATCATGGCTTGCCTACGTCTATCATTAGTGACCGTGATCCACGGATGACGAGTTTGTTTTGGAGAGGCTTGTTTGACAACATGGGTACAACTCTCAAGTTTTCATCGTCATTTCATCCACAGACAGATGGTCAGTCAGAAGAGGCTAACTCTACAGTGTTGGATCTTCTCAAGTGTTATGTGTCAGAGCACAAGCAACAATGGGAAAAGTATCTTCCTTTGGTGGAGTTTGCATATAACAACACTGTACATAGCTCGACAGGCAAGGCGCCTTTTGAGATTGTAGAAGGAGGGAAGAAGGTTCCACCCATTTTGCATACAAAGGATAAGATCTTTGAGGCTGATCAGTATGTGGAGAGCTTAGATGAAGCTTATCGGAGAGTTAAGTTGGCCCTCCAGAAAACTCAGCAGAAGCAAAAGAAAGCCGCAGACCGTCACAGACGTGATTTGCAGTTTGCATTGGGTGATTGGGTTCTTTTGCGCTTTGAAAAGGCTAGGCTCAAGAAGATGAAGGGTAAAGAGCGCTTATTCCCTAAGTTGAGTATGCGATATTATGGGCCTTTTCAGGTTTTGGAAAAGATTGGTGAGGTAACCTATCGTTTGAAGTTACCAGATCACTGGAGGATTCACAATGCTTTTCACGTGAGTCTTCTTAGACCTTTCCGTGGGGATGTGCCTGAGGATGTATCAGATGAGGCTCAGCCGGAAGTTGAGGAACTTGATGAGGTTTTGATTCCAGAGCAGATACTGGCACATAAAGAAAGGAAGGTACGAGGTAAAGTTTCCCGTCGCTATCTTGTGAAGTTCAAGAACTATTCACCGATGGATGCGAAGTGGATGGAGGAAGGTGACTTAACAGATTCACCTCAGGTTTTGCAGCTTTATCTCGATGCCTTTGAGTTAGAGCCGACTCTTATTGTGGCTCATTCAGGTTCAGCAGAGCATGGGTCTGGAGCATTACCTGATGCTCAAGAGGGGGGTAGCACCTCCACTCCCTTGATTCAGACAGGCTCAGGTGACATCTAGAGGTTGCTTGGTGCAGATTTTATCTCATCCGAAGGTACTGAGGCTGACAGTACATCTGTTTATGGGACTTCTATGATATATGTGTACTAGTCACATGGTAATTTTTGTGGATATGTATGGTTCACAGTGGTATACAACTTGGACTATTACTATGCCATTGGTTTGCAGTGAATGTTGATACATGTGTATGGCTCAGAGAGATTGGGACGCTGATCTTGCCATATTGTATGGTTCACTTTGGATATTTTGATGCATCACCAGAATGCAATCGAGGACGCTTGCCATCTTTCAAGAGGGGGGTATGTCATGGCCCTGTGAAAATGGAGCAGGACAAGTGTGTGCATGGTGGTTGCAGAGTCAGAATATTTTATGATTCACATGGGGGGTGCCCGGACAGTGTTTAAGATGTGTGGACATCCCTAGGTGTGAAGGGGGAACATTAAAACATTAACTTTTAATGTTTATTGAAGTTTTGCCCCTAGGCCTTAGTGGCCCTAGGAACTTATTAAGTTGGGGCCCTAGGGATTAACTTGGAAAGGAGTTTTCTCTCTCTTCACTCTCTCTCCTCCCTTTTTGGGGAGTCGTGTAGCAAAAGGAGAGGCTCCCTTCATGCGCTTGTGTACAATCGTGGGAAAGCTCAAGAGGAGGAGAAGGCGGCTGTTTTGCTGCAGGGTGTTGCTGTTTTTCTGAGAGAACCAGCCGTACAGCACTGTACGGCCAGTACTGGACTCTCTCTCTCTCTCTCTCTCTTTCTCCTCTGTTGCTGGCGGCGCACAGAGCAGCTGCTGGTGGCTGCGCAGAAGCCCTATACAGGCTGGACAGTCTGTTTTCCAGCCCATACCCTACTGTACGACTGCCGTACAGTGTACGGGCAGTCAGATACAGCTCATACAGGTGCAGGCGGCGCTTTACTGGGTGCTGGACAGACCTGTGCAGGCTGATTCAGGCTGGTACAGAAGTGGACAGCAGGCTGTTTATGCAAGTACAACGCTTGGCACGCATCCCGAGGCGGTACAATCAAGTACAATGCTGATTTTCAGATCTGTACTTTCAAGGACAGCATAGGAGTGAGCATCAGGAGGAAGATACAGGCAAGAGCAAGCACACGTGTGAAGCAGGATTGTGGGTTCAAGTGCCTGCAGGCACAGATTAGTGCTGTTGCTACCTCCAGAGTTGTTTCACGAGCTGAACTTGGTAAGCCTTGACTCTGTTCATCTATCTCTCTTTCTGTTGCTTGATGTCTGCTACAGGTATGTGTTATCTGGCTCCTTGTGAGAGGAGGAGTATGGCAGATTGACAAGAGATTAAGACAGGGATTGAACAGCATATGTATGTTGAGCTGAGAAGATGTATCATGCTTATGAGTTGTGCCAGATGTATGCCCATGGCTGGCCTGCTTTGTGAACTTGGCTGATTAGAGGGAGGCACAGTGTGTTGCTTGAAGACACAGATCTGTGTGCATAGATCCTCTGTGCTGAGAAGGATTTGTGGGCAGTCAGATTGGACTACAGGTGTAAACTCTTGGCTGGTTTTTGTGTTGTACTCAGCCATACATATTATTTTAATGGAATAAAGAAATACCGCAAGGGGCGCCAAGCTTTGGGGCCAACAGGTGTCGCTGTGTTTTCAGATTTGGGCACTCTAGCTCCGATCTGTGTTTTGTTTATCATCTAGACTACAAGTGGACGGGTGATTGCTCCTACCGCACTCTGGTTTTGTCACCAGTCTGGACATTTCCCAGTCTGAAAGGGGTCTGGTGGACTCCAGGATGTTTAAATATTTGGAAAGTACAAGCTTTGGGAATGGGGGATTATCCTAGAATACAAAGGACCACACTCCTAAAATTTAGGAGAGTTGCTATTTTTGGCCCGCTCCGATGGAAATTCTGTTCGCGTCATTACGTGTGGAATTGAGCAGATACCAAGAGTTGGCAAAGTGCCTATGACAGAATGTCTACCAGTTGGGATATTTTTAGAGGTAAAGATTATGGAAGGACCCATCTCTTAGATTGGGACATGTGGCAAGAAAGTCGACCAAAGTGAGACAAGTGGCCTGACACTTGTTAGAAAATGGATCAAAATGAGACAAGTGGCCTCACACTTGTCACTTCAGCTATTGTGTGGCTCTCCACTTGTCATTGTAGCCTTCTCTTGCCATTTTAGCTCATGGGAGGCCCAAATCTATAAATTGGAGAGCTCTCTCTTCATTAATAGAGGCTCTCTTGCTGCACACTAGCCTCTACCACCGTTGAAGGTTTCCCTAATGATGGCTACTCTCTTTCTCTCTCTCTTGAAGGCTGCCCATGAAGAATACCGGCAGTTGGGGACTGTTTTGGAGGCTTCCATCGCGAAGAAATACTGAAGGCAAGGGTATTTAATCATTTATTATGATTTCTAGCCATTGTACTTGTTGCACCAGCATTTGTACTTGCTGTATCAGCCATCGTACCGGCTGTACCAGCCTCTGTACCTGCTGTACCAGCCACCGTACCTGTTGTACTAGTCATTGTACTTGCTGTACCAGCATTTGTACTTGCTGTACCAGCTGTACCAGCCTCTGCACCTGCTGTACCAGCCACCGTACCAGCTGTACCAGCCATTGTACTTGATGTACCAGCCATTGTACCTACTGTACCGGCTGAATGGAGAGTTGTACTTGCTGTACTAGCTCTATTGCATGAAGACCCGTGGTTTTTGGGGAAGAATCAGTACCCACACGGAGGTATATGGATTATATTGTTGGCTCAGCATTTCTACAGCCTATGTTCCGGCTTGGTTGCCTTGTGTTGGGCTGTGTTATGGCATTTGTATATGGATAATCCGGCATCTCCCATGGGGAGAGTAAGGCCCTCAAAGCTTGTACATGATATTATTCTCCTTGGGTAATAAAATACTCCAAGGGGGGGGGTCGGCCCATTCCGGCCTCTATGTGGTGTCACACGTGCAAGCTCCATTTTCAGCATTTGTGGATGTTTTGTCCAGCTTTATGTTTTATGCAAAGTGAAGATGGATATGTGTTAAGGCTGTGGCCATGTTTAAATGTTTTAATATGCATTGATGGTATCAACAAGTGTGTCAAAGGCCCTAGTCCCTCGGGCACCCCCCCGCCGCCGCGAGTTACATTGGTATCAGAGCATAGGCTTTCTTGGAAGCGGAGGCTTCCTTCTATCAATAAGGAAGAGAAAAGATCTCGAGTGGGGACCACACTTACCATCATTGCTATTAAGCATGGCCAGCCACTTCAGAGCCTATGAAGCAAGAGCATGAGCAATAGACAGCTTGGTCTAAGGATTTATGAATTCACAAAATTTATCTTGGAAGTATGGAGTTGGCTTTATGTGCACACGTTTAGCACTCTTTCCATATGGATATTGTGGATTATATTATCAAGCTTACAGGCAAGCTATATGGAGATATATCTCAAGATATCTTAAGGATATGGTGACGAGATATTTCTGTTGGCTTCATGACCAACCTGGCAAAGAATAGCTAAGTATACTTTGAGTTTGCAAAGTTGGTGCTTTTGCTATTTACTAAGAAGTGTTTTTGATGTTCACTAACCCTTGTATAGCTATGCAAGGAGAAAGGTGTTGTTGTTTGCCTTGAGATGGTTTCAGGGAAACATTGTTTATGGCTCCCTTTAATGGGATGAATTCTTTTCATGGCTCCCTTTATTGGGATGGAATATATCTATGGAGATTTCTTTCTTGGAGGAGATTTATATAGATATTGGGCTTCACAAGCAATTTCTATGGACGAATCTGTCCGAGTTTATAGAGAAGAAATCTTTGGATATCTCATGGATATGATACTTTTATGGATAAAGTCCACCTCTACTCCAAGGTGTGTGGTTTGCACGGAGTATGTGGTAAGAGTTATGGTATACAAGGATTATGGTATACAGGTGTATGGATTCCTAGACTTCTTTTCTAGGAATTTGGATCCATCCTCAGGTTTATGGATTATGTTTATGGCTCCCTTTTACTGGGATGGATTATTCTTTTTGGCTCCCTTTATTTGGGATGCATTGGACTTATGGAACTCATGGTTCACTTACCTTGTGTAGTGTTCTCTTGTCCTACGTGCTCTCTTGAAGATTGTTTCTACCATGTGAGGGTGGAACAATAGAGAGCAGATGGAAGGGAACATGGGCACTTCAAAGGGTAGTGACAAGCACAACATACCCTGTGTAGTGTTCTCTTGTCCTACGTGCTCTCTTGAAGATTGTTTCTACCATGTGTGGGTGGAACAATAGAGAGCAGATGGAAGGGAACATGGGCACTTGAGAGGGTAGTGTGAGTTGGTGGCCGAAATGCCTATAAACTATGTGTAGTAGAAATGCGTATGGAACACCAGGTTATCTCTATACCTGCGAGTGATTGTTTTCAGGACTCCTTGTTTAGCCGCTCTGTGTAGTATTTCTCTTGTCCTATGTGCTCTTGAAGATGTTGCTACCTTGCTTGGTAGAACATAGAGCCAATGGTAGAGAATATGGGCACTGAAGTCGGGCCGGGCGTCAAGGCAGCTCCTTGGTGATCTACATCGACATACCATTGTTTTCTAAATGCTGAATTTCATATGCATTGGCATGGAGGATTTGGCAATGGATGCCCGTGAAGCTATGTGGTCAAAGTACCAACACGGAGTGCAAGTGGTAAAGTGGACATGATACCTGGTTGGCACGGGACTTATGTCTATGCCAAGGGTCATGTGGACCGATGCCTTATTGGCAGGAGACTTATTTTGTCTCACCCATTTACTTGGGACATGGATTATTGATATCTGGACTTATGAGACTGTTTTGTCTCGCCCATTTATCTTGGGACATGATTATGATATCTGGACTTATGGGACTGTTTTTGTCTCGCCCATTTATCTTGGGACATGATTTTGATATTGGTATTATGGAGACTTATTTAGTCTCACCCATTTCTTTGGGACATGGATTCTTCAGTTATATTGGATTTTTTGAGATTGTCTCGTCTCGCCCAATCGATGGGACATGATTATATCTTGAATATATGGCTTGAAGCTTAAAGTTGCGGACAACTTTTAAGAAGTTGGGGAGGATGTCACCAGTCTGGACATTTCCCAGTCTGAAAGGGGTCTGGTGGACTCCAGGATGTTTAAATATTTGGAAAGTACAAGCTTTGGGAATGGGGGATTATCCTAGAATACAAAGGACCACACTCCTAAAATTTAGGAGAGTTGCTATTTTTGGCCCGCTCCGATGGAAATTCTGTTCGCGTCATTACGTGTGGAATTGAGCAGATACCAAGAGTTGGCAAAGTGCCTATGACAGAATGTCTACCAGTTGGGATATTTTTAGAGGTAAAGATTATGGAAGGACCCATCTCTTAGATTGGGACATGTGGCAAGAAAGTCGACCAAAGTGAGACAAGTGGCCTGACACTTGTTAGAAAATGGATCAAAATGAGACAAGTGGCCTCACACTTGTCACTTCAGCTATTGTGTGGCTCTCCACTTGTCATTGTAGCCTTCTCTTGCCATTTTAGCTCATGGGAGGCCCAAATCTATAAATTGGAGAGCTCTCTCTTCATTAATAGAGGCTCTCTTGCTGCACACTAGCCTCTACCACCGTTGAAGGTTTCCCTAATGATGGCTACTCTCTTTCTCTCTCTCTTGAAGGCTGCCCATGAAGAATACCGGCAGTTGGGGACTGTTTTGGAGGCTTCCATCGCGAAGAAATACGGAAGGCAAGGGTATTTAATCATTTATTATGATTTCTAGCCATTGTACTTGTTGCACCAGCATTTGTACTTGCTGTACCAGCCATCGTACCGGCTGTACCAGCCTCTGTACCTGCTGTACCAGCCACCGTACCTGCTGTACTAGTCATTGTACCTGCTGTACCAGCATTTGTACTTGCTGTACCAGCTGTACCAGCCTCTGTACCTGCTGTACCAGCCACCGTACCAGCTGTACCAGCCATTGTACTTGATGTACCAACCATTGTACCTACTGTACCGGCTGAATGGAGAGTTGTACTTGCTGTACTAGCTCTATTGCATGAAGACCCGTGGTTTTTGGGGAAGAATCAGTACCCACACGGAGGTATATGGATTATATTGTTGGCTCAGCATTTCTACAGCCTATGTTCCGGCTTGGTTGCCTTGTGTTGGGCTGTGTTATGGCATTTGTATATGGATAATCCGGCATCTCCCATGGGGAGAGTAAGGCCCTCAAAGCTTGTACATGATATTATTCTCCTTGGGTAATAAAATACTCCAAGGGGGGGGTCGGCCCATTCCGGCCTCTATGTGGTGTCACACGTGCAAGCTCCATTTTCAGCATTTGTGGATGTTTTGTCCAGCTTTATGTTTTATGCAAAGTGAAGATGGATATGTGTTAAGGCTGTGGCCATGTTTAAATGTTTTAATATGCATTGATGGTATCAACAAGTGTGTCAAAGGCCCTAGTCCCTCGGGCACCCCCCCGCCGCCGCGAGTTACAGGTTTTCTATCAGAGGCCGGTTTCACCAAAACAGGTGAGTTTATCCTATTCATTCGCTTGTGGGGATTGGCCTCCCATTTACATAGCTTTTATACTATAGTATACAAAAAGTTGAGTCGTTGACACTCCGCATTCTCTTTGGTTTTACGTTGAATAGGTGGATCCAACACGTGTCAAGCTGGTCCCAGATCCTACCACCATTGATGAGGCAGAGCAACGGTTGAGAGATGAGCAGGCCGAGATTCTTTGCCTCCTGCATAGAGAGCTGGAGAGTGTAGACAGGCGGGTGACGAGATCGAGAGCCCGAGCTTATAAAATTCAGCTACATGAGGGACCTGCAGATGCAGAGAGTTCTGGCTGGAGAGGCGCCCGGAGAGGGAAGCTGCCTATTCAGACTCCTCGAGCACGTGCGAATGAGGCCGTTCGCCTCATTCACACTACCCAGCAGGATGATGCAGAGACAGGGACAGGGACATCTGAGGCAGCCCACCCACCTGTGCCCATGATGACAGGGCCTGAGTATGATGACGAGGCCAATGTCATCACGGAGGGTTATATGCTTGATTCTCCAGGGTCATCATCCTCATCGGATGATGAGTTTTGATTTGGATTACCTTAGTTTTGATTTGGTGTTGTATGGACATGGCACATTTTGTCATTATTCATAGACTCATTTTCAAATTTCATCATTTCTTGATGTGAATTGTGAGTTGTCACGACTCACTTGTGACAATGTGACTTGTCTTAAGTAATAAGTATTAAGTATTAAGTACGATTAACTTATTAAGTATGATTGACGACTTTGTGATTCTAATTTCTCACTTTTGAATTAGTAGGTTTTTGACCTTGTTGTGTCTCTATTTCAAAAGTTTTATATGTCAATGTGGACATGGACTGAAATTTAATGTAAGTGGCTGAAATTTTTGACATTTTATGTATTTTTACCAATAGTACGTATTTTTACGTACCTTAAAATTTTTTCCGTACCAAACAACGTACAGTACGTACGGATCCGTACAGTACATAACGTTTGGAACCACCTTGGTTCTTGCCATCTAATGCGAAGCAAACTCTCACCCAAAAGTGGGATAGACTTGAGCAAAGAGATAATGAAAGTGTGCAACAGTATGTCAATAAGTTTTGAAAAGTGTTGCTTGAGGTAACTCCTTTTATGTAAATCACTGAGGATGAAAGAAAGAGGAAGTTTCGCTCCGGATTGCAACCAGCTTATTGTTCGGGCATTGAATTGCACCCGAAACATACTTTGCAACAGCTTATAGCCTCTGCTCTTGCTACGGAGCAATTGGTGCTCAAAATTAAGCAAGATCAAGGCGGTTCAAAGGGCAAAGATAAGGCTGTCCCAAATCTGCAAAAAGGTGGACAGCCACCTAAAAAGAGCTTCCGGGAGACCCAGAAGGGAGGTAAAGCTGACAATACCTCATCTAAAGATCATGGGCCAAAGAAGAACAAATTTGGCTTGATCCCTGAGCAAAGGGAGCAATATGCCAAGGAGGGAAAATGTTTTTCTTGTGACAGCAATGAGCACATGTTTCGACAATGCCCTGACCGCAAACCAAAGCATGAGGACAAGCAAACCAAGGCTAATGTGCATGCAATTCTCGATGTGCAGGGAAACACAAAACATGATGCAAAAGAGCGGATGGTATACAAAGCATGGGGTCAAATCAAGGATCAGCCCGCCTTATTCATGTTTGATGATTGTGCAACCGATAACTTCATCTCTATTCAAATGGCAGCTGCCTTGGGTATTGAGGTTGAGAACATGGGACCTCAGATTGAAGCAGAAGCTACCTTTGTTGGTAAAGAGGTGCAGGTTACCCCACTAATAGGGAAGTTGCGCATACATATCCAGGGTTACCTTGATAATGAGCATTTCTTAGTTGCACCACTTAATGGATGTGATGTATTGCTGGGCAAACCATGGCATCATAGGCTTGAGCCCCGCAAAGAGTACAAGTCAAACATGATTTCTTTTATGCATAGAGGCCGCATGCATTTCATTGATGCCAGCAAGGAAGGGGATTCCGTCCCACTTGTATCTCACATCCAGATTAATAAAGCAATGAAAAAAGAGTCTTTCTGCGTACTTGGTTTTTGTTCGCGATAGCATTGTACCAAGCGTCAAAATGTGGATGCTTTGACTTACGATAGGTTGAATTTTCTGCATGCATTCAACGATTGTTTTGCTGATGCATTGCCAGGTGAATTACCTTCCCAAAGGCCCGAGGATCATCGCATAGATCTTGTGTCAGGCAGTTCTTCACCTAACAAATCCGCATGCCGTGTGAGTGCTGCACAACAAGAAGAGATCATGAAGCAGGTAAATGAGCTTTTAGAGAAAGGTTTGGTTCAGCCAAGTTCCTCACCTTATTGCTCTCCCGTGTTTCTTGTTCAAAAGAAAGACGGGTCATTCCGCATGTGTGTGGACTATAGAGCTTTAAATAAGCTTACCATCAAGAAAAGATTTCCAATTCCGCGTATTGATGACATTTTGGATAAGCTTGATGGCTTGGCTTGTTTCAGCCGTCTTGATTTGAAGAGTGGGTATCACCAAATACGAGTGGTACCACAAGATGTACACAAAATTGCATTCAGGACAACTTTTGGATTATATGAATTTTTGGTGATGCCTTTTGGTCTCACCAATGCTCCTGCCACATTTAATCCTATGATGGATAGGATATTTTGATCCCATCGCAAATTCACAGGTGTATTCTTTGATGACATCTTGGTTTTCTCCAAGAATGAGCAAGAACATAGAACTCGTTTGGTCACAGTGTTCGAAGAGTTGCGGAAGCATAAACTTTTCATTAATGCCAAGAAAAGTGACTTCTTTCTTTCAGCAATACATTATTTGGGTCACATTCTATCCAAGGATGGAGTAACTATGGATCCTGCAAAGATAGAAACCATTCGGAATTGGTCAGAATTGCAAAATGTACATCAAGTACGTAGTTTTTTGGGATTATGTTCATATTATAGGCGTTTCATAAGGCATTTTGCTATGATAGCCACCCCTCTACATGATCTCACAAAGAAGAAAACCACTTTCAAATGGACTCCAAAAGAACATGATGCCTTCTTGCAGCTCAAGCATGCTATCATATGTGGACCCGTATTGATTGTTCCCGACTTACAAAGGTCATTTGTAGTGGAATGTGATGCTTGTGGCGATTGTATAGGGGCTTTCCTAAATCAAGAAGGGCATGCAGTTGCATATGAGAGCCGTCGTTTGCATGCTGTTGAGCTTCATATGGATATCTATGACAAAGAGCTCTTGGTTGTAATTCATGCCTTAAAAATATGGAAACATTATCTTCTTGGGGCTGAATTTGTAGTCAAGACAGATCATCAAAGTTTGAGATACTTTCTATCTCAAACAAAGCTTTCGGAGAAACCGATGAGAATGGCAAACTTTCTTTCCATGTTTCATTTTGAGATTGTGCATACTTCGGGAAAGAAAAATGTGGTGGCAACAGATGCATTATCCAGGAGGCCTTATGTGGCTGCAGTTTCAGTGGCCCGGATTTTTGCCATATATGGACTGATTTGATGGCTGGTCACTCACATGCCTCTTATGTTATCAATGAGGGTTATCTTATGAAGGATAACTGCCTATGTGTGGTGAAGGATTTGCGTCCAAAGGTTATGGAGGAATGTCACGCTCCACCTTATGCTGGTCATAGAAGTATCATGCCCACTACACGTATGATTCAGAGATATTTCTTTTGGCCAAGCATGCGTAAAGACATTGAGGCATATGTGCATGTATTACTTGCCAAAAGGTGAAATTTGACAAGCAAAAACCTCCAGGTTTGCTTCAGCCATTGCTTATTCCCTTGCAACCTTGGGAAAGTATTACTATGGTTTTTATTATGGACTTGCCTAGATCCCAGCATGGGAATGATGCTATTTGGACCATTGTGGACAGGTTTAGCAAGTAAGCTCATTTCTTGCCGGTCAAGAAAACCATTGTTGGGGTAAAGGCGTTATGCCCACCCTTATAGTGTGTACAAGTCCATAAGTTATAGTACATAGTACACGGAGATCCCAGCAAAGGGGAAAAAGCCAAGAACGGGGAAGGAGCAAGTCTCGCTCCAAAAAGGATTTGGAATGCCATTATTGTGGCAAGAAGGGACACATTAAAAAGCAATGCTACAAATGGAAAAATGATCAAAAAGAAAAGGGAAAAGGCAAAGACAAAGAGAAAGATGAAGCCAAAGATGTAAAGTCAAAGGGCAAAAGTGGAGTCAAGATTGAAGAAATCAATGTGTCACATGCAGGTGGCAGTGAGGATGAGGTTCTATTTACGTCTTCACTTGATGCCCATTCACTTCTTACAGGTGGTCATGGTATGCACTCATGGATCATTGATTCAGGTGCCTCCTTTCATGTCACAGGTTGCAGAGACTTGTTTGTCAGGTATACTGCTAGCAATGAAGGAGTGGTTTATTTGGGTGATAACCATGCATGCAAGATTCTTGGCAGAGGTGATGTGAGGCTTGTGTTTTCAGATGGCTCACAGCTTATGCTCCATGATGTCAGGCATGTGCCTGAGATCAAGAAGAATCTGCTTTCTACTGGACAGCTTGATGATGCTGATTATGTTACCACATTTGGTAGTGGAAAGTGGAAAATTAGTAAGGGCTCACTGGTTGTTGCTAGAGGCTCTAAGGTGGACACACTTTACTTTATGCATGCAGGTGTTTGTCACCATGCTAATGTAAATGCAACCGAGCTGCCGGAAATTTCTATGTGGCATAGCCGGTTGGGACACATGAGTGTCAAGGGAATGGAGCAATTGTCTCGTTTGGGTTACTTTCTTCTCTAAAGTTTTCAAGTTTTCAGTTTTGTGAGCATTGTATATATGGCAGGCAACTCCAGTGCCCCCACAAGAAAGCTCTTGGACAGAAAGATGCTCAGTTAGAGCTTGTGCATACAGATGTATGTGAGATGCCTCAGCTTTCTTTGGGAGGGGCAAAATACTTTGTGTCTTTTATAGATGATGCCACACGCAAGGTGTGGGTTTATCCTCTTCGTTTGAAGAGTGATACATTCTCAGTGTTTCAGAAGTTTGTTGCTCTTGTTGAGAATCAAACTGGCAAAACACTGAAGGCTTTGCGTTCCGACAATGGTGGAGAGTACATGTCCAAACAGTTTCAGGACTTTTGTGATGCTAAAGGCATCAAGAGGGAGCTCTCTACTCCTTATGATCCTCCACAAAACGGGACAACAGAGAGGATGAATAGGACCATACAGGAGAAGGTCCGTTCTATGTTGTCACATGCTGCATTACCTCATGGTTTTTGGGCTGAAGCTGTTATGACAGCTTCAGCCCAAAAACCATGAGGAAGCCTCCGTAATACAAGCACTTGAGAGTGTTTGGTTGCGTTGCGTACGTGCACATACGCAGGGAAATGCGCACCAAACTTGATCCTAAGTCTCACAAATGCATATTCCTAGGATATGGTGACAGAGGTGAAATGGGGTATAGACTTTGGGATCCCGTGAATAGAAAGATCATACGCAGCAATGATGTCATTTTTGATGAAACATGCATGTATAAGGAGCCTGCAAGGCAACAGGAGCCTGGCAGAGTCATCTTTGATGATGATGGACATCATGGACAACAACCAAGGGCTGTAAATCAGCCATTACAGCAGCAAAACCAGCCCTTAAATGGTGCTGAAAATGGTCCAAATGGACAGCCAGAGATGGCAGAAGATATCCCTATGGATATACCACAGTTAGAGGAGATACCGGGCATGATATTTCAGCCTTATGGCATGGAACAGGAGCCACCAATGGGTGATATGCAGGCTGGACAGCAACCTGCAAATGATGGTCATTGGGTACGGAGGTCCACAAGACCCTCCAGAGCCCCTGACAGGTTTGTTCCAGGGGTTGACTACTTGATGCTTACTGACTGTGGGGAGCCCTCATGTTATAAAGAGGCTTTACAGAGGGCAGACAAAGCTCTATGGGAGCGTGTCATGAAGTCAGAGATGGATTCTCTGCATAAAAATGGAACTTGGAAGTTGGTGCATTTGCCTGCAGGCAAGAAGGTTTTGCCATGCAAGTGGGTTTACAGGCTCAAAGTTGCACCAGATGCAAAGCCAAGATACAAAGCCAGGTTAGTGGCTAAGGGCTTCAAGCAGGAATATGGTGTGGACTTTGATGAGATCTTCTCTCCAGTGGTCAAAATGACCACACTTAGAGCTGTGTTGGCTTTGGTTGCGCATGATGATCTGGACTTGATTCAGATGGATGCGAAGACTGCTTTTCTTCACGGTGATCTCCATGAGGAGATATATATGCAACAGCCAGAGGGTTATGCAGTAAGTGGAAAGGAGAAGCTTGTATGTAAGCTAAAAAAGAGTCTTTATGGGCTCAAACAGGCACCAAGAGAATGGTATCATAAATTTGATACATTCATGAAATCCCAGAAATTCAGGAGAAGTGACATAGATCACTGCTTGTACACCAAGAAAGCTTTGGATGGCAGTCTATTGATGCTCATCTTGTATGTTGATGATATGTTGATTGCCGGGAAATCTCGTAAGGAGATGGATACCTTGAAGCAGAGATTGCATCAAACCTTTGATATGAAGGATTTGGGTGATGCAAATCACATTTTGGGTATGCGGATACTTCGGGACAGAAATCAGCATGTGTTGTATTTGTCTCAGAAGGAATACATTGGCAAAGTCTTGCAGAGGTTCAATATGGATGGGGGGAAGAAGACTAGTACTCTGCCTCCATATGTGAAACTCAGTGCTATGGACAGCCCACAGTCGGATAGAGACAGGGCTGATATGGCCAAGATTCCGTATGCTTCAGCTTGTGGCAGTCTCATGTATGCCATGGTTGCTACTAGGCCGGACATTGCATTTGCAGTGGGAGTGGTTTCTAGATACATGGCCAACCCTGGCAAGAAGCATTGGGAAGCAGTGAAAGGTGTCATGAGATACCTGAAGGGCACACAGGATATGTGCATATGTTTTGGCAAACAGGATGCATTAGTGCATGGTTACACGGATTCGGATTATGCCGGTCATCCAGATAACCGGAAGTCTACTATCGGTTATGTATTTACATTCACAGGAGGTGCTGTGTCATGGATATCCAGGATGCAGAAGTGCACTGCCTTATCTACTACAGAGGCCGAGTATATTGCAGCCACAGAGGCTTGCAAGGAGGCATTATGGCTATCTCGGTTAGTGGTTGATTTGGGTTATACAGGGGATATTCCATTGTTGCATTGTGACAGTCAGAGTGCCATCCAGTTGGCAAAGAACCCCGTCTTTCATGCAAAGACGAAGCATGTGGATGTGAAGTATCACTTCATCAGAGAGGTGATAGAGAACAAGCAAATTCAGCTTGTTAAGATTCATACGGATGACAACCCGGCTGATCTGTTGACAAAGAGTTTGCCTCCGAAGCGGTTTGCTCATTGCAGACACTTGATGGGCATTGGATGAGGCCAGTTTCAGCCTTGATATGGCCTTGTATATTATCATGTACATGCTGTTTTTTCTTTTCCTTCATTTAAGGGCACTTTGCCTTTAAGTGGGAGGTTGTTGGGGTAAAGGCGTTATGCCCACCCTTATAGTGTGTACAAGCCCATAAGTTATAGTACATAGTACACTTAGTACTTTTAATGTACTAAGTGCACTGTGTGTACTAGTGCAATATACATGTGTGATAGGGGAGTCACACACTCATGCCTCATGAGTTGACTTATCCCCACAACTCTCTCTCTCTCTCTCTCTCTCCCTTGTTCTCTCTGTGTATGTCTCCCACATGAATCCTCTAACCTAACCCTAATCTTCTTCTCCCATCAACCATTAAAGTTGATCATATGGTAAAGCTTTTTCTTGCTAATATTTTCAAACATCATGGTATGCCTAAATCCATTGTTGGGAATAGAGATCCCAGGACTACGAGCCTCTTCCGGAGGGCTTTATTTGATAACATGGGCACTAAACTTGAGTTTTCATGAGCTTATCATCCCCAAACGGATGGCCAAAGTGAAGCTGCAAATTCAGCCGTGTTGGATTTGTTAAAGTGTTATGTGGCAGATCAAAAGACTGCATGGGAGAAGTATCTTCCACTTGTTGAGTTTGCCTACAACAATACAATCCATGCCTCCACGGGAAAGGGTCCCGTTTGAGATTATTTATGGCAGAGTGGTATTGCCACCCATCCTTCGTACAAAGGATGAGATTTTTGTCGTTGATGAGTATGTTCGTGACTTGGATGTAGCCTTTGCTCAGGTATGGACAGCCGTTGCAAGGTCACAAGATAAGCATAAAATGGCTGCTGACAAGCATAGAAGGGACATGCAAGTCAAAGAAGGTGATTGGGTTTTGCTGAAATTTGAAAAGGCTAGGCTTCGGAAGAGGCCAGGACGAGAAGGATCATATCCTAAGCTTTCTCCTCGCTATTATGGACCCTTCAAGGTGATTCAAAAGATCAATGAAGTGTCATACAGGCTTGCTTTACCTAGTCATTGGAAGATTCACAATGCATTTCATGTGAGTCTTTTTCGGAAATATGTCGGGCTAGATCTTGACGAGCCTGTCACAGAAGATCTGCCAGAGATTGATGAGCTTGAGGAGATCCTCCAGCCAGAACAAATTGTCTTTCACAAGGAGCGAAAGCTACCTACAGGAAAGCTTTCCAGGAGATACATTGTGAAGTTTAAGAATTATTTGCCCCTTGATGCAAAGTGGGCTAATGAGGATTATTTTGTTGACTACCCACAGTTGTTGCAGGCATATCTTGATGCTTTTCAGTTGAGGACAACTCTTTAGAAGCCCGGGGGATGTCACTAATTGGCCGACCATTTGGTCCATCTCCAGATTTGTGTCTCGTTCACTTGAGGCCAATCCGGTGTCTCATGTGAAGGGGCCAGTATTTTTTTTTTGGCATAACATGGACGGGAGCCAGACTGGTGCCACCTGTGTGTTAGTAGGATGGTGTCATATGGACGGGAGCCAGATTGGTGCCACCCGTGTATGACCTGGACTGTGTTCTATCCATGGGATTGTCACGCCATGGAAGAGCCAGTATTTGTGCCGTGTCTTGCCTATGGGACCGTCACTCCATAGGGAGGCTCGTGCCTGGATCTGTGTCTTACCTACGGGACTGTCACTCCATAGGAAGACCGGGATTTATGTTTTCTGGCGTGTCATTATTGTGCCCGACAGATGTTTAGTACTTGTTCCATGAATGGGAGATATGTCAATGATACTGTTTGCACATGCATTCATGTTTTGCATGTTTGGAACTATATTCGCATGACTTGTATTTTTGTGTTTGCTTGTTTGACGTGCCACTTATTGAGCGGGGACGCCTGCCAATGAGTCGTGAAGTTTGCTTTGTCTTCTGACGAGTTTTGTTGCGTGTGAACAGGTGGTAAGTGTATTGCACTTGTTTGTTTTATAGCTTTCTTTCTAACCCTTAATTTTTTTATAAGGTTGTAAGTTCACATTCATTAAAGAGCGGGCACCCTCCCTAATAATTAATGATGTCCTTGATAGGGTGGGCACCCATTATGGGCACCCACGTATGGGCCAAGGTGGGGAGGGAAACCCCACTCTTAATCCTATGTGTGGGGGTGGGTGCATGGCCACCTACCCACACCCCACCTTGGAACTGGCCGCCTCCATGCAAGTTAGGGGGACCGGCCAGCTGTTGGACATATGCCTTCTCCAATACCTACATATTGGTGACCACCTCACCAGTTGTTGGACGTATGCCTTCTCCAATACCTACATATTGGCGACCACCTCACCAGCTTGGATACACACGACTGTGCAGGCGATCATATCTCTCCGCTTGCCCTCAGGTTGTTGCACGTTGGTGGGCTGCGTTCTCTACATAGGCAGCTGCGCCTTCCCTTTGCAGGCGGCCGCACTTCCACTCTCAGGCGGCTGCGTTTCCCTCCACAGTCGGCTGCGCCAGATAGGAGGCGGCTATGGGCGGCTGCGCACCCTTTGCTGTGACGACTACGCCCTCCTCCACAGGCGGTTGCGCCTCCCTTTTACAGACGGCCACAGGCGGTTGCGCCTCCCTTTTGTAGGCGGCCACAGGCGGCTGCGCCTCCCCTCTGTAGGCAGCTGCGCTTCTCCTCCACAGGCGGCTGTGCTCCTAGACCTCCACAGGTTGCTGCGCCCAGGCCTCCTCTCCATTCAGCAAGCGGTCGTGCTCAGACCTCGAGGCGGCGGCGTACCTTTCCTTCTTGCCAGTAGGCTGCTGCGCCCCGGTGTCCAACTCTAGCAGCTGCACTTAGATGCCTCGGGTATTTGTCTTCCACTAGCGAGCTACAAGTAAGTGGATTGAGATTTAATTAAAGGACTTTGATGTAAATTTGATAAGGGATACTCTCTACTACTAACTCCCGTTCGGTGTCGGGTAGTCCAAGCTTCTGGAGAACCACGGTCCATGGGTGCGGAGATCGGGAGAGCTAGGCGTTAGTACGGGAGCGCCTGTTTGTGCGTGGTCCTGGAACACTAGTGGGGCGCTCTCCGCGGATTCTAGTGAAGGCACAGGACCGTAGAGACCAAACTACTCAAGTGGATTGCTCTCCTTCGAACGTCTACTTCGAGTCTCTTGTTTGGTAACTGTATTCATCTCAGTTGTACATGGACATCATCTGGTTCATTGAACCCATGGAGCATTGTATCTTTTAAATACTCCCAATAATATATCATATATTGAGGGGGGGGGGTCGGCCCGTTCCGGCCCCAGTGCTTGTGTCCATTGATCAACATTTCATTTCATTTCAGTTTTCAGTTGTTATTAAGTTGTCCATTCAAATTGTGATATTTAAGTTGTGCTATTACGTGTGTGGGTGTCCAACGGAGTCTATTCCCACTTGACGGGATCGGTTTCATATCTCTCTATCTTGTGCGTTATCTTCGTCATGAAAGATTGATGAATTCTGTCCATTGAAGTACCCATTCTATTCATCAAGCTTCCGCATGTTACAATAACTCACTGGTTGAGGGGAAACTCATATATTGTTGGGATTGTAGCCTATCGGCTATAAGTTATAACCATGCCAAATGCAAGAGAAACTCTAGTGGGTTCTCCTATTAACTTTGTATCTTTCTTAGCTTTGCTTCTTTCTTTTTCCTTTGATTTTGCAGCTCAGAAACTTTGCAACCTTCTAATTTTGTTGTTATGTAAATCTACGAATGTGTTTTCTTAACATGCACTTTCTAAATTTCCATATGAGGCCTAATGCCATGTTAAAGTTTGGTCCACCTTTTCTGTTCTTTAAACATGGGTTGATTAGAGTCTATTGCTCATAGAATGTAAGCTGTTGTCTAGAAGGGTGTGTAAGTTGTGATAGGTTTAGAAGTCGTCTTTATGATATATGATTTGGCTTTGACAATGTACAGGCAAGATTACTACGTGAAAGTGAGCAGGAGCTTAAGCTTATTCTAGACATTTATGGCAGCGAGTCAACAGATTCAAGGTATTTTTAACCTTGCATTACTGTTTTTTTTTTGCAAATCCATTTGCTTGGAGCAAACAACATAGATCTCAACCGAAAATTCTGAAATGTATGGGGGTTTTTATCACTATTTAGAAACTATGATGCCTCTATATGGCATCTACATGTGCTTGATAACCAGCTACAAGGATACCAAAAAATATCTTCTTGTTTTCTTTCCCCTAGAAATGAAATGCTTCCCTCTGAAGTTTTTTAACTCCCACCTGTCTGACGCTTCTCAAGTATTGTGATTTTGTTAATTCCCTATGTTATTAAATGTATATCTTAGATGCATACAGAACCTCCCAGCGATTGAAATGTTTGAAATTCTTACCGTTTCATGACTATGAGTCAATTGCTTATCCCTAAGATGTGAACTTTGAAGCTTGGTTGAGGAGAGAAGAAGGCAATGCGGATGGCTCTGGTTTTGTGCAGAGGACAAAGCAGAATATTTAACCTAAATATTACAATGTGGTCATCGGGAATAAGAAATGCTTAGAGCACCCCTTAATAGTTCTGAATCAAAATGACATGTTATGACCAAGAGATGCTAAAAGAGCACATGTGAGTTCTAATTTGGTGCTCCAGTGCAAATCTTCTTTCTCTTGGAGACCAAGGGAGAGATGGGGTTATGCATGATAGTGACCAGCTGAGATGATATCTGTATGGAAGGCTGGGCTGCAAATTTGATAAGTACATTTTGATGTGGGATGCATGGTTTGCTATGCACGAATCATGTGAGCATTATGATGACGTCTTGATCTTTGGCTTCTAGGGATGAGAGATAGAGATGGGGTTATGCATGATAGTGACCAGCTGAGATGATATCTGTATGGAAGGCTGGGCTGCAAATTTGCTAAGTACATTTTGATGTGGGATGCATGGTTTGCTATGCACGAATCATGTGAGCATTATGATGACGTCTTGATCTTTGGCTTCTAGGGATGAGAGATTGACTTCTCAAAACGGTGCTTTAAATGCTTCCATGAGGCAAATGGTAAGTTTACCTGTGAACTTCTAAAAAATGTCTTTGGCTGCAGCCTTCTTTGAGAACCTGAGAAGATCATTCCCAGCCAAGTGTATGCCATTGCTATCTTCAGCATCTCCTTTTTGGATGTGAATGTCTAACCATGGTTGGTGTTAAAAATCTTAATCCTATTTAACCTACACATTCCTCTTGTGGCATGAGGTCTAAACCTAAGGTGTGTGGGATTTCAGTACAAGATTGTCTTCTTATAAAGAGCACTGAGACCATTTTCTGCGGATCGTTCCTCGAATTTTTCCATGCAATCTGCGAGTTCATTCATGAATTGTGCTCGAAAAAATGAGAGAAAATGCAACCCACCATCTGCAAGCTCATTCATAAATAGTCCTGTTTCTTTACAATGGTCGGGTTGCATTTCTCTGTTTCATTGACCTGCACACACAGTCTTTTATCTTGGCCACTACATTCCCAATCGTATAATCCGTTGTTCTTTTAACAGGGTTTAGGAAAGCCTCTGCATATGGCCTAAGTTAAGAACTCTGCTTTGAAATGTACAAGGAAGATGATAAGAGCTAGTGGGAAATTAACTTGATTTGCAGCCCTTGCTGGTCCTTCGCTTTGCCAATTTTGAGGTTGTGAAAAGTTTTACCAACTGACTTGGTTGTCGCAAGGGCCATGGGGGCTGGTTAGGTCCAGTAGCTTTCTAATGGCTAGGCTGGCTTTCTTTTAAGAACAAAGTCTATTGTTTATGAAGTTACCATTAGTGTATAGAATGTTCAGGTGCATGTCTAGGAACTCAGGTTCAGTGGCTTGACGAGGCGATTTTAGAAAATGTTTTGTTGTCCTTTGGGTGATGTTGGTGGATTTTTCCGTTCTTGTCTAGTGTTTTGTTTTGCATTCCTCATCCTCCTTGCTTCACCTAGAAGGAGTCTCCTTGAAGCTTTCACCCAAGTTTGTTGTGCATACAAAGAGCCTTGGCCCCTTTTTATACAAGTTTGGGGTAAAAAGCATGGCTTTTCCCCTTTTTAAAAAAAACTATTTGAATGCTTTTCTCTTTTTTTACAAAAATTTAAAATTCGCACACGGGCGATGCTTTTTTGTTTCTTCTGCGTTTTTGGTTTCAGCGCCGCTTTCTCTCTTTCTTTTGCGTTTTTCTGCTCGGCGTCTCTCTCTCTCCTTCGTTTAGGGTTCAGTGCTGAACTGGGTGCCTGCTGGACTGCGTCGCTTTGGATCGAGGTATCCCGTATGTATAGTTCCAATAAATCATATCTGATCACTTGGTTCTTGTCATCCTGATGAATGGGGAGTTTGGGTCATACTAGAGTGGTGGGAAGTGATCCATCCCGAGTCCTTACCTCGTGAACCAAGTGCATACTTGGCTGTACCATTACTTGTGCCCAGTGCCCATTTGCTCTGGTAGCTGCTGGGAGGATTGTAGGGTGAGCCACTAGGGGCCGTGGCACTGAGCCGGTGTATGCATGTGATTGTCTGGAAGAGTGCCTCTACTACCATGGGTGCTACAACAAACTCTGGCAGGATAATATCATGTGGGACCGATGGTTTGCGTATGGGAGAGCATCACGACCTAAGGCCTCTCTATCTTCGACCATTTGGCTGTTGTGAGATCGGGTGCCCAAAAGGGTGCTTCATACATCAATGCCGGAGTGACCAAGATGTCAAATAGCCACATCTTGGTCCTTGGCAAGCATTGTTTCTTCATGAGAGCGAGAGAAGCATACCCTCTCATTAGTCAAGCCTTTGCAACATGGCTCATCGAGAAGACCAATCCGGTAAAAGAGACCCCCAAGTACACATATGAGAGTGCAATCTCCACTGGGCTGCCCATGTAGGTGAAACTCGGTCGAGATATGAAAAGAGGAGATGTGTTGAAGACCTTATCCTTAGTTTTCCCAACGGTTATTGTGAGATCCCGTTGTGCACAAGAGTCTTGTAATGTGTCAAGAAGATGCGTTTGGAGAGCCTCTAGAGAATCTTCAATAAGCACAATGTCATCAGCATAAAGTAGTATGGAAACAAGGATGCTTGCTAGGTGATGCTCTTGGTCCCCATCCTCCTTCAATGAAGGCCGAAATCTTGTTGATGTAGAGGCCAAAGAGTGTGGGAGATAGTGGGCATCCTTGCTTCACTCCGATGGTGTTGGAGATCTCCTCTGGTAATCCTCTTGGGCATCTCACCCGCCCTATGACCGGCTCCTAGATCATGTTTGATGGTACCCCCAAATCTTGGAGTCTTTGCAGTAGTCTGGCTCGGGGCACTGTATCAAAGGCTTTGCGGAAATCCATAGGCCACAAAGCAACAGTAAACCCGTGAGTGTCGTGCGCTGGTCTGCTCTGTGATGGCTTAAGGGTGAAGATGTGACCAAAGTGGAGAATGACATGCGGAAGCTTGCATGCCTGCCCTAATACTCTGTAGCCGATGTCCTTGTCTCTTTGCTATTGTTGAGCTCCATCTCAAGTACTGACCCATAAAGTTTGGCTAGTGTGTGGCCAATCATAATAGTCCTGTAGTAGTTGTTGGGGTCCATGGGATCTCCAGCTTTATGGATGGGTGTGATGATATGGCTGACCACGTGGGTGGGAAGCCTTCTAAAAGAGCCCGGTTGAACATATGGGCTAGGAGGGGTGCCAGAGTTTCCTCTGCATGGAAGATTTGCTCTGCCAAGAGGTTTGTATGGTCGTGTGGTTTACCGTTTGTGAGTCTTCGGATGGCTCTTCCACCATGGTGGGTGTGAAAAAGGCGGATGTGATGGGACGTTGGTGTGATGGTGGTGGGGAGGGCGGCTGATCTTGTACTTTGTATAGGGATTGTGCATGTGTGCCATATGGATGGTGATGTGATGGGTGTGGATGGGCGTTTCTCCTGGATTTTCTTCCTGTCGTCGTTATAGTTCACACCTTTGGGAGATTGTTATAAGTCCTTGTATTGGCCTTTAACATGTGCTCATTTCTTGCGTCTGGTTGTGTATTGGTTAATCCTTGAAGCATCTCGCTGTTGGATTTGGCAAGTTGCAACCTCATGTGGGAGACGTCTCACTTACATGTTGTGCAACATTCCTCGTCATACCAATCGTTTTGGGGCATGGTGCCGGTAGGGGCTCTGGCGGTAGATCGACTAGTGGATGGAAATGCGGCTATGGCAGAGGTGTGTAAGACTGTGGTGAGCTGAGAGGTGAGTCGGCTAGTGGGAGTGTCACCATTGGGCCACCCAACTGTTTCACGCGTGCTTTCTCATTATATATATACATTGGACTGGCGTCCATGGTAGTTGCATATGCCACGGATTGATGCTACTCATGTGGTACTATGGACTTGGCTTTCCGTTAGGACTTGTGCATTTGAGTACATGCCTGAAAGTGCATGGAGGATTGGTGTTTCATTTGGTTTAGTATCTCGTGTACTTGCCTGAAACATGTCTATTTTGGTATAGTCTCTTGAATGGGGATTGTCCATACCAATGTTGCATTGAATAGCATCTTTATGTGCTTGCTTGCAAATTTAATTTGCATGCTGTTTTCATGCCTACTTGACCAATGTGTAGTTTAGGGTAAGGGGACGCTCACTCGTGAACCGTGCATGTGAAACTGTATGTTGACATGGTTATCTGGCATGTGACAGGTAGTAAGTATTGGTCAAAACCTAGCCTTAGAAACTAGCACTAATTTATAAGTGAGTGTGTACATACTTCATTAAGTTTTGGCCAAAACTTACTTATAAATTATGACCAGCCTTGTGTTCGCACATATTGATGTCCCGAGGTGGACGAAACTCAATGCCCATTGCCCAGACCCTCTCCTCCTCGTTCAAAGAGAGCAACCAGCCATGTGTCCATCCCAGCTTGCACCACAAGTCACTTTTCAGGGTGGACATCTCATCATCTCTCTCAAAGTTGATGCCCTCGTTCAGCAGCCTCTTTTGCTGTATTTTTTGCACTTTCTCCTTCCCAACTCCATATCCGAGCTTGCTAGTGTGTTTTCCAAGCTTCCAAGAGTGTTTCCAGGTGATATTCACTCTCCTACACACTCCCAATGACTGAAATTCAGCAAAACAGTCTTTTCTTTTATTATAATTTCTTGTCTTTTGGCTGAAAACCCTAATTTGAGCATGCCTTTCTCAAGTCGAACAATAGGGAAAGCTTTCCCAGGGTTCCCTTCATCCTCTTGAAGACTTTTGTTGCGAAGGATACTGATAGATTGAAGATTTCGATACTCTAGACGCTTCCATCGTGGAGACATATGTTGTCATCGACTCTACTTGCAATTGGTGAGCTTTAATGCTTAATTATGGAAGCAAGTAGCAAGAGGGAGAAGCAAGACTCCATGTTTACATACTCTGTGTAGTGTTCTGTTGTCCTACGTGCTCTCTTGCAGATTGTTACTACCATGTGTTGGCGGAACAATAGAGAGTAGATTGTAGGAACATGGGCACTTGAGAGGGTAGTGTGAGTTGCATATCTTCATCGACAATCGTAGTGTTTGTAATAATGTATTCATATGCATTAGTATGGAAATCCAGTCAGAAATGCCCATGACCCTATGTACTTGATTCTCCCAAGATCAATAAACATTATTTGAGAGAGGAGTCGTCCGTTGCAGCTCATTGTGTGTCTTTTGTCAATTTCAGAAAATTACATCTTGTATTGTGCTGCTTGTCCATTAAATCTTGGTGTATTTTAAGTGTATGGATTAGCATTGTGTTCAACCAAGCATTCTACAGTGATTGGTGGAGTTACATTGGTATCAGAGCATATGGTTCTCTTTGACTTTTATCAACGATCACTGTGAACACTAGCTATCTCTACACTTAGAACACTATGGACAACCGTACAGTGAATGTTAAAGATGCCAACACAAGAGGCGGGGATAATAAAATGCATGCTTCCAATGCTTTACAGGAAGAGCAAACTCATGTGGTGTATACCAAGGAATTGGAACATATGGGACAGCTGTGCTGCGGAAAGAGAGAATGCAAGAACTAGAGTCCATGAACTTACTCGTATGAAGGCTCTTCTTTATGCACAACAAGAAGAATTGAAGGTCTATTGCCAAGATCCATTGGTACATGATCGTTTGAAGGCCAAGAAAGTTGAATCTTTTATGGATTATGCTATGGCAATGATTGCTCAAGAGTTGCACATGCAATTGAGGGATGCAACACATGCATACTTGGACCGTATAGAGGATGCTTATGCAGAAAAGACAAGCATCCCACATGTCTTGATATTCCCATAGGTGGTTGAACAAGAAAATACATCTAAGAGGATGAATTCTCATGCTATTAGAGAGGAACCATCGGCAACTTCACGCCATGCAGATATACCTTATGTACCCTGTGAAGGATACAATGTTTATGGCAGTGGTGAAAATGTATGTCAAATGCCATTGCCGGCGGCTGAAAATGTGCATGCACAACACATGGAACATGGGTTGTAATTTTCTATCGGTGCAGGTATTCCGCGTATCTCTCATGCAACTCATGTCCTTGAGTGTGCTCGTGAGGGAGAAGTTATGGGTGAAAATGGACCAATGTGTGTTGAGAGGCCAGCCATGTCTTATGCTTACAAGACACATGTATCTATACCTAATGCATCATCTTTTGTTCCTAAAATGATGCTAGTCATAGGGGTTGTTCCAATGGACTCACATGGAGGAAAACATGTTGAGATACAAGCTAATGCATCAAAGTCTCGTGACTTCAAAGCTGGAGACAAATCTGTGAAGTTTGATGCATATCATGGAGAAAAAGACACTTGCTTTTATTGCTCAGTTTAATATTAGTTTTAGTGATGAGGATTTCACTTAGAAATTCATGGTCCGGCATGTAAGCATGTTCATGAAAGGTCCTGTTGTTCATTGGTGGCTTATTAAGAAGCTCTCACTAAATCCTGTTAGATCATGGGAAGAATTCAAGGAGAGGTTCTATGCCTAGTTGTTGCCTCCCAAGTGAGATAACAATGAAGTGGGATTGGGTGAAGCAAAATGAGGAGGAAACGGTGAATGCATGTCTGCCAAACTTTTTGAAAGTGCTTTTGGAGGTGTCTCCATTTATTTATCCATGTCTCCGAGGTAGAAAGGAAGAGAAGGTTCCAATCAGGAGTGCAACCCGTGTACAAAGAGGGACTACAAATGTATCGTGGTCACACCTTACAACAACTAATTGTTGACACACTGCCACCAAGCAATTGGAACTTAAGTTGAGTTGATTCAATAAAGCTAAATCCTCATTCCAGGGCAAAGAGAGGGCTGTCCAAAATCTACAAAATAGTGAATGGCCACCTAAAACGAATCAAAGCCAAGATAAAAATGGTCCAAAGATTGAAAATAAGTCTACCAAGAAGCATCCCTTGCAAGTGAAAGACTATCGACTCACAGCAGAGCAAAAACAATAGTATATGAGCGAGTGTAAATGCTTCACTTGTGGTAGCATTGAGCATATTACAAATGCATGCCCAAACAAGAAAAAGCGTGGTAATGTGAATGCACTAAAGCCTAATGTGTATAGTTTTGGAAGTGTAGGGCAATACTTCACATGATAGTAAAGAGAGGGTTGTATGTAAAGCTTGGGACAACTTAAGGATCGGCCGCCTTTGTTCATGTTGGTTGATTGTGCAACTGAGAACTTCATATCTACACAAATGGCAGAAGCTTGGGGACAACTTTAGGATCGGCCGCCTTTGTTCATGTTGGGTATTGAAATGGGAGGCATGGGTTCTTAAATTGAAGTAGGGGTTATCTTTGTTGGTAGAGAAGTCTAGGTTATGTCAATTATTGGCAAGTTGTGTATTCACATTCGAGGCTATGAGGCTATGTGGATCATGAAAGTTTTCTTGTAGCGCCTTTGAATGGTTGTGATGTATTGCTTGGAAAGTCTTCGCACATGTGCATTGATTCGTGCAAGGCTTACAAGACCAATAGAATTACCTTCATGCATAAAGGACAAGAGCATGTACTTGATGCTGGTGAATAGGGTGATACTATTCCCCTTGTATCTCATGTACAAATCAAGAAAGTAATGAAAAAGGGTATTTTTGCATACTTGATTTTTGTATGGAATCATGTTGAAGTAACTAATGTGCATATAAATACTCTGATAGACTGAATTTTTTACAAGAGTACAATGATTGTTTTGTTAATGAGTTGCCACCCGTGCGATCGAAAGATCATCACATTGATCTTGTGCTGGGTAGCTCACCACCTAATAGACTAGCCTATCGTGTGAGTGCATCCCAGAGAGAGGAGATCATGAAGCAGTTAAATGAACTTCTTGAGAAGGGTTTGGTTCAGCCAAGCTCTTTTCCATACTATTCACCCGTTCTCTTGGTTTAAAAGAAGGATGGGTCTTTTCGTACGATGTGATATGCAGCGGAAGTCTTTGTATTGGTTGATCCTGTCACACAATATGCTCACACCGTCTTCTGTATCCTGAGTTTCGTGAGTTTAGCAATCCATTTCATTTACTTCAAACTTTAAAGAGATGAGAGAGAGAGATATGAACACTGTACACCAGATTGGGTCCCGAATTACCCACTGAAGGGCCCCCTATCCCGATAACGAGATAGTATTTGCTTTATTACTTTAGAGAGAATGACTTTGGACTGTAGATAAGCCAAACGCAAGATCTCGGAGGATCGGAGTAGGGCTGATCTGTACACTGCTGTAGAAACATCTCAATGACTTGATCTTGAGCCTATGCACTCTTCCCAAGGGCATGAGGAAGGGCTGCACACCTGAGGCTCAAAGAAGAAGAAGGTGGACTGTTCTACACACTGTTAGAATGCTGAAAACACATATGAATGCTGAGTTACCTTCACCAGATGACTGCTGAATGTGTTGATGATGCAGAGAATGCTGGACACTGATGCAAACAACTGTTTCAGGGCTGGAAACTGTTGTAAACTGTTGCTTCAAAGCTGGATTCTGCTGTGGACAGAAACGCTGAGGGCTGGTGAGGACTGTGGACTGAAACGCAGCAGCAACAGATGATTTCAGGGCTGGAAACTGTACGGCTGGAGCAAACGCAGCACTGCTGCTGTGCTGGACCAGAAAACGCAGGTATCTAGGCTGAATGCTGCTGGTTTTCAGGCGTGGAACTGAGCTGAGTCTGGGGCTGAACTATGGGCATGAACTGATGCTGAATTCAGGCTGATTAGAGGCTGAGGACAAACACCTAGGGCTGGATTGAAGCTATGGTTCTCAAGGGTTGGAGAAGAAAGCTTATGGGCACTAGGGTTGGATTAGTCTTGGGCTGAAAGCAAGAGAGAGGAGAGCTCTTAGCACAATGAAGACTGAATGAGCAAAAGAGACTCTAGGCAAGCCTATTTATACTAACTGGAGGTTGGTCATTTAATAAAGTTAATATTTATAAATGCCCAATAATGCAAATAATGATAAATAAATACTAATAAATATGGGAAAAATACCAGATAAATCCCAGTAAATTCCCTAAGGCTTTGGGGATGTTCTAAATGATGCACAGGCATATGTATGCATATTATGCAAGATGCAGAGTGCTTTCTGATGCAAACCCTAAGGCTTCTACTGACTCTACATGCATGAATGATTCTCTCCAAGTGGGTTAAGGGACTTGACTGACTGACTGACCCACTAAGGCTGAGGAATGACCTACGTAGCTCGTGCTTGACTTATCCTGGACTGAGGATGTACAATGGGATCACGGCGTACGACAATTATCATCCTATTGGGTTCTAAAACTGTACAAATGTTGCACTTCTGATGATGAGCCATCTTGTCACCATGCACTGAGTGCAGAGTGCATGTGACATTCCCTCCTGATTAGCTTGGCGGCAGGTTCATGGCTTCCAAGTAGTCCGCCAATAATTGGGAGTACTCCTGGAAGAACTCCTCGTCAAGCCATACGGCTTCGTGGGTGCCTCGATCTCGGAACTTCGTATAGAACTGACGAATCCGTCGACCGGAACCATGCTTCCATCGATGAAGAAGGATCTGCTCAGGCTCAATAACTTCTGCCTCGTCTACCATGTCTGGCTGCTGTTCATCTGAAACATCAAACACTTCTGGACCAACATATGGTTTTAGCCAAGAAATATGGAAAACATCATGCATTGTCCAACTGGTAGGCAACTTTAACTTCATTGAGACATCACTTATCTTCTTAACTATTGGAAAAGGGCCAAAACTACGGAATGAAAGCTTGGGACAACGTTTGCCCACTTGTTTCAATCTCTGCTTCATGATACGCAAATAGACCCAATCCCCTTCCTTGAAGTGGACATCTCGTCTAGATTTATTTGCCTGTCTGCTATATGCTTCCTGAGCTTTGGTCAAGCGGTCCTTAACTGACTCAATGATCTCGGAAAATGCTTCGGTGGTTTTGTTAGCCTCTAAAGATGGAGACACCATTCTCGTCAAAAGAGAAGAAAAACGGCGACCAAAGGCTGCTTCATATGGAGTCCGTCCGACACTGGATGAATGCGTGTCGTTCAAGATAGCTTGGACCAACGGAAGATAGTGCTCCCATTTGGATTGCTGGTCATGACAGTATGACTTGAGGACATCAAAGGCCAACTGATTATAAATTTCTGTCTGGCCATCTGTTTGGGGATGGAATGCACTAGACAACTGCAACTTAGTTCCAAAGTTTTCAAATAATGCTCTCCAGAAATGCGAGGTAAACTTGGAATCTCTGTCTGATGTTATGGTGCTAGGCAAACCACATATTGGATACCAATGCTTGAGAAACAGACGTGCTACGTCCTCGGCTGTGGCCGTATGCTTGCATGGGATGAGCATGCAGAACTTACTGAAGCGATCCACAATGGTAAAACACTGAGTGTTACGGGATCCAGTGGATGCTGGTAGAGGCCCTACAAAGTCCATAGATATGTCGATGAAAGGTCCGTCGGGGATAGGCAAAGGTTGAAGTAAACCTGCCTTCTTTGTATGGGGAACCTTGACTTTTTGACAAATCTTACAGGCTTGTACATGTGCATAGACATCACGCCTCATCTTTGGCCAATAAAAGGACCGTTCTAATTTCTCGAGGGTACTGTTGATACCCCTATGTCCTCCAACTAAGGAGTCATGGGCATCGTGGAGAAGAGCGGAACGCTTTTCTCGAGTAACACAGAGACGGTTCTTGTAGAACAACCAACCGTTCTGTACTGAATAGTGGCCAGGCTCAGAAGTGAGGGCCAAACTATACTGAGTACCAAACTCAGGGGAGTCGACATATTGGTCTTTCATACTATCCAAGTCCTTCCCCGTGATTTCGAGAATGGTAGCTTCTTGGACTGCCTGGATGCTGGACTTTCGACTGAGAGCATCTGCTACTGGGTTATGCTTACCAGGGATGTATTCAATCATACCTCCAAACTGTTGGAAGATTTGACTCCACCTGGCCTGTCGATCACTCCACTGGGCACTTGGCATAGTCTGAAGCCACTTAAGTGCTTGGTGGTCTGTTTTCACTGTGAAAGCCTGTCCATAAAGAAAAGGCTTCCAATGTTTGAGCGCTGTGATCACACCCAAAAGCTCTTTGTCATATACCGAATAATTCTTTTCGGCGACATCCAACTTTCTGCTGTAATAAGCCATGGGTCTATTGTCCTGCTGGAGGACTGCACCTATGGCTACATGCTGGCATCGGTGATGACCTCGAAAGGTTCGTCCCATGATGCTAACTTTAATACAGGTGCTTCTGAGGCAGCTTTTTGGAGTGCACGGAATGCATCAAGTGCCTTACTTATAACTGAGACTTTCTGCTTGCGAGTCTTCACCCCCTTGAGCAAGTCGGTAAGAGGTGCTGCAAGGTTGGAAAACTGATGGACATGTGTGCTATAGGCCTGACAAAGACCTACGAATGAACGGATTTCTTGGGCGGTTTTAGGAATATCCCAATCTAAGATCTCTTGAACCTTTGAGGGGTCCAGTCTAATCCCATCGGAACCGATGATGTAACCCAAATACTGAACTTCCTTAACACCAAAGATAGACTTTTTGGCATTTATGTAGAGCTGATTATCTCGCAAAAGTTGCAAGACTTTCTCCACATCTTTCTCATGCTGCTCCGCAGTGGCTGAGAAGACTAGTATGTCATCAAGGAATATGAAGACACACTTCCCAATGTGGACTGCGAAAATCCTAGACATCATCTTATTGAACGTTGCGGGTGCATTTTTAAGCCCAAAAGGCATGACTACGAACTCGTAGTGACCACGCTCTGTCCTGAAAGCTGTTTTTGGAATGTCAGCTTCAAAAATGCGGACCTGATGGTAACCACTATTGAGGTCGATCTTAGTGAAAAACTTAGCACCGTCTAAACGCTCCAAAATGTACTCTATCCTGGGCATAGGAAACTTATTCTTGATAGTGAGTTTGTTTAATGCCCTGTAGTCTACACAAAGGCGTGCAGACTCGTCCTTCTTTTGGACAAATAGGATAGGTGCAGCAAAAGGGGAGGAAGAAGGCCGAATGAATCCGGCTCGGAGAAGCTCAGATAACTGCTTTTTCAACTCGCCCTCTAAAGTCTTGGAAAGACGATAGGGAAACCTCCTAGGAGGGTCTGATCCAGGGACCAAATCAATGTGATGGTCCTCAAGGCGAGAGGGTGGGAGATCGTCCCTAAGCATAATGTCCTGGTGTCTGGATAGGAGGTCTGCTAACTGAGGGACTGAAGATGTAATGGATGCTACTAATGAGGGAGGGGCTGTTTGAGCACGAACATAAAGAAGTGCTCCTTCTGCTCCCTTGCGGATAGCTCGTCGGGCCTGGAGATGCGAAATCAATGGGATGCCAAGAATGCTTCTATCCCCACGAATCATGACAGGCTCAGGAAAACCTTTACAAATAGTAAAAGTGTCCTGTCCCCAATCGGGAATAGGCTCATACTGACGGAACCACTGAATTCCTAAGATCATGTCACACCCTAACAGAGGGGAGACGATGAAATCCCGTTGAAATGAGGCCTTCTGAACTTCAAAGGCAAACTGCTGTGCCTTCTGGGAAATGTGGGTGCAAAGACCAGGTGTAAACCCGTCCACATCCAGATGATATGGGACTAATGTGCAGTTCAATTTATTAGCCAACTGGGGAGAGATGGCGTCTTCAGAACTACCCATATCGAAAAGGACTACAAACTGTCGGCCCTGGGCAGAGCCATAAGCTCGGATAAGGCTCTTCTGAGCAGCATCGCTCTCACCCTCCTGCTTAGCATCAAATACCACGGATGGTATAGGATGCATGGAAGGTAAAAGTTGAACTGCATTTGAGGTAGTAGGCGGGGCTGGAGGAGCCGGGGAAGCTGTGGCAACTGTGGCAGAAGGAGCTTTGGCAGCTTGTGCCGCTTGCCATTTGTGGCAATCCTTCTTACCATGCCCTATAATATGACAGAAAAAACATCTATTTTCTGACTGATACTTCTTTTGCTCCTCTGGAGGAAGATAACCTCCAGTAATGCCTGCTTTAGCCTTTTCATCAGGGGTTTTCTTAGGTTCTTTATCCTTCTTACCCCCTGAACTGGAGCTATTACTGCGGTCCTTCTTAGCATCTTTAGAAGATGCGTTACCTTTCCCTGACTGTGCAGGTGATTGCTGCTGCTGGGGTTTGGTACTGGACTGAGATGTCTGCTTGGGCTTGCCCCCGTTGAGCTTCATTTCTTCGTTCTGAGCGAGAGTCAGAGCCCGGTCATATGTACTTGGTTCAAAGTTACGAACTGTGAACCGAATGTTGGAGTCCAATCCACGAATGAATTGCTCCATCTTGGCCTGCTCAGATAACCCTAACTGCTGTGCTAAAGTAATAACCTTACCGGAAAACTGAAGCACTGGGGATCCGTTTTGTCTGAGTCCATAGAACTCGTCTTTCAGACCGGTCATGTACTGGGGCGGGAGAAATCTGGTCTTCAGGTCATGGACAAAGATGTCCGAGTCAAAGGCTGTGACACCTGTGGCCTGGTCAGTATGAATACTAGACCAATGCTGCCACCAAGTGACTGCCTCACCAGTGAGATGGGGAGCCGCTAAGTGGACTTTGTCTTGTGGGTCTGTGATCCTAGCTAATGGAAAATGAGCATTAAATTGATGAACAAATTGATTAACTGAAGAATGATCACACTTACCATCATACTTGCTGAAATTCGGTTGACTGCGAATGATGGTTGTTGAAGCTGCTGCGGGATGCTGGCTGGTGACACCTATGACTGGGGAGACTTAGGAGAGCTGCTGATACCTCAAGTGTATGGCCTCCTTTTCCCGTTGGTGTTCGAGTAACATACGTTCTCGATCAAGCTCACGTTGGTGTTCCCGAGCGGCGAGCTCAGCCTGACGCCGGTCTTCGTCGATCCTGCGTTGGGCTTCCTCATAGTCGCGTCTTTCTTCTTTTTCTCTTCTCCTTCGGGCCTCGTCCTCTCTCCTTTGTTGTTCCATCTGAAAGAAGAGGGAGATGTAGTCGGGTGCTGCTGGAGGTGTAGAAAGACGTGCTGATGCTGCCTCCAAGAGTTGGAAACGCTCCATGAGTAGCTGGTTCTGAGCTCTAAGAAGAGCTATGGTGTCTGCTGTAGGCGGAAGAACAAGGTCTCCTTCGGGGGAGACGTCTTCCGGCTGATGAGTACTCTCTCCTGTAGACATGATACTGAAGTCGGTGGTCGTGCTGGAGCGCAATCTAACCATCCGAGGATGCCCCCACGCTAGGATACGGTGTGTGTGGACTATCTGAATCTGATACCAATGTGATATGCAGCGGAAGTCTTTGTATTGGTTGATCTTGTCACACAATATGCTCACACCGTCTTCTGTATCCTGAGTTTCGTGAGTTTAGCAATCCATTTCATTTACTTCAAACTTTAAAGAGATGAGAGAGAGAGATATGAACACTGTACACCAGATTGGGTCCCGAATTACCCACTGAAGGGCCCCCTATCCCGATAACGAGATAGTATTTGCTTTATTACTTTAGAGAGAATGACTTTGGACTGTAGATAAGCCAAACGCAAGATCTCGGAGGATCGGAGTAGGGCTGATCTGTACACTGCTGTAGAAACACCTCAATGACTTGATCTTGAGCCTATGCACTCCTCCCAAGGGCATGAGGAAGGGCTGCAGAAGGTGGACTATTCTACACACTGTTAGAATGCTGAAAACACATATGAATGCTGAGTTACCTTCACCAGATGACTGCTGAATGTGTTGATGATGCAGAGAATGCTGGACACTGATGCAAACAACTGTTTCAGGGCTGGAAACTGTTGTAAACTGTTGCTTCAAAGCTGGATTCTGCTGTGGACAGAAACACTGAGGGCTGGTGAGGACTGTGGACTGAAACGCAGCAGCAACAGATGATTTCAGGGCTGGAAACTGTACGGCTGGAGCAAACGCAGCACTGCTGCTGTGCTGGACCAGAAAACGCAGGTATGTAGGCTGAATGCTGCTGGTTTTCAGGCGTGGAACTGAGCTGAGTCTGGGGCTGAACTATGGGCATGAACTGATGCTGAATTCAGGCTGATTAGAGGCTGAGGACAAACACCTAGGGCTGGACTGAAGCTATGGTTCTCAAGGGCTGGAGAAGAAAGCTTATGGGCACTAGGGTTGGATTAGTCTTGGGCTGAAAGCAAGAGAGAGGAGAGCTCTTAGCACAATGAAGACTGAATGAGCAAAAGAGGCTCTAGGCAAGCCTATTTATACTAACTGGAGGTTGGTCATTTAATAAAGTTAATATTTATAAATGCCCAATAATGCAAATAATGATAAATAAATACTAATAAATATGGAAAAAATACCAGATAAATCCCAGTAAATTCCCTAAGGCTTTGGGGATGTTCTAAATGATGCACAGGCATATGTATGCATATTATGCAAGATGCAGAGTGCTTTCTGATGCAAACCCTAAAGCTTCTACTGACTCTACATGCATGAATGATTCTCTCCAAGTGGGTTAAGGGACTTGACTGACTGACTGACCCACTAAGGCTGAGGAATGACCTACGTAGCTCGTGCTTGACTTATCCTGGACTGAGGATGTACAATGGGATCACGGCGTACGACAATTATCATCCTATTGGGTTCTAAAACTGTACAAATGTTGCACTTCTGATGATGAGCCATCTTGTCACCATGCACTGAGTGCAGAGTGCATGTGACATCGTACGTGTGGATTATAGAGCTTTGAATAAGCTCACCATCAAGAATCGGTTTTCAATTCCACGGATAGATGACATCCTTGGTAAGTTGGATGGATTGGCATGCTTTAGTCGAATTGATCTTCAAGAGTGCATATCATCAAGTGCGTGTGGTGTCTATGGATGTACATAAAACTGCTTTCAGGACAACATTTGGGCTTTATGAGTATCTTGTTATACGTTTTGGTCTTACGAATGTCTTGGCTACATTCAATAGACTGGATTGTACGTTGCGTGGGTACATGAAATTTATAGGTGTCTTCTTTGATGACATACTAGTCTTCTTGAAGTATGAAGAAGAGCATAGAGCTTAGTTGGCTATTGTTTTTGAAGAGCTCTGTAACCATAAATTCTTTATAAATGCAAAGAAGGGAGTTTTTTTTGTCAGAGACACTATCTTGGGCATATTGTGTCCAAAGATGCAGTGTGGATGGATGCTGTAAAGATTGATGTAATTCAAAATTGACCTGAATTGAGATCGATGCATGAAATCCTTAGTTTTGTTGGATGATGCTCTTACTATCGTAGGTTCATTTGGCGCTTTGCATGGATTGCTTCTCCTTTGCATGACTTAACAAAGAAGAAGGCTATATTTAAATGGATTGATGTAGAGAGAGATGCATTCCTCAAATTGAAAGATGCAACTGCACATAGTCCAGTGTTGATCATTTCAGATTTCCAAAAACCATTCAATGTCGAATGTGATGCATCTTGAAATTGTGTAGGAGTTGTCCTTAATCAAGAGGGACATGCTGTGGCTTATGAGAGCCGTAGGTTGCATGATGCAGAGCTCTTTCTTGGCATTTATGAGAAAGAGCTCTTGGTTGTAATTCATGCATTAACCATATGAAAACATTACTTTCTTGGGATTGATTTCATTGTGAAGATAGATCACCTAAGTTTGAGGTATTTTCTTACACAAACTAAATTGTCAGAGAAGCATATGAGGATGGCCAATTTCCTCTCTATGTTTCATTTTCAGATCTTGCACACCCTAGGAAAATTGTCACGAAAGCCGTATGTAGCAGGTACCTCGGTTGCCTCTTATGGAGATTTGTTTGCCATGCGTGGTTTGTATTATATGGATGCTGATTTTGCCACTATTTGGGTTGATTTGATGGTTGGTCATGCACAAGAATCATATGTGATCAAAGAGGGTTATTTTATGAAAGATAATTACCTTTGTGGTGTTTTGCATGAGGCGAAAAGTTTTGAACGAGTGCCATGCTCCATATGTTGGTCATAGAGGCATAATGGCTACTTAACGCCTACTACACATAGGCAAAAGTCACCAGGGCTGCTTCAGCCATTGCCTATTCCCACGCAGCCATGGGAAAGTATTACAATGGATTTCATTATAGACTTGCCACAAACTCAATAGGGTAATGATGCTATTTGGACAGTTGTGGACACGTTAGGCAAGCAAGCTCACTTCTTGCCGGTCAAGAAGACCATCAAAGTTGAGCATATGGTTAAAATATATCTTGCACAAGTGTTCAAGCATCATGGAATGCTGAAGTTCATTGTAGGGGATGAGATCTCAGGAACACAAGTCTCTTATGGTGGGCCGGCCGTGTTGGACCTCTTGAAATGTTATGTAATGGATCAAAAGTCTTCTTGGGAGAAGTACTTACCTCTTGAAATGTTATGTAATGGATCAAAAGTCTTCTTATGTAATGAAATGTTATGTAATGGATCAAAAGTCTTCTTGTGGAATTTACATACATCAACACGGTGCATGCATCTCTGGGAAAGGCCATGTTTGAGATTGTTTATGGCAAGGTGATTTGGCCACCCATCCAAAGGATGAGATATTTCCAAGCTGATGAGTATGTAAGAGACTTGGAAATTGCCTTTGCTCAGGTGCGGACAATCATCACAAGGCCACAAGACAAACATAAATAGAAAGCAATTTCATGTCAAAGAGAATGATTAGGTGTTGCTGAAATTCGAGAAAGTAAGACTTGCATAGAGGCCTGGCAAAGACGGTGCATATCCTAAGCTTGCAACTAGCTACTATGGGCCTTTTAGAGTGATCGAGAACATCAATGAAGTGGCTCTCAGGTTGGCACTACCAATCGGCATATACACAATGCTTTTCATGTGAGTCTCCTTAGCAATTATGTAGGGCCGGAGCCTAGTGAACCGGTCATTGAGGATCCACTAGAAGTGGATAACTTTGAGAAGTTTTTGCAGCCAAAATAGATTGTGTATCACAAGGAACGCAAGCTTGGTCCAAGGGGGCGGGTGGGAACGGTAAAGGTATGTATAGATGCGACTAAAGCTGAAGATCCCATTAGGTAATCCATTGTACTTGAGCCCCTGCCATGTGGGAAGTATGGAAGAGCTCCGGAAGAAGGCCAATGGGACATCCTGTTGAAGATGGCTGAGTCTTGTGTGGTCCCCGGCAAGAGAACTCTCCCCTGATGTTGTATTGTCCCCTGTGTCTTGTTATGCCCGGTGGATGTCAATCTCCTCTGAGTCTATCTCGTGCATGGTCGGCTCCTTTTGGTCATATACAAATGCGTGCTCTCTGCGAGTCTTGGTGTTGAAGTCCCCTAAAAGGAGAACTTCGCCCAATCGTGAGAACTCAATGATGTTTGCATGGAGGGGATAAAACTGCTCTCCCTCCTCCAGAATAGCATATAAGGACTTCCCTGGTGGGAAGTAACAGACTGGTATGTGTATACATCTCTCCATTGTGACTAGTAACCTCACCCACATAAAGCGTGCCTCTGTGTCCTTGTGGACTATGGTGATCATGGGCTGTTGGTGTGTCTTGGATAGTACCGTTACTCCGCCAGACCCAAGTACCCCATCGCATGTGCATGTCTCCTCTTGGTAGGCGGAGAGAGAGAGAGAGAGAGAGAGAGAGAGAGAGAGAGAGAGAGAGCACTAATGTAGACTTCAACAAATATAGGGACTTCATGGAATTGAAGGAGGCTGAGTGCAGTGCTTGGGCTGAAGTAGAAAAGCTTAAATCAGCCTTGGATGATCATGGCCTTGAGCTACGAGTCAAAGTTGCAAATGAAGCTGAAGCAGCTTGTCAACAAAGGCTTGCAACAGCAGAAGCAGAAATTTTTGATTTTAGGCAAAGACTGGATGCCTCTGAAAGGTAGCGCTTTAGAACTCATTTTTGAGAGATGGAATCAAAGGGTTCATGTTAAAAGATGCATTTGTGACGGAATTTATTCATGGTAAGTAGCTTTAGTAATGCTAACCGGGTTGATATCTTTGAAGGGTTGTTATTGAGTTGAATGAAGTCGCAAAGATGAAGAGCGAGGAACGTGATGCTTACCTCGCAGAAATAGAGGTAATTTTGTTTCAAACTTTTTCCATTCAAATAGCTAAATTTTTGATGCTTGGTTGTAATTTTTTTAGTGATCTGATGTTTTGTGAGTTTTTTTTACAGACGATTGGACAGGCTTATGAAGATATGCAGACGCAAAACCAACGGCTTTTGCAACAGATTTCAAAGAGAGATGACTACAACATAAAGGTGTCTGCTTTCTTGAGAGAAATGTAGTTGAACTATCTTCAAAATGTTAATGCAGTTTGGCAGTGTTGCCCAAGTCTGGCACTTCCTTATCAAATGTTTGTTGATGAACTTCTCACCTTTGCAGCTGGTTTCTGAGAGCGTTAAAGCAAAACAACTTCACACCTCTTTAAGTGAGGAGAAGCAGGCTCTTGTAAATTATATCCACCATTCCACTTCCTTTGGAGAAAGCCACAAACAAAGAGTGGCGAGGTTGGAACAGCAGGTCCTACATTTAAGTTTGAATATTTTTAGATTTTTTGGGAATTGACTGTGATAAAAAAATCTGTAATGCCACATGTTATGTTCCAATTCTTGTGTTGTTTATTAGCTTGATGATTTCAGGTTAAGTTACATTTGGATCAGCTTGGCAAGGCCGCAGCAGATGGAAGGCAGAATGTCAGTGCTTTGGAGGTGCTGAGGAGGGTTGTTGAGACTGAAAAGGAGTGTCTTTCAACCAGGGCGTCTCTTCAGGACGTTCAGAAGGAGCTTGAGCAACGCAAGGTTAAGACTGGCGACATTCAGGCACAGCTGGAGAAGGAAAAGTAAGCCAGTTGGACAGTTTTGTGGTGTTCATGCTTCGATTTCCTTGTATTTCCTAAGAAAGTCATGTGGTGCTGGTCTGTATGTGCATACCCCGTCCTAAATCTGATGTTTTTTTTAAAAAAAAGGTTGGCAAAGAAACGGGTTCAAGAGGATCTTGACTTATTAAGATCTAAGATGGCCCGCAATCATGTACAATACGAGGGAAGCCCTTTGATTGAAAAGCTTCAGGATGAAGTGAAAGAGTACAAGGCAATCCTGAAGTGCAGTGTCTGCCATGATCGCCCAAAAGAAGTAAGGAAATCTTAGTTACTTCTTTGAGTATCTAGTCCATACTATGCATAATGGAGTTGATAGTTATATAGTCTTGTAGGTTGACTACCACGAGTATATAACATGCATGTTTCTAAAAGATGAATTTGGTCATGTTCTTGGATTCATCTAGGTATATAATTCAGCCGTATTAGCGGACATGCAGATTTCACAATATGAAGTTTTCGTCCGAGTTGTAGCAAGTTGATATTGTGCTTATTCTTTCTATCTTTAGCGGTGCATTTACCCTATCAACTACTTATTTGCTGTACTAATTCTTTCTATTTGCTACTTCCCTTAGTGCTAGGCTTCATTATGGTTGAGTCTGCCCTTCATCTCCGGAGGTTTGACAGAAACTCAGTATGAAGGGCTTTGTGTGAATATATGCTCTTATGTGTGTGTGTGTGAGAGAGAGAGAGAGAGAGAGAGCATATCTTGATACAAAGTTCTACACCCACTATTGGGCACTGATGACGTAAGTGGGGATGTTGTAGTATCTAGTCCATACTATGCATAATGGAGTTGATACAAGAGAGTATATCTTGATACAAAGTTCTACACCCACTATTGGGCACTGATGACGTAAGTGGGGATGTTGTAGTATCTAGTCCATACTATGCATAATGGAGTTGATAGTTATATAGTCTTGTGGGTTGACTACCATGAGTAAATAACATGCATGTTCCTAAAAGGTGAATTTGGGCATGTTCCTGGATTCATCTAGGTGTATATATATATACAAGAGCCTGATAAGCATTCTGTTGTCACAGGTGGTCATCACGAAGTGCTATCACTTGTTTTGCAGTCCATGCATTCAGAGAAATTTGGAAATCCGACATCGAAAATGTCCAGGTTGTGGAGTTACCTTTGGGCAGAATGACGTCCGGAATGTCTACATATGACCTGCGTTTTGCTTGAATACCTTATACATGCAAGAATATTCATGGGTTTCTTGCCCAGTCAAGTGTTGAGAAAGGCTTCTGGGTACCTACTGTGCAGCACATCGTTGAACATATGGGATCGCATGGCAGTAGCTCAAGTCAACATTTGAGAAGCCAATTCTGCGAAACATGGTTTGAGCTGCAGCAAGGCTTGTAAATCTAGGACTGACCAGACATGTTCAGCGCTGAGAGCTCTACTTTTGAAGGAGGTTTACTTGTAGCTATTAGATGCACATTAAGTTGGGAGTAGCAGCAGTAACATTTTGCTGGTGCGCTGTGGAATTCACTTGGGTGATTCTCGTAAGATGCCGCCCCTCCAGCCATTTCCAGCATGCAGTTGTGCGCGCACGTGTCTGAGCAGCTTGTTGTACATAATGTTTCTCAGTGTTAACATGCACTTTAGTCCCATGGAGGTGTAACATTCAACAATGTGTCCAGTAAGTCTTTTATGGAATCAATCAAGAGTTGATTTTTCAGATCCATTCAGGAAAAGCATTATAAAAGGCCAGGCAAAAGCTGGCAAATATTTTGATATTGGGAAGGGGAGTCAATGGTGGAGACCGTGGGACGAGAGGATGCGTGCGGCTGCTTGCAAACGACAGGGTTTTGGAGACCAAACCTTCAATTCTTTCCTCCACCTTCAGAATATCCCTCATTTTTCTTCTTTTATTGAAATTTCCTGGTACAGTTATCTCAACACAACGCTTCCATATTGATGGCTCTGATAGAAATCAAGTTGTCAATATTTCTATTACATGCAAGAATTAATGACTGTCTTTGGAGTTGGAGATGGCAGGTTGTGGTGGGATCAGGTCATTTATGGAAATAAATGTTGGTTTTGGAAGCTGGATATCTAAGCAGGGATGCACACAGCCGTGTAAGTCTACAGTTTTGTTTAAGGGAACAGTCTCTGCAGATTCCATCACAACTCTCTCAAAACCCCCAAAATGGTTTCACCCTCCAAAATTGCATGATGCTACCACACCTGAATATATTAGGCCTCTCTTTCTTTTTACTTGTGGGAATATCCCTCATTCTGTATGGTTTGTAATGGTTACATATGTCATACTTGGCATCTTGGATGCTAATCTAATCTCTCTCTCTCTCCTCCCAAAAAAATCTCAGCCTGCATCACTATCGCATTGAAGAGAATCTCTCTCTCTCTCTCTCTCTCTCTCTAGGTTGCCTTGATCATATGGAGGCAAAGAGACAGACCATGACCTGCCCGCGACCCAAAGACTCTTATTGCAGAATCCGAGTAACAGATGTTACATTGGTAATTTTAGTTCTCCCACAGTCGTATTCCATTTTGTATCTAGCTTTTACAGTTACCCATTTACACCTTCAACTTTGTAGTCATTTAGTTCTTTTTAATGCTTTCATGCCAATGTGCATGATAGATACACTCTAGATGTTTTTGTAAGAGGGTTACACTAACCTGCTACCTCAATTAATCAACACCCTTTGTGGATCTGGGTTAGTGCACAATTTTGCACCATAACCTGGCTTTTGTTCTTGGATCCTGTGGGCAATCAGCCGTCAAAGCTAAAATTGCCTTTTCCGCTCCCATACTATCGATTCTTTGACTCGTAATGTGGCTCACTAGTTTATCTCTTCTATATCCATCACTGCTGCCTTCAAGTTTTGTACAATTGTAATGTACGAGCATTAAATGGGGGTAAGATTTGCTGTGCTAGTGTGGAGTTCATCAAATTTTTGCCCTCTCGAAAGATGTTTTCTGTCTTCACTATGGGTACTGTCTGCAAGGTTTGTCTCACAAGTGTAATGCAAAGGAGCATAAGATCAGGGTAAAATATGATGCGTTATGTTAAGATTGTGCATTGCTGCCCTACGAAAGGGTTATAAGCATCATGTGATGTATTTTGTGGGGTCATGACGGGATGAGGAGTGATGTGGTGCACTGCAGTGGTGGTGACGAGGAATTGTACAGCTTGGTGGCTTGTGCTTTGTAGAGATTGGAAGAAAGATTCAACAGGTTTTAGAGACGGACATGTCCCGCAAGCTATATCATTTGTACGGCAGCATGTTTAATGCAGTGAAATTGTGCAGTCACGTATCCATTTTTCTATTTCTTGCTTTATTTTGATTATACCAAGTTCTTAGGGTTGGAAGATTGCTGACTTTTAATGTGGAGGCTGCAGCAGAAGCAGGTACTACAATATGCACCATTGTTCTATCACAGATGGTGTCATATAGAACATTGAACATTTTTGGTGCAAGTGTAAATCACTGGGGGTCTATATAGAAGGAACTGTCGCTTCTGTGTTGGTCTCCAGTTTCATTGTATGAATTGCAGTGGGTGCCTGCTTGAAAGCGTGTGGGGGATGAGGGAGATCTTGAAAGTGGCAATGAAGAGCCGATTTTTTTTTTTTGGGGCCTGTAAAACATCAGTGGTAGCATGGCATGCTTCTCGGGAGTGCCGTACATCTTGATTGATAGCAATTCTATTTCATGTTTAGTATTATGGTTAACATGAACTTGAATCTTCCATTGGATTATCGAATTGTATTTGCTACACCAATTGTATAAACCCTAGTAGCCTTTACACAGTTTTACCATTATTGTGCTTTTTATTACGAGATATATATATATTCAGGGTCACAGATCCATTTGTTTATTTAGGCTACTGGTCCAACTCACCCCCTTTTTGGTTGTTTGTACTAAAAAGGCAAAGAAGGCTTCATTGTGTTTGATGTAGGACACATTTAAATTTAAGAGTAGAAATCACTTGGACAGCATGTAAGAAAATTGTGCGCGACTGTTAGCAACAATGCAATAAGTAGCAGTCGTATATAGCAGTTTCTATATTTACATGTAATGAACTTTTGGCGCTATCGCCGGTGGTTCTTTTATCATTGATGGGAATGCATCCATGGTCGGGTTTTTCTGATTTGTCTTATTCGTGTCCAGTTTTGCTTTTAATAATTGTAAGGTCCACTTTCTTGAGAATTCACAAATCTGCTTGTGCATTTCTGTTCAGTTAGGAGTATTGTTTATTGTGGCAGTGCACAAGACGTAGCTATCTAGAAATCAAAGGCAAAACATTGTTAAAGTGCTCTGAATGCTCGTGGTGTTAATTACTGAACAAAATGACATGGATTTAGAAAGGTTATAATCGTGAGTGTTACCTAACGTGTGATTTTGTTTTAGTAAATGATTAATCACTAATATACTAGAATTGGGGCTCATAAATTGGCATTGGTAACGAGTGTTACTCAAGTAACGCAACGAAGTAAAAGACCCTTTTTCTTTAGGGGGAAAAGATTCCCGCTGTCGGCAGGCAATTGCTCTAGCAGGGGAGGCAAACACTCTAGGCTTGAAACTGTATAAAAAAATTTGGAGGTTGACACCATTTTTCCCATTTTTGAAAATGACAGGAAAGTACCAGATGTGCAGCCACATCAGTTCCTCCAGAATTGGATTGGTGATGGTGACAAGGAACTCATGGATGAAAAGAAGGGATGCCTGTTTCAGCATTACGGATATAAAAGGTGCTGTATGACATTATTCGCACCACAAAATGATTTGACTGTTTTTTTGTGGAATGCTCGTTCATGAAGCTTTCGGAAAGATAACTAGGTCTATTGAAGTTCTAGCATCTAGCTGAGGTTGTTAAATTGTTTTGGATGTGTTTTAGTTCGATGCGCAACCTACTTCCACAACCTTCTTTATTTTTGCCAAGCCAGCCAGCTGCCAAAGAAAGGTACTCTGATCAAAAGCGTTGATACTAGACATACATCGTTGCCTTGGCTCTCACCTCCTCCTAGCAAGGACGCATTACCTTCCACCATACGCCTGTGTGACCTTACCGTCCTGCTCTACTAACTGATGCCCTGCCGTCATCTCTGGCCACCCACCTCGTACAGCAAGGTTGGCTAGGCTTGCTCGCGGACTTCATTGAGGAGCCATGCTGAAGGCTCTTTACTAAGGCACACTCTTAAGTGTCAGTTACCGCCATCTTTTAAGTTCCCTCATGGCACAACTGTGCCCTTTTCAACCCCAGTATCTCTTCTATGCTCTCCACCAGAGCAGTCAGGTCCCCACTCAAGTGGACCTAGATCAAAACTCCTTTAAACAGCTAGAAATTGAATTACAGAAATAGCTCGCAGTCAAATGATATCTCAAGTTAAAACGTTCATTTCTTTTTCATGACAAATAAGCACAAGCTTTTTTATAAGAGCTTATGATTGTGTTCCAAAATTACAATATGAACACATTATTCTCTTATTAAAGCAAAACAACCTTTTCAATACTTGTCCTTTCTTAAACAGAGCATCAAGAATAAAACTCATTAAAACTTTTAGGAATTTCAAGCAAGTATAGAGGTAGAGGCATGACTTAATGAAGTAGTCGTCCTCTGCTCCGGTCTTGAGCATACACTGTTAAGGACAACCGAAATTCTTTACAGGCTTTATTTCACCTTTCCACCAGATACATTTGGTGGGCCTACTAAAATTTTTTACCACCGAGGCTTGTCACTTTTGGTTCCTCAGCCCCTTAGTTGTTGGGGGACTAAAATCTTGATACCTTGATACACACTAGTTTCTTAAGTCCCTTGGTTGCCAGGTCTAAAGTCCTTTAGATCATTTTTGATATTATCCTTGTAAAGTATACCGATCCTTTGATTCTTTCAACAACCAACATTTGGCATACGGTCTGAATTTTTTAACATCACAATTCCTTAAGCAAAAGCACTTTTGGATTATAGCCTGATTCAAAAACCGACATTTGACATATGGTCAGAATTTAGTTCAACATCACAAGTCCTTATGCAAAAAAGTGCTTTTGGATTATAGCCTCAATATAAAGAAAAATCCTTGCATGGTATTCATAGATGTAGAACATATCATCAACGAAAAAGATCCAATCAAGCTCTAAGCACATCACAACAAACCAAGAAGTAAGAATAATTCTCAAAATCCCTGTAATCCTTACAATCTTGAATAGTCCTCTATATCCTCATACAATTCTAAAAAATCTCACTGAATCCTCATAATCCTCATTAACTCATTCAAGAGTGAACGAAAGAAATTTAGAATCAATACATAATTAAAGCCATATACTCAAAAGGCTATCAACCTTTTAAAAGGTCTCATATTAATAGCCATGGTTAACCTAGATTTATAAGAGCCCTTGTTGGTCTTCAACTCCTTTGGATGCACAGTTTGAACATCTGAGTTCTATAGACCAAAATACTATCAAATTGTCCTCCCAAATGAATCTCTTCCATAAGATCCACAATAATTTCTTATTTTATTCCCCCTCCTTAAGGACATGGGGAAACAGGAAGTGCCCTTCTAAGTCCAGAACCTTATAAGTCCCTAGCATTGATTGATTAAAAGCAGAGTGATCAAGATCAATATTATCAACAAATGACCAAGATATCCAAAATATTTACATTTGCCTTCACAACTCTTAATACTGTAAACTAAATGGAGTACTAAACTCCTTACAATGAGTATTAATAGATATACGATCTTTGGAATGTCTTTCAAAAACTTAATAAATAAGAGCCTAGAGAGTTTGTCCAAAAGATCAAAAACCACCTCGAGATCACCTATGATATGGACCTTATCAATATACTAATTATTAACTCATATAATTTCATATTTATGACTACATTAAACCAAATCAATTGTTACTATAGTTATAATGTTTTGGGAAATTCCTTTTTTCGATAACTGGTGGTGGTGGGGACGAGAATGATTCAGATGATTTAGACGTGGTACGATCTACTATGACATCACTCAGATCGCAACCAAGGGGCACCTTTAACATCTTTTTAACTTTCTATATATCTTTTTTTCACATCTCCGCGTCCCACACGAAGGTGGCCCCAACATATATTGTCCAAAATTAAAGACAAGCTGAATTAATCCTTATTATGAGTCTTCTTGTCTCCATGAATAAATCGGTTGTCTCTGGAAAAAGGAGAGCTCTCACATCCCTCCTCTTCTCCTGACCTTCCTGTAAAAGCACGCACAATGGGCTGACATAGTTTTTGCGCCTTACGACTCTAGAGAGATTTTCCAAGTCTCTCTCTAAGTACACACGTGCCAATTTTTTTTGGTAGAAAATTCTCAGCCCATGAACAAGTCTCTTCTTCTGTACCCCCTACTCGGTCCCCTTCTCATTGTCAATTTTCCAAGCAGAGTACAGACGGGCTAGATCTCATAGAAACAACGACGTGACGTGAATTCCACCATGAACACACACTCGAGCTTTCCTTTTGTCAATCTGGTCGCTCCCATGTCTACAGCCGCCCTGTCAGAAATCTGCTCACTCAAAGCTATTGATGGCGGTTCTCTCCACGCTCCTCTCAGCCAGCTACTCAAGACTTGGACTATGCAGACCATGGCGGCCTTTCTGTGGCGCTTGCTCTAGAGTGCACAAGTTGCACAACCCGGGCTCTCTTAGCTTCTCTACCTGGAACTACATCTCTGCCATGCTAGCTGGAGGATTTGGATTGGTCAGTTTTTCCTCCCTAAAACCGTACCTTAATTCTATTCCCATTATTAATGGGCATGCATCCTTAGGGCATGTTCGTATGACCAACTTGCTGGCCAAAACTCTCTTAATCGAGGTCGTGTCCTCTTAATGCAATTATTCAGATTCGTATTCACACCAACTGCCCGTCCCAAAGGGAGTTCTTATGGCATGAAATCAAAACAATGAACTTTAAATTCCAAATCTCTAAACCAGCTTCTCCCAACACCAAGTTTCCTTTTCTCTTTGAGTAATGATGACTTTTTTTACAACACAAACTACCCCTTGCAAGCCACATGATGCCTAGTTCTTCAAACCACTATTATCCACAAATATGAACACCCAAAAACTTATGAAAAGGCACACTCACAATGTCACCTTCTACGCAAATATACTTAGAAGCCCCTTCAAGGCATTACCAAGTAGTATTAATACAAGATTATCCTTCTCATCTATGGAACCCATGACGTGTGGCCTTGTCTAACCGATAGTCAATACACTACTCACGAGGAGAGTTTGCCATTGATAATTCACCGAGGTGCGTGACGATAGCACCCAATCAATCCTCCTAAACGTGAAACCCTCACAACTTAAACCCTAAATTTTATCACATACAAGCGTGTTGCATCCACGCAAAAAACAATGCATATTTTTCAAAGATATAAAAACTTGTATTTTAAAGATATAAACAACACATATATATGCACGCATGTGTCATGATTTCAAACTCGTGTTAAACCACATGTCACCATTTTTTGAGAACAATATTCTCTCGTTTTCTTTCATTTTTTAAACCCACATACACGATCTGTTTTGCTTTTTCTCTTTTTTAATGTTTGTGAATCCCCACCCTTGCATGCATCTCTGTTATGTTGCACTGACGCATATGCGCTTGTAGACCCTTGTGTGTGGTATGCAAATGGTGGGGTGGTCAACTCTCCACAGAGGCTTGCACTCTTGTAACCATGATTTTCAAACTCGCTCAAATGGTTAAACTCAATGTACTATGTGTTTCCACGGAAGGGCACATTCCTTGGTTTATAATTCCTTGAATAGTAAGCATGGACTCTCCCACATTCCTTGGTTTATAATCTCCAAGTGCAAAAGGCAAATAAAATAATATGTACAAATAATGGTGCATGGCCAACAAAATAATCATGGTGGTCACACCATTGCCAACAATACCATCGGACATCCAATAAGTGTCTCGCGTATACTGTCAACCATCCTCATAGTGAACACGTGCTCTACATCACCTATGCCTCTCTTTCACCCAGTCACAAAGATAATCATGCCAGAACCACACAAAGCTATGAATAAGTCAAATTACACACTAAGACAATGACGCACAAAGCTATAAATATAAATCACACTAACAATGATTTAGTCCCCCCCCCCCCCCCCCCCTCTTCTTACATATGCCATCATACACATCACACTGTAACTCCTTAGGTGTCCCCAATGGTCATTGCTAAGTTCAAACTTAAAAACTCGTATTCTCAACTTAATGTGCTTTACAATTCGTAAATGAAGAGCATGTTCCTTCACCTTTCATTACCTAACATTTGTTTTCTCACCAGATCTGGTTTCTACTCTCTTGCCTTTTTTGTTGAAGTTGTGATCCTTATGGCACCCGGATAAAAAACATTTCTTATGCGATTGAATGTGTAGATTTAGTTATATTACATCCTTTTCATTTGAGATCCATCGAGCCTTGAATTCATGAATTAAAACGATGCTCTTTAGAATCATTGAACCTTATAATTTCAACACAAAATTTAGCATTGAGTGTGTAGAAAATGATGCTCTTTAGAATCATTGAACCTTATAATTTTAACACACATCACATCATTACTTCTTTTAATTTTAATCAGATGGCTTATAAGTTGGTAAAGATGGAGTGGATTAGGCCATTAAAGTAATAGATGGGTGGATTGACAAGATGTCCAAAAAGGATAAGAATATATATGGAGGCATCAGGCTACACGTCATCCTAGTTAACAAGTAGTGTATAGTATCTACTCTAAGGTAAGCTATCAAAGGAATACTAGGTCCATGGGTCAAGTTGAGTGTACAGGCAAGAGGAGGATGAGTTGGTTTATGCGCCAAAGTTGGTTTATACATGAGTGCTTGATATCAAGTGATATATACTATATATAAGAGGGGTGGAACATTCTTCTTTTCCCTATGCTAGTAATTTACTAGCTTTTTTTTCTTTTTTCTTTTTTCTAGATAAGGTCCTAAGTATAGCCTATGGGCATAAGGAATTTCACCCCCTACTACTACATACATGTATACACGTGAGTACAGCCCTTCTAAATATTGGCCATTTTTAAAGGAAGTGGGCAATTTCGACCAATTGGAGTAAACACCTTGCAGAGTTGTAGAGTTGTTAGTGACTAGGCATATAACACACTGTTGTAGCCATGGGATTGTGACGATGAGGTGGAAATGCCCCAACAATGTGGTGATGATTTGACTAATGTGTGGGCAGCACAGGAACATGCACCAGGTAGGGTGTCCCCAGGAGTCATAAACCAAAGAGTCATAACCTCTTGAATGAGAGACCCAAGCTCTATCCACTAGGTTACCACTAATACCTTTTTCACCTCTGTCTATATAGATAGGTGCATGCTTTGCATGAAGCCTCTTCATTAGCTTTTTGGGGGCCGGACAATTGGTGTCAAGGTGAATGGTTCGGTGTGGGTTTTCTGAATTTCTGGATTGATCCATGGAGCAGGTTGCTTTCTGTGATGAAAAGCAGTTGAAAACAGAGTTGATATGATAAAATCAATCCTTGATAACAAAAATGGACTGTACATATAATTAGGTCTGCCCTGCGGTATAGCTAATGGCCACACCAGTTGCAACCTGGCCGCCGAGAGCAGCTTCTGTGAGAAGAGAACCAGAGCGGTCCGATTAGTTTTGCCATTACGAGATCTAAGTCGTTGATTTATACAGGGTGCAACCTACACCAAAAGGTATTTATTTAGAGACAAATACCCCGCCATTTAGTCAATGACCACAACTTTCGACTTTCACTCTCCTATTCACTCTCCTATTCGAAAAAAATCACAGCTGTACAGAGACAAGGCCGATCAAAATTCTGTCACCATAGATATTTTTTAAATATACCAAAGAAAATTCCTATGGAGTTAGAATTTTCATACTTGTTGTCACTGTCTATAAGATTAATCCCCTGTATAATCCACATCGGCCACCAGCACCCTACGTCTATCACCATCAATATTTCCTGTCAACAACAATTAAACATATCATAATCATTAATACTAACTACATAAACGCATTAAAACTAACCACCACGAACAAAGCTTAGCACTAATTAAAACGACAATTATCATAATCGGCGCTGTTAGACCACACCTTATGGTCATCAATACGAGCTGCTTCTTCAACTAGCAATAATTCTTGTTTTTTTTTATTTACATTATCTCGCATAGCATAGCAGGAAATAACATGTGCTTGGAAGCAGGAACCTTACCTTCGACCACACGTTATGTCGTATAAGCTTGCGAGAGCGCTTGGGAGGTCATTTCCGATGCCATTTCCAGCCGAATCAGGAGGAGATTAATGGAACTTTTGCATAGCTTGTACGTTTGTCAAGGTAATTCAATCAATAGATTAGCGTACAATTCTGTAGCAGACTAGATTACGGAGCTTCAAGAAGACCTGCAGAGATTGCTTAATATGCATTTGCATCAGCCCTATATTGCACCTTTGCGAAGGTAATTCAATCAACAGATTAGCATACAATTCTGTAACAAACGCGTCAGAGAGGCACAAACGTGTGTACGTATGCTTAATGCATGCATTACCACCAAAAGAGGGGGCGCCCGCAGGCGGACATGCTATGAGGGCAACGAGGGGCTGATGAGGGGAGCGAATCGATGAATGGCGCAGACAGTTAGGAGATGCGCAGAAAGTTGCAGCGTTTAATTTTTTTAAAAACTAATAGGGGCCTTATTAATTAATCGAGTACACCTTATCCCAAGTAGCCCTTATTAATTAATCGAGTACTCCTGATTAATTAATCGATTTTGATTTTTAGGTCATTGTATGCTCCTATTAGGAAAATTTTTCCAATTTATGTATTGGATTTGATGGAGAACTTTGGTTAAATTATCGGCTTATTCAATTGTATCTCCAATTTAATAGGAAATACTCTCCAATTTATGTATTGGATGTGATGGAGAACTTTGGTTAAATTATTGGCTTATTCAATTGTATCTTGAAGTATACGATTTCTTATTGGCACGTTAATTACATGTTCACGTGTTACTTGAACCCTTGTAAAGATGGGGCACGTTGATTCCCTTGTGGATTGGCCTTCAAACACGACGTGCTAGTTGAACTCTCTAATAAAGATGGGGCTGTGCTTGCCATAAATTAAACTTTGTTCCATTTCAACTCACGAGTTACTTAAAATATCTAAAGATGGGGTTGTGCTTGCTATAAATTAAACTTTGTTCCATTTCAACTAATGAGTTACTTGAACTATCTAAAGATGGGGTTGTGCTTGCCATAAATTA
>NC_141110.1:27988747-27996247 GCF_041138505.1 Cibotium barometz
AATTTTGTTTTTATGAGATTAGATGTGTGTATGGGGGTCCTTGGTTTTTAAATGATTATTTTTCATTGTTGCATGTAAATACATACATTGTGAGATGTTATGACTGAATGCCTTGCAATGAATTTAATATAGAAAGACTAGCTTGGGTACATGTAATATGTGAATTGGGATGGTGGTGCGCCCACACAATGTACACATCACAATTAGTCTACAAGATAAAGGGGTGATAAGGATTTCTCATAATTTAGCTCTAAGAAGTATAGGGGGGAGAGGGTGAGCTTGAGCTCCTTGCAAGTACACACACACACACACACACACACACACACACACAAGTAGACAAGTACACAAGAGAGATGGATGGATGCATTTTCTTCTCTTCTCTAACAATCATAAAATTATTCCACTTTAAAAAAGGAATAAGTAGGGATGATCTACTCCAGGAAGTAAATAAGGCATTATTTGTTGGGGATTCCCTTTGAGTTTTTAGGTGGATCACAAGACACTACTATATTTGGTGAACAAATCAGACTTGGCTAGAAAGCTTGCTGCTGCAAGGTGGATGTTGTTGCTTTAGGAATTTAGCTTCACCATCAAGCATACACTAAGAAGTGAGTATATTGTGGTAGATTTCCTATTAAGACTAGGCTCAGGAGAAGCACCAGTGGGAGTGGAGGATGATGCTCAACTTCTCATAGTCGGCCAAGATAAGAGCCAACTCGTATGATGAAATGATGTAGTTTTTGACTTGTAGGGAGATATAACTGGAAAGAAGATATTCCAGGCTAGATTGTGGTGACCAAATGTGCTCAAGGATGCCTATGCATTTACAAAAACCAAATGCATCAAATAGAATGCCTTACTATCTCGTGTTACCTCCCCTGGAGCATTCCAAAAGTGGGGTTTGGACTTTGTAAGACCTTTCAAACCTATAACACAAAGAAAAAGGGTCCTAGTAGTTACAAACTACAACACAAAGGACCTTTCAAACCTACAACACAAAGGACATGATCCTCGTAGTCACAAACTACTACACTGCAAGGGTTTTATCTTTCATAATACATGGGTTAAATGATAATAAAATACACCAAGTGAGCTCAACTAGAGCTCAAATGAATCTTGGGCAACATTAATATCAATCAGACTAGTGTAGCTGATAGGTTATTCCTAAGGAAGAAACTCAAAGGCTAGATAAAGATGACAAAATCCCAGTGGGGCTACCCATATTAATGACATTAGGTTATTCCTAAGGAAGAAACTCAAAGGCTAGATAAAGATGATAAAACCCCAGTGGGGCTACCCATCTTAATGACATTAGATGCCTTATAGACTAGCTTAGTGGCGCTGGTGTCATAATTAATGAGGAAGAAGCAATGTTCATAATCCTCTCTAACATGCCCTCTTCATATGAACAATTTGTTTCAACATAGCTAATTAGCCAAACCAATCAACTAAACCTCACTCTTAACTCATTCTCTTCATCACTCATCATCATGGAGCAGATTAGAGTAATAGAGGCTAGAAAATCCTCTCTCTGTAGGCGTGGATGAGCAAGCATGAGAGAAGAAGAAGAAGAAGCCACAACACATGATTTTGTTGTAAAAAGAAAGGGCATGTAATCAAAGATTATTACAAAAACAAGGAGAATGAGGGAAAAGGCAAACTGAAGTCCAAAGATAAAGATGTAGATAAGGCCAAAGATAAAGGGAAAGCAATGCAAGGTAAGAACTATCATTGGAGTTGATTATGTGTTTTAAAGAATGTATTGCTACAATTCATAGCTTGTTTTGTTACCTTATTATCCTTTGTGGATACCCTTAGTGAATACCTTTTAGCCATTTTCACTTTACACTTTCATTTTACTATGTGTGCCCTAATATATAATATATATATATATCCTTGCACGATGTGTTAGTTTAGGTGATCTACATCCATATCTTATGGTGTAAGGTCACATTAATCCTCAGTGGATTATTAGATAAAGGTATTAGTCTAAGGTTCTAGTGATGGGCTAGATTGGTGACATATCAGGAGGGGAGGGCTATATTATTAGATTCCTCGTCTAAAGTTATAATGTTAAGCTACAATGGTGACACATCAGGGGCTAGATTATTACATAAAGAAGGTCTTGGGATAAGGTTGTAGTGTTAGGCTAGAATGGTGACATACATTAGGGGTTGGGTGGCTCTCCTAGGTGGCATGAATATCCACTAGTCAAGGCACATCCCTATTGTGTATAGGAGAGGAAGAGGTGGAGTAGATTTAGGAAAGGTGGAGAGAAAAGTGGATCAAGGTGCCTAGCTCATGGAGGCCTATAAATTAAGCTATCTCTCACTTATTAAAGAGCGTGTAGAGAATAATTTATGATGTAACTTCTTTTTAATTAATATAATCCTATGTGATCCTCAGTGGAAACTACGATCTCTTATGTTTATGAGTTAATTATTATGCTTATTCTCATTTATTATGATTAATATCATTATGCTTTAGTGCTATGTGTATGTGAGTGTTAATCTCACCTTAATGTTTAATCTATTTCCCAACCATTAATCAACTCTCTCTTTCCTATCATTGAGGTCCTTTTGATTATAACTGTTCTTCTCTCCCTATGAGTTGAGGTCCTTTTGATTGCAAGTGTTCTTCTCTCCCTTGAGTTGAGGTATTTTTGATTGCAAGTGTTCCTCTCTCCCTGTGAGTTGAGATCTTTTAGATTGCAAGTATTCTTCTCTCCCTTTTTTTGTGTTTTCTTATTTTTGATTACAAGTGTTCTTCTTTCCTTGTGAGTTGAGGTCTTTTTGATTTTACAAGTGTTCCTCTCTCCCTGTGAGTTGAGGTCTTTTTGATTGCGAGTGTTCTTCTCTCCCTGTGAGTTGAGGTTTTTTTGATTGAAAGTGTTCTTCTCTCCCTGTGACTTGAGATTTTTTAGATCGCAAGTGTTCTTCTCTCCCTACTATGAGTGAAGGTCTCTTAATTATTGTAAGAGATTGCAAGTGTTCTTCTTGCCCTTTTTTTGGTTTTTATTATTTTTGCTATTATGTCCTTGCAAACTTCTTTTGTTTTGATGTTGGCTGGTTCTACCCATAAAGGTCAAACAAGGTTGGGATCAAATTCTTAAGATGGGTGATGACGATCCATCAATGTGAAATAGCCACATATGAACTGGGTTGGCAAGGCCATTAAGGGAGAATCTCAGCTACTTTGTGTTAACTATGTAATATATTATATTACCTTGAACCTTTGGTTTAGATAGCCAAAATTTCACACATATGATGCATGGTATTTTGTCACTTGGGGGTAAGTTAAAGACAAGGTTGTGAGGTTCATGATGTCACCCTTGATAAGGGTCATGTTAGACTTGATAAGGGTCATGTCAACCTTGATAAGGATTTTTGCTGTAGATTACTAACACAAGATTATGGTCAATTAAGAAATTGATAAGGGTCATGTCAACCTTGATAAGGGTCATGTTAGCCTTGATAAGGATTTTTGCTGTAGATTACTAACACAAGATTATGGTCAATTAAGAAATTGGTTTGCTAGTTGAGTAATGGGTTTGTTACACAGAGAGACTGTTTTTTTGTGAGTGTGAGGCTGAATCTCTAACTCAATTATTACGCTTTAACTCCAGCTTATTTGCTTTCTCTTTTCTCTGCTCTCTTCATGTTCCAGCACGTTCTACTGTCTTTAACTCTTTTAACTACTTTCTTTGATTCTTTTCCTTGCTCTCTTTTTGCTCCACATCACTTTCTACTTTCTTTAATTCTCTTCATGCTCTAGCACTTTATAATTTCTTTGACCCTTTTAATTGCTTTTATTGACATTTTTTTCTAAAGCACATATACTTTAGTTACATCATAGCACAAGCACTTATGAGTTGCAATACTTGCACGGCTATCATGATTTGGTCACATTTGCTCTCACAACAAGAAAGAGCAACTTCAAATGGTCAGACCCTCTCTCAAGTTAAAATAAACCTCACCATTGACACTTGTCTCCAACACATCAAAGACTCGTTGACCATCAAGAGACCCCTTCCCTTGTAGTAAAAATAAAAATTTCCATCCATCAAAATGCACCTCAACCATGACATCCAATGAGAAAAATAACCATGACCATCTATCAAAACACACTTTAACATGCTACCATTTTAAAGAAAAATTAAAATACACCTCAACTTAATACACCATCAAAGAGACCCCTTCCCTTGTTGAGAGTAAAAATAAAAATTTCCATCCATCAAAATGCACCTCAACCATGACATCCAATGAGAAAAATAACCATGACCATCTATCAAAACACACTTTAACTTGCTACCATTTTAAAGAAAAATTAAAATACACCTCAACTTAATACCAATTAATGGTGGGTGCCTAAGAAATTTCTCCTTCCACCTCAACTAACTCTACTAATTAATGGTGGGTGCCTAAGAAGTTTCTCCTTGCACAAGGCTATTACAATGTCTATACGAATTAATGGTGGGTGCCTAAGAAATTTCTCCTTGCTCAAGGCTATTACAATGTCTATACCAAACTTTGGATTCCAAAGATTCCATCAAAGAGAACCAAAAGGAATTCCAAGAAAGGTAACATATGGGCCAAGCAATAGTGGTTGGTCATCCTAAATCAACTACTCCTAGACTAGGGATACTATGAGGGTAACACTCACATTTGGCTACCAAAGAATGTCACATGCACCCTTTACCTTAAAAGAAAACCCCTCAAGAGAACCATCGATTTCCAAAAGTACCAATTTGAAAGATATGAAATCATCAAGCTCACAAAAGTCAACACCATTGGGAGTAAACTTTTTCTTGAGAGAGGGTGTAACCATTGAGGTTTTACACTTCCTTGGCAAGGCTCATTAAGGTTCAAGAAATGATTTCTCTTCATGTCAAGAGAGGATTTCCAGTGTTGAGGATGGGACTTTAAAGCCATTTAGTGTGAGTAGGGTCGAGGGGGTGGAGTTGATCAACAGAGGGAAACTCCTCAAGTTTGCTAGCAATCCTGATAGGTTCTATAATGGGTTGTGAGCGATAGTACATGTCAAAATGAAGCAATTTTGGTTGCAGTCATCATTATTGCATGTGATGATGATATCATTAACATACAATACAAGTATGATAATATTGCATGTGATGATGATATCATTAACATACAATACAAGTATGATAATATTTCCTTTCTTATCCCATTTGACATAAAGGTTTGAGATATACAGCTATCTATTTCCATAGCTTTTTCCCATAACACGTTGGGTAGATTTTTGGCCTTAAGCATGCTCCATGCTTTTTTAACTAAGGTTTGGTTCATCCTTTGTGCAAACTCTATTCTATTGAGGAGCATGTGGAGTGGTATACTGCTACTTACTGCCATGCTCTTGACAATATTATTTAGCCTCATCCCCCCCTCCATCTGACCTCAGGGCCTTGATAGTTTTCCTCGTTTCCTTTTCAACCATGTTTCTAAATTCTTTGGAGTGTGTGAAGGCTTCATAATTTTCCCTAAGAAAATAGATCCATATTTTTCTAGAAAATTCATCTATAAAGTTCATGAAGTAATGTTTACCATTTAACGTGGTAGTCTTTTGGCGGAAGCAATGAAGGAAGGCATCTCGCGGGTCCAACGAGATTTGGCCAATTTCACCGTCATTCGTGCAAAATCCAGGCTGTAGCATGACTGGTTCTTTGGCCCATTCCTCCTCCTTGTTCACAATCAACCCAAACGCTCTTAGGGGTGTGTTAGGCATGCTATGGTCTATCTACAAACCAAGTCTTGAAGCATTTGGTTCAGCACATGGGGTAGGAGAGTAGAAGAACTAGTCAAGGAAAACTGATGATTTTTGCCAATTTCTAAGAAGTTTGAGCTGATTTTTTGACTTGGGCCTCTTCATCTCATTAAGGGTAATCACCCTGGCTGAATCATCACTTGGATTTCTTATTTTCATAGTGGAAGATTGACCACTCTCACGGCACACCAGAGGAGGTTAGCATTTTCACTTTGGTGTTTTCCCATAACACAAGCCTCACACATTTTCTTTAGGGAAGTTTTCTCTTTGGTGTTTTTCCATAACACAAGCCTCACACATTTTCTTAGAAGTGAATCCTAGGTTGGTCAAACTAATGACAAGATTGTTTTGATGCATGAAAACTAAACTTTGATGATTCAAGTGACAAGATTGTTTTGATGCATGAAAACTAAACTTTGATGATTCAAGTGTCCAAGTCTTTCATGTCATAAATCCTCCTTGTATTTGATGTTTACATGATATGATTGGTGTTCAAGAATAAACGCATTGAGTTTGTATAACCCTCCTTCCTCAAATCTTTGAGAAATCACTCTAAAAGAGTTGTATTTGTCCCATATCAAACATTTTTGACTACTTAATTCAACCTTCATATTTTGTTGAGTGATGGCACTCAAAGATAGAAGGCTTTTGTTTAGTCTAGGGATAAACCAAACATTGTTGATCTCTTTTGTTTCACCATTTGGTAACACAATAGGGTTTTTTCCCTTTCCCTTTGATGCCATGGACAATATTATCACCAAGTGACACAATGTTGTCCATATCCTTCTCCTCAAGCTCAGAGAACCACTCCTTTTTTGATATGAAATTCCTTGATGCACTAGAATGTATATATTAGACATCATTATCAAGGCTCTTAGCCTTTGTCACCATTGCAAAAAAAGCAATTGTTTGTCAATGTTTCTTGCTACATGAGCACGGTTCCATGGTTTGACTATGCCTTTGTTTTTGTTACTTTTCTTTTTGTTGTGACATTCTGACTCATAATTTTTCAACTTGTTGCAATAATAGTAGCTACCCTTTTCCTTGGGTATATTATTAGAACTAGATTTGTTACTAGAACAGTTTTGATGTGTGGAATTTTGATCATGTGGTTCAAATTTCCTATGTATAATCACCCCTTCTCTTTTGCTTACTTTTCTCTTTGTTTCCTTAGCATGGCAATGAGGATGCCATGCAGTTCATCGAGTACTACTGGGCACATACAAACAAGTGAACTTCATAAGAGCCCATACGACTAGATGGATAATCGCCAGTACTCTACTAACTTCTTTCCATCTTACTAACTCCCCCACCCCCTCTCATTTCTGGAGAGATAAGACGACCAACCAAGTGCAATACTTCCCAGCATGCCTTGACAACTTCTTCACGATCACGAGGACACGATTGACTTAATAAGGGGAGTATGTTAACCACATTTGGTTAACAGGTTTCTATGACAACTATGTTTGCACACCTATGTAACGGGTGCCTATACTATATTATAAATCTTGTCATTTGATGAGGAAAATGCCCAAAAAATGCTCCAAGTCTTGAGCTTCAAAGGAAAGAAAAGAGGATCTCGGCTAATTGGCCAAAGCATAAAGAAAAGCCTTGTAACTTACTCTTGGGTCACTTACTCTTGGGTGGCCTAGTGGGAAAAGGCTTGGAACTATAAAGCCAATTTCTCTTGTTTTCAACTCACATTCTTCCATTTATGCA